>NW_026000205.1:11952183-11979414 GCF_001458135.2 Marmota marmota marmota
AGGTGGGAGGGAAAGGGAGAGAGAAGGGAAATTGCATGGTAATAGAAGGAGACCCTCAGGGTTATACAGTGGAGGAGGTAGAGAGAGAGGAGGGGAGGGGAGGAGGGAGGTGGGGAGGGGGGAGGGTGGAGGATGTGAAAGGCAGCGGAGCACAACAGACACTAGGATGGCAATTTGTAAATCAATGGATGTGAAACTGATGTGATTCTGCTATCTGTGTATGGGGTGAGGTGGGAGTTCATAACCCACTTGAATCAAAGTAGTGGAATATGATAATGTCAAGAAATTTGTAAAATGTTTTGAACAACCCACAATAAAAAAATTGAAAAAAAAAAAAAAAAAAAAAAGAATCTATAGCATTATTGTTATTTCATTGTTGTATTGTGATGGCAACTTATTTGTGAAAAATGAAACTAGTTTTCCCATTTAAAAGTCATACAAGATTCCATTTCTGAAAGAATCTATTTAAGTAAACAAAATGTGTGTCAGCCCAAAGAAAAAATAGTTTACAGTAATGGTCACATTTATGTCCCTTGAGCACTAACACCATGTTAAGCCCTGTTCCAGTCACCCCCCCTGCTCCACTGATTTAATCCTCACAACGTCCCTTGTGAAATGTGGCTTTATTGTTGTTGTTGTTTAAGGCTACTGACTCTGCACCCAGTTCTCTCCCCTGTAGAAAGCTGCTGCCCAAAGACAACAATGACATTTTTAGCATTAGGGGTTTTTTAAATAAGCTTCCTTATTGAGGTATACCTACTATTTGGTAATATGTATGATCCTAAGTGTTCAGCTGGATGCACATTTCATCTGTGGCTTTCATTCCTGTGATTTCCACCTGGATCAAGCTTGGACATTCTCAGCCTACGACAGATTTCCCCCACTGCCTCCCAGTCAGTTCCCCACAAAGGCACCGCTCCACTGACCTCTGTCCCCATAGATTAGATTGGTCCCTTCTTGAACATTATATGAATGGACTCACACTGTATAATTCTCTGTGTCTTGGGTCTCTTGTTCAACATCCTGTTTGAGAAATTCATAGCACAAGTATTACTTTCTTTCCTGAGATCATTGATGCAGATGTTCCCTAGTTCATACACTTTCCCTTCGCTTCACTCTGCTTCCTTAGAATAGCTTCGAATAGCTGTTTTCCCAAATAAAACCGAACAAGGTCAGAGTCAGATGTAGATCAATTTGAACCATGCTTTTTCAATCCTCCCCGCATACTTGGAGAGCTTTTAGAGCTACTAATGTTCAGATCTAATCCCCAGAGATTATGTTCCGTTTGGTTCATGAATCACATCAGACATTCCAGGTGGTTTTAATGTCCATGGAGATTGAGACCTACTTACTTAGGTTAATTCGAAAATAGCTTTTTCTAGAGGGGGGAAAAGGAAAAGAAAGATAGGGCCAATCTCATGTAAATTAAATGGAGATCAGTAGAGGAAAGGGCCTAAGGGGTAGGAGGTGGGGAGGGAGGGGGGAGTGCTCGGGATTGATATTGGCCAAATTATGTTGTTATATTGTGCATTATGTGCATGTCTGAATATGTAACAACAAATACCATCAGTATGAACAACTGTAACGAGCCAATTTTATAAAATGTAGGAAAAAGAAAATAGTTTCTTGAATGAAAGGTCTCATTCTGGGGGTCCCATGATTCGTGTAAAGGGGGAAGGGCTGCTCCTGAACAGAGTCAGATTCTGCAGGATGGAGATCCAGGGGAGTGGCTGTTAGGTAGATGGCCATCACTACCCTCTGCAGACTTTTGACGCAAGGATGGTGTTTGTGCTCTTGGTTTCCAGGTTACAGGTCAGCATTTTCTTTGCATGGTTGGAAGGAGTAGCCACATTCTAAGATCTTGTTCTTATGTTGAATACCATATTGAATATAGAGGTTCATTTTGTCTTTACCAGAATATTGCTGTCCTGTTTCCATGTTCAGGGTATCCTGTTCCCAAACCAGAACTGATCGGCCTGCCAGAAAATGAGCAAAATCTATGTATGGTAAAGAGAGGCCACTCCTAAAGTTCCTGCTCAGGTGAGTGTCTGAGATCCAGGCAAGTGGTGATGGTGGGGGATCCCTGTACCCTACAGACAGTAGGGAACCTCTTGTTGGGAACAGGAAAGGATCTTGTGACTTTCCTGGGGGCTTGGGAAGCCATGTAGCCCTGTGATCTATTCTTTCCGCCTCATCTTAGTACATACTTTTTTGAGACTCTAACGTGGCATCTTTCTAACTTCGCAGTGGAACATTAGTCATTTTATACAGATAATGAGCAATGTTTTTAATCCACAGATGCACTTCTGTCTCAGATCTTCATTTCATCACTTATCGAAGATATTTCACCTGAGATGACTTTTCATCATCCTTAAATAGAATTTCCTTAAATAAGAATTCCATCTTATGCAGTTTATTTTTCATTAAACTTTTAGCCTGAAGTACTTTCATCTCATGCTTTCTTCAAAGACATTTTTACTACGTATAGAAATTTAGGCTCATGGTTCTTTCTTCAGCAGTTTCAACTGATCCCCGAATCATAATTATGTATACATAGGTAGAGAGTGGTGACAGATAATTTATTCTAGTCATAGCTTTCAAGTATTAAGTTAGGATGGGAGCAGAAAACCCTAATACTGAGAGAGCAGTGATTATTGGAGAAACTTAGGATTGTTGGTAAAGAGAATGAGAGTATTGGTATGTAGGAAAAATAATATGAATATCTGCTAATTAAATCATTGTTCTATGCTAGGTGCTCAGCAATCCCTTTCTCCCTTCCTGGACCTGGCTTCCCTTACACTTAAATTGGTTCTCACTTGAGGGACTGCAGATTCAGGTAATGGAATAATTAAATCTTGCTGAGGGTGATACCAGGTAACTGAATCACTGAACATCAGACTCTGCAATCTCTCAATCCAGACTTTGTACCTGGTATGGCTGCCCTAAAGGTCAGAGGGGAGGCAGAAGAGAGGTGAATTTCCTGAGAATTAGACACTTGTCAACTGATGTTAGACGTTTGAAATCATGTCATCTGCACTCTCCACTTTGGCCTATGGGCAGTTAGCTAGTTGTCAAGTGTTGAATCATGTAGCCTGTGAAAATTCATCACAGGCAATAGGCCTACCTATTCATGCATGATCTGTTTTTAAAAATAAAATTTTAAAAGGAGCCACATGTTACAAAGATGTACTTTCATGTAAAAACTTTAATGAATACTCTGAGGCCACTTGCTTAATTGTAGTGATTATATTTTATATTTTTTAATATTTTTAGTAGTCGATGGACTTTTATCTATCTATCTATCTATCTATTTATCTATCTATTTTTATGCAGTGCTGGGAATTGAACCCAGTGCCTCACACATGCCAAGCAAGCACTCCTCGACTGAGCCACAAACCCACCCCCTGTATTTTATGTTTTGACAAATATCCCAAATGCAATACAAATGGGACATCTTAGACTTGCAGTATAAATGGAAGTCTCGTGATGATTCATAGAATATTTCCCAGAGACCTTGGAGTGCTGGTTGGCCATTGTCATGAAGAACAGATACGAGACAGAAACTATACTACCCCAAAGTGTTTCTTTGCCTCCACTGGAAGAAGGCATTTTCTGTACCCCACAAAGACAGTAGTGGAGTTTCTGGAGATGCTGTTAGGGATGTTCATCTGGCAGTGGTGGGTCACTCACTCCACAGAGACCAAGCTGATTCCCAGGCAGGTCCTCAGGACTGTTTAAAAAGTATTCATAAAACTTATAAAGAACAATAGAACAGATTTCACTCAGAGAGAGTATTACAAGAGGTGTAGAAACCTCTTTGTGATAGGGTTTTGCAGTGGGGTGGATAGATTAGGCTCAACTCCAAACACAAGGAAAAGTCGGGATTTATAGCCAAGGAGAAGGGCGGTGGTCAGTGCATGGAAAATTTCTAAGAGGAAGCATCAGAAATAAGGGGACACTCAGGTTAAACTGACTTAGGATTCTTGCTAAAACTGAAGAGACAACATGGAAGTCCAAAAGTCAAGTTCTAGTTGAGAATAGAATTTAGAAGAATATGCTAGAGTCTCGTCGAGTAAAGATCTTTGTCAGGACCAAGCAAGGAAACAGTGCCAAGGAAAGGTCCTTCCTCCGCTCCTCTGTATGAGCCATGAGTCCCCAGATCAGGAGTTTTGCCAGGATCCTCCAGAATGTCTGCACCCACCCTTCATCTCCATGATGCCACAGGACTTGTGTGTATTTTATATTGGTGGAGACCAAATCTTGGAGTGCCAAACATCACACCACATCAACTGTAGAACAAAGTGGGAGCTGGTTGAGCCTGGGAGGCACGCTTGTCTCTCAGCTGTCATGACCCTACTGCACCCACTTTGTTCACTGGTGGTCCTGGTGCTGACAGACCCAGTGAGTGAGTAGAAGATCTCAGGCCCCAAGATGTTCAGACTCCTACTCTCAGGTTCTTGGTGCCAAGATATAAAGAATGATGTTGACCTGCGCCTTTCCCGCTGCCCACATGTGGTGATTTAGAAAGAGGAATTTTCTGGTCATGATGGCAACACTAGTATGTACAAGTAAAGGGGGCAAAGAATGGGTCACCTTGCTTGGGCAAATCATTGGGTAGTAGGTGTCACAGGGACAGGAGAGTGGCTATGAGAGGGTACATATAGGGAAGATCAGAATATGGCAATGTCAAATTGTCCCAGGGAGGGTCAATTTGAGAGGGATGCTAAGGCTTAGAGGGAATGGAGGTCAAGTTACAATATGACCTGTGAGGGAGCTTATTCACCCTTGAATGGATTCATCAGGCTTTGGTGGTGACTGGACACCACTCCCTGGGTGAAGAGACACAATATGAAACACAGTCGAGAAAGAGGATATGAGGGTATTAGATGTATGTATGGTTGTGAAAGGTTGAAGCCCCAGATGGCCAGGCAAGGTCTTCAAAATAAAGTTGGTGCTGTCCCTGTCAGTGGGAACCATCAAAGGTGTATTGAGTTGAATTGTGCCCCTCTCCTCGCCAAAAAAATAGATGTTGAAGTCTCAATAATCAGTACATCGGAAAGTGACCTCTTTTGGAAATAGTCTTATATAGAGGTCATGAAGGTGAACCTTAATCCAATATGACTGGTATTGGTATGAAAAGGGGAAATTTGGACACTGAGACAGAGAGGGAAGACAACATAAAGACACACAGAGACCTCAGAAAACTTGGAATGAGACCACAGTTTGACCCAATTATCCCCCTCCTTGGTATATATCCAAAGGACTTAAAATCAGCATACTACAGTGACACAGCAACATCAATGTTATAGCAGCTCAATTCACAATCGCTAAACTATGGAACCAACCTAGGTGCCCTTCAACAGATGAATGAATAAAGAAAGTGTGGTACATATATACAATAAAATATTACTTGGCCATAAAAAGAATGAAATTATGGCATGTGTCGGTAAATGGGTGGAACTGGAGACTGTCATGCTGAGTGAAATAAGCCAATCCCCCAAAACCAAAGGCCAAATGTTTTCTCTGATATGCGGATGCTAGCACACAATAAAGGGGGATGGAAGAATAGAAGTTTGTTGGATTAAACAAAGGGGAATAAAGGGAAGGGAGGGAGATGGGAATAGGAAAGACAGTAGAAGGAATTGGACATAACTTTCCTATGTTCACATATGAATACATGAAGAGTGTAACTCCACATCATGTACAACCATGAGAATGGAATCCTAATTGGAACAAGTTATACTCCATGTATGTACAATATGTCACAATACACTCTACTGCCATGAATATCTAAAAAGAATTTTTAAATGATAAAAAAAGACACAGAAGACAGCCACATGATTGGAGTGACGCCTCTTCAAACCAAGAGACACCAAAGATGTTGGCACCAAGTGTCAGAAGTTAGAAGAGGCAAGGAAAAATTCTCCCCAGAGCCACCAGAGAAAGCACAGTCGTGCCAACACCTTGACTTAAGTCTTCTAGACTCCAGAACTGTAAGAAAAAAAGTCTGCTGTTTCAAGCCACCCAGTTTATGGTACTTTCTTACAGCAGCTCTAGGAAACTGCATCTAGGGCAGGATGAGATCCTCATTGCTTTTACTGACAATCTCTGAATGCTGTGTGCAGAGAGACTTGCAGGGAGCCCATGCAGATGTTGGTTTGCAATGGCAATGGGGTTCACAGGTGGGATCTAGAGTGATATGCCTGTGGGAGGAAGCATTAGCTTTTGGGCCTGGTGTTAGGGGTTAAGGAAGACGATCAAGTTCACTTTTGTCTGTATCTGGAAGGTATATTTTATGATGCTTTGACATCTTGGGGCCTGGCTTCAGTCTCCTGGAGAGCCCCCCTTTCCTAGAGCTGGATAACTCATTTGTAATAAACAACTGGGCAGTAAGCAAGTTACTGATACGTAAACCTATGAATCTGAGTCCATATTCCCGCCTACCTTCTGCAGTCCAGGACACTATCCCTCTGCCCTAAACCACTCCAGGCCAGGTACAGAACCTCTAGGAACCAACCACACTTATAGCCCAAGATTCACCAAAATTATTCAAATTTTTCAAATCCTTAACTGACTCAGCTTACCTGATCTGACCCTGGCTCATGTTTTTCCCATCACTTTTTCTTCTTTTGTTTTTTCAGAATATCAAATTCTGTAGCACTTTATTAAGTAGTTACAGCCATTCTAAACATCAGTCAATAAGCCAGAGACTTAGCAAAGTCACTGCTTTCCCCCCTCACTTCCACCTCCTGACTTCGGATGTCTGTCAGCTCTATAGTGATCTCTTCTCTCTCATTCCCGGCAGTAGCAGTTTGTATATTTCTTGGTAAAACTTAGCTAGATGATTATCCATTTTACTGATCCTAAGGATTTTGATTTCATTACTATTCTCTATTTTTTCTGCTCATACACACACACACACACACACACACACACACACACACACACCTGTGAAACCAGTATCACAATTAAGGTAATGAGCACCCCTGCCACCTCCAAGAATCCTACTCTGTCTGTCCCACTCTTGTAATAAGAAGACCTTAAAATTCACTCTTTCAAAAAAATTTTTAAATATTATATCATAAGCAAATCTAGAACTTATCCATCTTGTATAACTGAAACTTTATAATTTTTTAATATTTATTTTTTAGTTATAGGTGGACACATATCTTTATTTTTTTTATTTTATGTGGTGTTGAGGACTGAACCCAGTGCCTCATGCATGCTAGGAGAATGTTCTACCTCTGAGCCACGACCCCAGTCCCCACCCCATAACTGAAACTTTATACCTTTTAGTCAGCTTTTTGTTATTGTGATCAAGATTCCAGACAAAAACAATCCAGAAAGGAAAAGTTTATTTTGTCTCATGGTTTCAGAAGTCTCAGACCAACTCTATTGCTCGGGCCGGAAGTGTGGCTGAACATCATTGTGGAAGGGTGTGGCAGGAGAGAGAGAGAGGTGGGGGGGAAGTGAGGGCATCCAGGGACACTCCTGGTGCTCTACTTTCTCTAGCTATGCCCCACTTGCCTATAGTTACCATCTAGTAATCCATTCAAATTATTCTCTACCAAATGGATTAATCCATTAGTTACGTTATAGCTCTCAGATTCTAATCATCTCACCTCTAAACATCCCCAAATTAGTAAGATCCATTCAAACCATAACTATATCTGTTGGACAGCAGCTCCCCATTTACTCCTTCCCCAGTCCCTGGGGCCACCTTTCTACCCTCTGCTTCTGAGTTTGAATATTTTAGGTATCCCATGTAGGTGAAACCATGCAGTTTTGTCTTTCTGTGCCTGGCTTATTGCATTTGTTTTAGTGCCCTCTGGGTTCATCCCTGTTGTTGCATATGGCAAGACACCACTCTTTTTAAGGCCAAATGATATTCCTTTTTTGTATATCCAAGAGCAATCTTTTTTAATTGGTAAGGTCTAGTATTTCTGAATTTTCCCCTTTTATGCTTTTGTATCTTGTTCAAGAAATTTTTACCTAGGCTTGGTCCTGATCATTTTCTCTTGTACTTTTTCATAAACCTTTATAGTTATACATTTTGTATTTCAGTCTGTGCTTCAGTTTATATTTATAAGTATAAAAAAATATGAGGTTTAGGTGGAGCTTTTTTCGCCCAGTTACTCCAACATTATTTATTGAAAAAAACTGACCTACCTCCATTTAGTTGTTTTGTTCATTTATTAAAAATCAGTTGATTTTATTTTGGGGTCTACTTCACAGTTCTTTATTCTGTTTTCCTTTGATCTGTGTGTTTATCACTTAGGCAGCACCACATTATTGTATCTTGTTTACTGTAGCAACATAGTGAGCTTAACATCAGGCTGAGTGATTCCTCCTATTTTATTCTTCTTTCTCAAATTGTTTTAGCTACTCTAGATCCTTTACCTTTCCATATATATATATATTTAAATTTCCTTTTTAGTTGTAAATGGACACAATACCTTTATTTTGTTTATTTTTTTACTGTGGTGCTGAGGATCAAACCCAGTGCCTCACACATGCTAGGCAAGTGAGCCACAACCCCAGACCCCAGATATATATATTTTTAAACTTTTCTATTATTTTATTATTTTAACTTTATTATTTATTATTTTTATGCGGTGCTGAGGAAGGAACCCAGAGCCTTGCACGTGCAAGGCAAGCGCTCTACTGCTGAGCCATAACCCCAGCCCCGCCCAGATATAATTTTTTAAAGTGTGCTTATATCTATAAAAACTATTTCAGTGATTTTGACTGACATTTTGTTAAAGCTACAGATCATTTTGGGAATAATCAACGTTGTTATTGTGTTGATGCATAAAAATCCATGAACAGTATACCTGTCCATTTTTTTAGGTCTTTGATATCTTTGTGTCTTGTCATTTTTCACATATTCAATACACATTTTGCACAATAGTGTTCCATTTCTTGAGTGATTATAAATGAGAGTGTGCTTTTATTTTCAGTATCTCCATGTCTGTTGCTAGTACATTAAAATGCATCTTAGTTTTGGGTGTTGATCTTATGTTCACTTACTTTATTTAATAGTTTTATTGCAGATAACGTGGGTTTTCACATAGATCACCATGTTCTGCAAATGTAGACAGTTTTATTTCTTTTAATCTTATTCATTTGTATTTTATTTCCTGCCATGCTTTGTTGCCATGGCCAGAATTCCAGTTATAATAAGAATAAGAGTAGTGTGATAAAATATCCTTTCTGTTTTCCCAATCTTAGGAGGAAAGCATTTATTCTTTTGCCATTAAAATTGATGTCACCTACAGATTTTTTTCTGTAGATATTCCTTATGAGGTTGGAAGAATAACTTTCTATTTTTAGTTTATCTAGAATTTTTTATTATGAATAGATGTTGGAAAATTGTATTCTAATTTCCATTTTAATATTTCTTTGATCCATGGATTATTTATAGATTCCACATATTTGGAAATTTTCAAGATTCCATATATTTTTAATTTTTATTGAATTCCATTATGATTAGAAGACAAACCTTGTGGCTTAAAATTTTTTTAATTTATTCAGATTTTCCTTGTAGCTTTAGTATATAGATTATATTTGTAAATGTTCCATGTTCACTTGAAACAAATGTGTTTGATGCTATTGTTGATTGTGGGATTCTGAACTTGTCAATAGTATTCTCTAGGTTTTCTATACTCTTACTGATTTTCTATCTATTTAGTCATCTGTTATTTGGAGGATTTGATTATTTTGTCATGCATTTTTGTTGTTGTTGTTTTGTTTTTTGGTACTGGGCATTGAACCTAGAGGCACTTTACCACTGAGCTACACCCCAGTCCTTTTTTATTTTTTATTTTAAGACAGAGTTTAGAGTCTCCTAAAGTTACTGAGGCTGGTGTTGAATTTGCAATCCTCTTGCCTCAGCCTCCTGAGCTTCTGGAATTCAGGTATGCATTACCACACCCAGCTTCTCCATGCAGTTCTTTCAGATTTTGCTTCATGTATTCAAAAATTATGTTATTAGGGGACTAAACATTTTTAATTCTTATATACATGTTTTGTTTTCGTTTTTGTGGTACTGGGTGTTGATTCCAGGAGCACTTTACCACTGAGGAACATCCCCAGCTCCTCCCCTCACCCCTTTTCTTTTGTATTGAGAAAGGGTCTCACTAAATTGCCTAGGCTGTCCTGGAAGTTGAGATCCTCCTGCTTCCAACTCCATAGTAGCTGGGATTACAGGCATGAACCATTACGTTCGACTTGTTGGAGCATCAAAACTCCTAGAGGACACAGTGTCTGATGTAATGAATCTCAGGTAGGGTCTGAGAACTTGTATTTGTAACAGATGTCCAGGTAATACTGACATGATCTAAACATTTAATATTATTATGTTAAAGAATTATCTTCATTTTTCTTATAAATCTCCAATTTCAAGGCTCAAAGACATTAAGTGTTGGTGCGGGGCACGAAAGTCAAGGCATGGGTCACCTGTTAAAGACTCTGGAAGATCATACTTCAACGCCCTCTCTTTGGAACCTTAGGTGGCAGTTTCATAGAGTACAGGAAGTGTGCGCCAAGTTCCACTCGGTTCAGGTAACTACATCACCCAGAAGGCAGTGCTTCGGGCGTCGAGGGCAAGCAGGCGCCGAGCCAATGACGGAACACGAAGGGGGCGTTGCCCAGGGCCGCGGGGGCGGTGCTTCTAGCTTCCTATCCTGGGGTGTCCCTGGGCTGTGGCTGATCTGTCCTTACCCGCGCTGGGCGGAAGCGGCTTCCCAGGCCTTTCAACACCAAAAGGAGAAGGACGGTGTGGAGAATAGGACCAAATTCCACCTTTTGTGCGAACCGCTACCCGCTCCTGCCCGCCCCTCAGCAGGGTTCACGGCTGAGCGCTTTTCGGGACCTTGGCATCACCGGTCTCCACAGCACCCGGAGGCGGCGCCCAGAGCTTTGTGCTCATTTTACGTGGCAGAGACTGAGGTCCTAGGCTGCCTCGGTCTGAAGTGAGGGATCACCTGAGGCCGCCGGACCAGCTTTTGTAGCCTCCACTCGCGGCCTCGCTCTGCCCACTGGGTCCCATGGCTGCGCCAGCGTTGGTGAGTGGAGGGTTCCTCCTGGATCTGGGGATCCCGGGGAAGGAGGGCAGGAAGGGACAGGGGCACTGGGCACTTCCAACCCAGGATTTCAATCTAGGTCGGGGTTTGTAGGAATTACCCATTTATGGCTCTACCTTGGCGCTTGTTGCCTGGCCACCCTTGTCCTCTCTTCCCGGGTCTGAAACGGGAATATTAATAATTATTTTTGAGGAACTGAGGAAAGTGACTTGTGCCCTTCAGTGCTCAGTACATAAGCATAACTGTCATTTCTGGGGAGGAGCTTCTCAGATCCTGCTGTTTTCTTAGGGGCTCACTGTTATCTTAGGGGCCCTCTGGCCTTCCTGTCTAAGGCTTCTATCCACCTGAGAGCTAGGAGACCAGATGAGAATCTCAAGGACAGAGGTGAGTTGGGAGCAGCATTTTTGGGATTGCTGCTCTTTGACAGGAGTAGAAAGTACCCCAAGAGGTTAGGGGACAAGATCACTGGATTCATCTTCGCAGATGTCATCTGTTTATTACAAGTGAATTTTGCTTACCACTTGACCTCAGTGAATCCGTTTTCCTGTTTAACACATTTGTCTGTATTGGCAAAGCAAATCCATTGCAGTATTCATTTCATGACAGTGTACCAGCAGTGTTTTGTCTCTTGGAATGTGAACACAAAACAGGCCCCAAGTTACTCTCCAGCATGCCACCCTGGTTACTCTCATTATTACCCTGATTACCTTCAGAACCTGTCTTATTTATTTTTGCTCGCCTGACCTGCTTTCTCACTTCATTCCAGCCTTGTTCAGGGTCTCTTCAGAGAAGTCTTCCCTGGCTGCCTCATCTAACATCTCCCCTAATCTTTATGGTTATCTCACTCTCTTGTTGTTTTCAAAGCCCTTAGAATCATCTGATTTTACCTTGCTCATTTATTATCGAGAAACCATCCTCAACCCTGGAATGTGAGCTACTAAAACAGGTAGGACCTGAACCACTTACTCAGTAAGTGGTTGATGAGTGAAAGTCTCTGCCTTCTGGAGCTTCCATCGTCCTTAAATTAACCTTCCATGTGGTTAATCTAAACTTTTCACCATGGCTGAAAGTTTCCACCAAGCTACTATTTCATTCTTTTCTCTACCTTACCCTTGGGCCATGCTGGCCTAAATGTGCCAAACTGGTTGCCCACTTTTCTCTGTCACATTGTCACCAAATCGCTGCAAAACTTCCCCTTGGAGGTGTGTACATTGAGCTTTCCCAGGGTGCTAAGAAGCAAGTGGAAAAATTCTTAACAATATTCCACCCACAATGGGTTGGGGGTTCTAGGGTTGATACCCAAAGTAATCTTTGCAAGAGGAAGGTACAGGCCTATCTCTGGCAGGTGGCCATGGGAACAAAGGGGATTTTGGGAAACTTCTAGGCAAAAGGAGCTGCCAAGGACAAAAGCAGGCTTTGTTCAAGAAGGCATGAAAGGACCTGGGGGATTGCCAAGGGGTCTCATAAGCTACTGAAGTGTGTCTCTGGAAGGTGAGATTGTGTAACCCTGAATCCACATCAATCATTCCATCTTCAACCAAGATAGACCTCTTACTAAATGTTGCTGCCCATGTTCTGAGATCCATAACCTGCAGTATCCTTTGTCACTTGTGTTACATGGTGCTTAGGTAGCAATATCTTAGGGAAATGTGCTGACAGTGGCTCAGAATGACAAATAATAGACTGGTGATTCCTTATGGAATCTTTCAGGGAATCTGCAAGTCCCAGCTATAGCTTGAGGACAGGGAGAGGTTGTTGGAACCCTGCCAAGCCCCAGTAGTTGGCACCTGCTCAGATATCTCTTCTGTAAGGCACTTGACAAGGGCTCTGCTCTTCTATATCTATGGGAATATTTTCAGGAGTGGCTGAAATGCTTTTTAATGTCGATATTGGAAATGTTTCTTGCCCTTGTTACTGTGGATTCACTGTGGTAATAGAGGATTATACCCTTAGACCTCGAATCAGAGGATCTGGGTTCAAGTTCTGCCTCTTCTCATTACATGTACAGCTCTGAGTGACTTGACTCAACCTCGATTTGCTGAGTGTGACATGGAGATGATGATGGCATTTATCTTATGGACTATGGGATGATCATAAAATTTGCAAACACACAAATCTATCCCTGTGACATGTGGCAGACTCTGCCATGTTTGTTTTATGAACATTTTCTCTTTAATACCCACAACAGTCTAGTGAAGTAGGAACTATTGATGTATTCATGTGGAAATTGAAACTCAGAGTAATTAAGAGATTTCCCCCAAGGTCAAACATCTGGCAATTATCGGTTCAAGAGGCTGGATTGAAACCTCAGGAGACTGGAGACTTTTAGTTGCTTTAACCAGCATGCACAGTCTTCAGGGGAAGGCAAACAGGCTCAGATGCTGCTACTGTAAACATTGTTTGAATTATTGTTTTTCCTCACTCTTCTAATGTCCCAGAGCACTTATTATCTGCTCCTCACAGTCCACATGGGACTATCATTGTCTTGTGGCTTCCTATATAGGAAGCTTTTCTCCCCCATACCTTTGTATTTTGTCAAAGCCATGTCTTCCTCATCTGAGGCCCAGTACCAAGCTAGGTTCTCATATACTCAGTGGTTCAGGCCTTGGGACAGTAACCAAGCAATAGGCTCTAATCTCATCTGTTAGCCACACAGTTCCCCGACCACCACTCTGTTTGGCTTTCCAGGCATTGGTATCATTTGAAGATGTGGTCGTGACCTTCACTGGAGAGGAATGGAGGCATCTAAACCTGACCCAAAGGACCCTCTACCAGGAGGTGATGCTAGAGATCTGTGGGCTCCTGGTCTCATTGGGTAAGGCTTCATTGTCTTCAGGTAGAGCCTGAACTCTCTTTCAGTCCATTCTCTCTCTCTCTCTAGGCATGACTAGAAGAGAAGGCCTCAGGAACCCACTTCCCTCTTTCCTGCCACCTCAGCGTTTTGTGGTCTGATTTCCTCTTGCTTGGTTTCTCTGCATCTCCATCAGGGATTGTTGTGTAGGCTACACAGTCCTTCTCAGCACTTTCAGTGTCTAATACAAGCCAAAAGCAGTCTTGACATCCTTTCTCCATAATCCCACATGAAGGAAGGTAATTGGCCCAGCATAGGTGAAGCAAATGCCCTCAGTCTGGTTGGCAGGATTGACCGAGAATGGGAGGTTCTTGTCTTATTTAGACAAGCAATAAGAAGGCATTTGTCTTCAGTGCTGCTGGCATCTTTCTAAGCAACACTCTCATCTGAAAGGCTTCTTTGGGACCAGGCACAATGATATACACTTGTAATCCTAGCAACTCAGGAGAATGAGGCATGAGAATCACAAGTTCAAGCCCAGCCTCTGCAACTTAGCAAGACCCTGTTTCAAAATAAAAAAGGACCAGTGATTTAGCACAGCAGTAAAGTACCACCTAGTTTCAGTCCCCAGTCCAAAAAAAGAAAAGGTTTCTTTGATCCCTAGTTCCTGCACAGTTGACCCTTATTTAGGCATGTGCTTTGCTTCTCTGCTTGTATGGGAGATGACTTTTAGCTGATGTATGGTCAGGTTATCAAATGGCATTGATGGGCATCTGAGAAAGCTGTCCTTTCTTACATTCCCATAGCTATTGCCTAAAAGCAATAAGAAGTAGCCCCAAACTCCCAACCTTGAGCAGGCATGAGCTTGTTGGGACTTAATATCACTTTAATTTTATCATTTTTATGGTACCTTTTTTGCCAGTTTCTAAACGCAAGTGAGCTAATACTTACAGTGTGCTTAGAAGAAAAATGGGAACAAAGCAAGTTTTGCACATGTATTTGTTTGTGTAACAAATGAATAAATCCCAAGTGTTCTCCCATCTAAACCTTTGACAATGACCACTTTATCCAGAAATTGGTCTGAGTAGGAATTGAATAAGACCCGAGGTCTCCATTTTCCCAGATGTTCGAATGGTTACCTCTGCTAGGCTTCTACCAGTCTTGCCATCCTCGAGGATATTATCCTGTTAAGTAAGGAGGACAAAATAACATTCTTGTAGATTTTATGACAGCTGTGATTGAAAGAAGATGTATGGAGAACAGCATTCTAGCAGAGTCCCTGAGGGGACAGGGAGCTCGAATCCTTAACAGACATAAAGGGTTGATTCACCTTTACCACTGTCCCATCACCTACCTCAGTGCCATGGCAGACATCAGCGAACATTGGCTAAGTGACAACTGGATGCATTCTGGCCTGCTGTCCAAGATTTTCCAGTTGATATTTGTGTCCTTTTTCCTCAGTCTTTGACTTCTCTTCAGAGTTTTATTTTAGCCTTCACATTTGGCCAAGTTTGTGTGACTGAGTATAATGGAAGACTATCTCATGCTGTTTTCATCCCGAAGAAAAGAAAAATTACCTCATCAAATAAGAAACCCAAGGTAGTACTGGTTCTCAGGTTGATAGAGACCAACCCAGCTCTGTTCATCTGTTTTCCCTCCTGGTCTAGATCATCAGGCCAGCACCTTTGTAGGGGCCCCAGGATGATACCAAAGCAACTAGAGCAGGAGGCTGCCACATGGACTTCTCTCCTCCAAATATGAAATAAAAGCTTTTTTTTTTTTTCAGAATGGGTAGCTGGCTTAGGTCACCTTCCTGCCTCAGACAATTGACTGTTAGTAGATCTGTTCATCTGTTGATTTGGTTCAGTATTTCTAATCATCCCTGGGCACAAGAATGGCCTGGGAAACTTTAAAAACTAGCAGTGCTCTGTCCTGATGCCCAAAGATTTCATTCACTTCATTCCATTTTTGGAACCAGGTATTGCTAAGTAGTTCTCAGGCACAGAGAAGTGAAATCTACTGACTTGGATTTGTTAAGAGATTACCTTCAGATGTGAGAGTTGGGTCACCTTTCTGTTGTGGCCTAGCAGCATGTTAAAGATATGTACTCCCATAAACTTGAGACTTTTCCTCTTGTCTTTACCTGTATACCGATGTTCTATTTATTTCTTATGCCAGGGCATCCTGTTCCGAAACCAGAGTCGATATTGGATCATGAGCAGGGACTATGGACAGAGAAGAGACACCTCTCCCAAAGCACCTGTGCAGGTAGGTGATTAAGAATCTGGCACTGGGTGTCATGGCAGCCTGCAGACTACCAAAGGATCACTGTGTCTGAAATTTATGGGCAGCTTCGTTTTGTGGACTTAATGGGGTCAAGTTTGTATGGAGCACTTTGAACTGTGGTCCCCCTACCTTCCCACCCACATCACACACACTTAGATAGGAGATAAACTCTGGGCTGTAAATTATTTGGCACTCCCAGCCTTTTGATCCTGTGGGAGCTGCACAATCTCACTGTTCTTGAGTTAATGCTACCTGCTCTCAAAGATAAACTCCAAAATATTGGTGGCTCAACAGATTTTTTTTTTTCTCATTCATGCCATTCTTCCATGTGGGTCAACAGAGGCTCTGTACCACATATTTATTTAGGGATCCAATTGTATTCTGTTGTCAACATGTGTTTTTCAGTTTTCCCTGGCCCATAGAAATAGGTGAGAAGGGCAGCTGTCATATTTACTCACACATGCATGTCACTTCATTTACATCTCACTGATGAGAACTGGGTATTAGGCTACATGTTTGACCAAGCTGGGAAATGTAGTTTAGTTTTGTGCCCAAGGAAAAGATCTCAGGGGTATACTTGGCCTGCTAAACTTTGGGAAAGGTAGTAATAATAGTTTCTGCATCCTTGGGTTGTTTGAGAATGTAATTGGATAACAGGAAATTATTTAGCACACAGTACTGGGGTCAATGCCCAGCATCTCACTGAGGGGTTCTTCTTCCTTCCCAGGAGAATCTAAGCCACCATAAAAAAACTTAAAATCTCAAATAATTATTGAATAACAAAACACAAATATTCAGAAATATATTTACAAAAGGCAAAGCCCCTGATAGATCTAGTCCACATGGGTTCTAGAACTAGCAGTTCACACCCATCTCAGGTGCTGTGTGGGATCTCTGGCCGAGCTTGAGGGGGAAGTTCACCTGCATCAGGCAATCAATCCCTGTGAGGGTGCCATAGGAGGTTTCCAAAATGCCAGACCTATCCCCTATATAGAAATTATACCTCAGTACAAAAATACAAGGGAAAAAATAGTATAGGGTATTTAGGCTACTATACGCAATATAGCCCACATACAGCCCACGGATGGCTCATGACAACATAGCCTGACCCAGAGTAGCTCAACAAAGTTCCCTGTGGTATTAATATTTATGCTTTATTAGTCATAGTGAATAGTGACATCTAAACTTCCTTCCACATTCATAAGATGGGCCTTTCTTTTTCTGCATGTAACTCCAGCTGTACTCTGCATCCCATCCTCTTTCCCTTCTCCAGACAGTCATTTCTTGACCTAACCATCAATGCACGTAACTCGCCTTCCATTTGTGAATCAGATGCTCAGAAGCATCCCCTAATCCTGTTGTCCTCTTGCCCTGCTGTCCTGTTAAACCCTCAAGGTGACATGTTTTCCCTTGCCGGTCTAAGAGCATCTAGAACTATCAGGTGTGTGTATTGCTGACACTGCAGATTCGTGGCCTCTCCCCTCTAGTGTTCTTTTAGGCTGCTCAGCCAGCTTCAGCCCTCTCCCTAATTCCCCATCTTCACTTGAATGTCTCAGGGGCTCCCTACACTCATCATGCCTAAAAATAACCTCATGATCTTGCCCACTCCTCCCTTCTCATTTTCAACTAGTGGCCCTTTTAATCAGTGGATAAGTTCAAAAACAAACCTAGAAAACCCACCAATATCTCCATCTCTACCAAACCAAATATTCAGCATTCCGAATCTTGACCATTTTATAACATACGTAGCTCCAAATCTATCACCGTCACCCGTCCCATCAGCTCCAGCGATAGCACTCTGGGCTAAGCTGTTTTTACCACTTAACCTGCATGATGATAACAGATCCAGAACTGGTTTTCCTACATCTGCTGCATGCCGCAGCTCAGTGTGTTATATTCACTTCCCCATTTACTCACACACTATTCCAAATGTCACCACCTGCTTTGCCATTGATGTCTCAGCATATGACCTACTTCATGTTGAAAACAAAGCCTACGTGCTTGTCTTTCTTGCTCCTTCATCCTTACTGAGTCGACCCTGCAGCTTCCTTCTCACCTTGTGGAGGCATTCTCAACCCCAGCGTGGCTCATTCCCCAAGCAGAGTCCAGATTACACCTCTCCTGCCTTCTCAAATGTGTGAGTTATCTGTTGCTGTGTATATAACACAGACATCGCAGCCTGAGAATCCCTCATTTTATCTCATCCAGGCACACTTAGCTGGGTCCTCTGTAAGGCCACAGTTGTAGGCAGCTGACATCACATCAGCTCACTTCTTCAAATCAAGCAACTGTGTGAGAGACTGCAGCAGGACTGAAGCTGCAATCTTGTAAAATCAGATATATTTTATCACATACATTCTTTCACCTTTTCATAGTCTATTCTTTAGAAGCAAAATCCTGCCAATATTCAAATGGAAGGGATCATAAAAGGGTATAACGGGTGTGAACATCATGAGGTGGGGATTGTGGGAAGCCATACACGAATCTTGAATGCTGCAGCAGGAACACACTTCTCTTATTTCCTACTTTTCTATCCTCTCTACTCAACCTTAAAAAAAAAAAAAAGGTGAAGTTCTTGACATTTGGGAGAAACAAAAATTAAAAATTTCTTGGCTTTCCAACAGTATCTAAATATTATTGATTCTATCTCATCTGAATAACCAAGCTTTTTGGAGTTTTCTCATTCTTAGAAGAGACATCTGCACAAGATCTACCCTTTATATTTATTTGTAGACATATGATTAGTTTAATTGAAACCAACAGTTTTAAAGTAACTGTACCATTTTACATTTCTACCTGCCCCATATGAGTCATCATTGCTCCACATACTCCTGAGCAACTGGCATCTTCCTCTTTACTCTGAGCGGTGTTTCTCAGCACCATAGATTAGAAGTGTTCTTACTCAGGTCCCTGTTGCCAAATATAACAACAACAACAACAACAACAATAATAATAATATATAGTGGTCTGCAATTTACTGGACATTTACTCTTCACATGCAAATGGATGTTTTATCTCATGTAATGCTCATAACAACTTGTAAGGCAGGAACTGAGAATCTCCCAGTTTTTCAGATGAGGAGATTGAGTCTTTAAAAGTATTACTACTTCAACTGCTGAAACAAAATACTATATAACAGGTATCTTATGCAATAGAAATTTATTTTTTTTCTGGAGGCTATAAGTTCAAAGTCAGGGTTCCAGCATGGTTAGGTTATGCAGATGGCTGCCTTCTTGCTGTGTTTTCATAGGGTCCCTGGTGCATGCATGCAGAGAGAGAGAGAGAGAAATCTCTCTCTGCCACGCGACCAGCGCTAGCTTCATGAAAGAAGGTTCAATTCATGAGTAAACACTAGGGAGTTCTAAATTAAAGAGACAAGACTCTAATTACCTTTAATACCAGCTCTGGGACTGCTTCTCCTAGCTCCCGCCTCCAGCCACCTAATGCAGTAGCGAGGTTTACAGAAGAGACGAGAGAGAGAGAGAGAGAGAGAGAGAGAGAGAGAGAGAGAACATGCCAGGGAGTGGACTTTTACTGGGGAACAAAAAATTCCAGGGAAAATCCCATCCAATGAAGGTTAAGGGGGGCAGCATCCCAAGGTCAGGGGCGACAATTGGGTCTTCAGGGCAGTGGCCAGACACCCTCTGCACAGGCAAGCCCTCGGACCTGGAGAAGGGTGGAGAAAGCTCTGACACAGCCATGTCTAAGCGCCTCTCACCCAACCAGGGAGGTAACTAAAATCACATGCAAGGATGGCCTCCCCATCTCTGTAGTATCTCTTTTTATAGGAACACTAATCCTAATAGGTCAGGGCCCTATCCTTATGACCTTATATAACCTTAGTTACTTTCACAAATGCCCTATCTCCAAATGCAATCACACTGGGAACTAGGGTTTCAACATAGGAATTTGGGAAGAATATAAATATTCAGTTCCTAACAAAAAGCTAATTTGCCAGGAACACCTAGCTTTGGTAGAGGCAGAATTTGAACAAAGTGTTCTGGCTTTATACTCTACATGCCTAATGATACTCTGCTGCTTCTCAGTTACCCCAGAAACTTTCCTCACATTATCATGCTGCAGCTTTATAGCATTCTGTTCTTGTTTCTTCTTTCCTTCTTCTGACTTGACCTTTACTATTGTTTTCTGATTCTCATCCATTCTTCAACACTGGATTCATGGCCCTTTCTTTCTATTCTGTACACTTTCTCTAGGTATACTCATTCATGTTTACCATCAACTTTAACCCTAGTGCAGTTGGCCCATAACACAGCCATGACGGGGATGCTGACCCAGTGCCTGTGCCTTACTACGGACTGTGTATGTGCTGTTTCACATCATCCTCACAATAGTCCTTTCATTGAACCTTTAGGAATTCAAGTGGGTCACTAGAGGTGACAGAGCTAGTGTGGGGTACTGCAGGAATTTCAGACTGGGGTGTTTGTCTTCAGAGTTCATGAAGTTAGCTGCAGTACTCTGTAGGTCCTCTCTGACTTTTATAACTGTCTTAAGGTGTGCAGATTTAGACAACTCACTAACTGTGATATATAACACACTACCATCATTGGTCAGTTCATATCTTAGTTTTCTATTATATTTTATTTTGTTAAGGTATTTATTTATTCATTGCCTTTTAAAAGATTATAATGAACAACTATGAACCCTTCACCCAAGTACAAAGTTACCTTCTTCCCACATCTGTTAATATGCTTTTTCCTTTCCCATTTCTACACCACTTCCCTTGCTTATATGGCTACTTTATTGTGGATTTATTATTCCTGTGCTTGTTCCATAGGAAAATAAATGTTTTGGATAAATACAGGCTATCCATGGATTCTGTTATTTTTTGTATCAGCTTTGGTAATTTGACTCACTTAAGGGATTTGACTACATTATCTGATTTGTTTACCTATTACTTTTTGTTTCATCTTAATTAAAATAGTGAATTTCATGTTATATATGTTCTACTGCAATAAAAAACTTAAGATGTATAGATACCGTTTTTATAATACCACTAAAAACTGACCAACATTCTCAAAAAAAATTAAGGTAGTTTTGTTGTACTTTTTTTTTGTGTGTGTGTGTGTGTGTGTATATATATATATATTGCTTTTTTTTTTTTTTTTAAACTCTCTCTTTATTTATTTATTTTTTTTTTTTGGCAGACACAACATCTTTGTTTGTATGTGGTGCTGAGGATCGAACCTGGGCCACACGCATGCCAGGCGGACGTGCTACCGCTTGAGCCACATCCCCAGCCCCTATATATATTGCTTTTAAGTGTATCACAGTTTATCTTGTCTTCTGATATTCATACTGTTCAACAGGATATTACTAATTCATGATGTGTATAGCAGTTGTTCACTTTTTTCTGCTATACTCATTTACATGAATATAACACAGTGTATTCATCCATTTTTAGGGGCATTTACATTATAGTTTTTTGTTCTCACAAACAGTGCTGCCATGAAAATTCATATACATGTATAGGAGTTTCTCTTAGTAATGTTCATCAGACTGGAGTTTGGGGATTATAAGGTTAGCAAAAGAAGAGCTTTACTAGATGATACTCTGTTGCCTTCTAAAACAGTTACAGTATTATAATAAAACAGAACAATTATAATAATATACTGCAGTAAATTATGTGAATATATATGTATTCTCTCCTAATTCCTTGTCTGGTAACTCTTACTCTTCTTTAGAAATAAGCTCCCATAGTGCCTTTTCCAGCTGCATAGCCTCCACCGATGTCTTTCTTTCACCTGTTGCTCCCTGTGTTGTTACAGTGCCATGGGGCTTCTTCTCTTGGAGCACATGAATCACATACAGTGTAATCATTCCTCTGCCCACCCTCCCTCATTCCAGATAATGAGGCAGTCTCCACTCCATGTTCTCTGTCCCCTCCACCAACTTTTCCTTATGTGTTTCCCTTGAAATATATCAAGAGCCCAAGGATTAGAAAAGAAATTGCAAATTTAGTTTTAAGAGGTGTACAAAAAAAAAAAAAGTGAACAAATGCAGCAGGCATTAGAGACTCTATTTTCATCTTCATTCTTTTACTAAAGTGATGATTTTCTTTATTCTGTGTACATCACTAAAACACCTTTTTATGTTGGATTTCCTTCAGGTGAAAAAGCAAAACCCAACATCACAGCACCTACTGCTTCTCAACTGACCTTCTGTGAGAAATCTTCTTTTCAAGAACAACTGGCACAGAGGTCCTCAAAGGATTCCAGATTGGGGCAAACCAGAGACGAGGAAAAGCTATCAGAAATGCAGGAAAGGAACTGGAGACCAGGAACAGACCCCTACAAGGAGACATGCCCTGGAAAGTGGTGCCATAAAAATGATGATTTCGAGACAGATGATAATCTGTGTTTAAGAGTTTTACAGGAGCGAGTCACTCCACAAGATGCTGTCCATGAACATGACTCCCAAGGACCAGGAAAAGACACTGGGATTAATTCAAGGAGCAGCCTCTATAAATGCAAAGAATGTGGAAAAGGGTTTTGCAAAAATTGGGCCCTTGTTCGACATCAACAGATTCATACTGGAGTAAAGCCTTATGAATGCAGTGAATGTGGGAAAGCCTGTCGTTATATGTCCGACTTCATTCGACATATGCGGTTTCATACTGGGGAAAAACCATACAAGTGTAAGGAGTGTGGGAAGGCCTTCAAACGCAGGTCTCACCTCACGGAGCACCAGCGTGTTCACACTGGAGATAAGCCCTATGAATGCAAAGAATGTGGTAAAGCTTTCACCCACCGCTCTTCTTTTATGCAGCACAATATGACGCATACTAGAGAAAAGCCCTTTTTGTGCAAAGAATGTGGAAAAGCTTTTTACTACAGCTCTTCATTCGCCCACCACATGAAGATTCACACTGGAAAGAAGCTGCATGAGTGTCGTGAATGTGGAAAGGCCTTTACTCACCGCTCCACTTTTATCCAGCATAATATGACCCACACAGGAGAAAAACCCTTTTTGTGCAAAGAATGTGGAAAAGCTTTTTGTCTCAACTCATCCTTCACGCAACACATGAGAATTCACACTGGTGAGAAGCCCTATGAGTGCAATGAATGCGGAAAGGCCTTTACTCATCGGTCCACTTTTATCAGACATAAGAAGATCCATACTGGGGAGAAGCCCTTTGAGTGCAAAGAATGTGGGAAGGCCTTTTGTGATAGCTCTTCCTTGATTCAGCACATGAGGATTCACACTGGTGAGAAGCCCTATCAGTGCAGTGAATGTGGAAAGGCCTTTACACACCACTCTGTTTTTATCCGACATAATAGGACCCACAGTGGAATAAAACCACTGGAGTGTAAACAATGTGCAAAAGGCTTTTATTATAGCTCATCCTTCATTCGACACATGAGGATTCACACTGGAGAAAAGCCCTATGTTTGCAGAGAATGTGGAAAGGCCTTTACCCAACCTGCAAATTTTGTTCGGCATAGTAAGATCCACACTGGAGAAAAACCCTTTGAGTGCAAAGAATGTGAGAAGGCTTTTTGTGACAACTTTTCCTTAACTCAGCACATGAGAACTCACACTGGAGAGAAACCCTTTGAATGCAGTGAGTGTGGAAAGACCTTCAGCCACAGTTCATCCTTCACTCACCATCGAAAGACTCATACCAGAGTTTAATCCATTTTGTCTCATCAACCCAGAGGTGGAACACCTATAATGATAACTCAAACTGAGCAACAGATATACCCCTGGGGTCCCTCTGAAATAAGTGTTTTTAGAGTTTTATTCTTTTGATGAGAGAAAAAAAAAGGCCTCATCCTCAGGAGAGATGGACCATTAAGGGTAGCCTTGCCAACACTTATTAAAAGCATTCTTTGTACCAAAATATTGTCATTTCTACTCTCAAGTAGCATAAGATTTTGTGAGGAAAAAAAGCATGAGACATGAAATACCCACATGCACACTTCTCTGTATTTACAGTGAATTCTTGTTATTCATAGTAGTTGTGTCCTATGAATTTGCAACACTGAATTGGTAAATATGGAACCATTGTTGATAGGGGAAATAATACAGTTAGAGTCCCATAAGCCTCTGGTCCAAACATTTTCATTAACCAATAAATTCATGATGTTTTTCATTTTTAATTTAAAGACAACTTATATATTAATATGAAAAAAAAAAAAAATATATATATATATATATATATATATATAGTTGTTGTTGTTGTTACCAGGGATTGAACCCAGGAGCAATTAACCACTGAGCAACATCCCAGCCATATACATGTGTGTAAATGAAATATTTATTTCATTTACAGACATAATCTTGCCAAGTTGCTAAGGCTAGCTTTGAATCCAATATATATTTTGTAAAAATTTATAATTACTTTCCTTTACAATAAATGTTTTAAGTATAGTATTTTGGTATAATGTATATTAGTGTACTGCTTTAACTCAATTATATACATAACATGCACAGTATACATGTACAATACTCATGTACAATAAACACTATGTTATTCATAGGAACAGTACTTTGAGCATATGGTCTATTCATCCAGGCAAATAAAAACATCCATAGAAAAAAATCTATTAAAGATTTAAATTTTACTTTCAGTAGAGCTGCAGGATGTGTGATAAGACAGCACTCAGTGTGATGAAACCTCTTGACCTTGACTTGCCCCAAGAAGAGGCTGATGAAACTTATTCTGCAGAAGAGTAAAACATTTATGAGGGTGACATGTTAACATCTGTTAGTGCTCCCTCAAGAGCTTGACTCGCCACTTGTTGATAGTATCAGGAATTTTCCCTCCAAAAATGGCTTGAAACTTTATCAGCCCTGTTTGGCTTTTCACTGTAAGCATTCCACACAAATGAAGTTGGGGCATCAATCTGAAGTTGCATTTAAGCATAGGGTCGTATTCTTAGATGTCATTGAACATTTTTCCAAGGCAGAATTCCAGTTTGATATTTTAGCTACTGTGAAAAGGACAATTTATGGAATAAGGCTGACTTTTTCACTATCCTGTCATTACTGGCTTCAGTGCCTCATTTTGCATCTCGTCTGTCTTCGTTGGTGGGTTCTAGGGTCTTTCCTGCCAAAATGTTCTCCATATTTTCATGTCATTGATGCCTTTTCTGCTTACTTGCCTTGCACTGTGCATTCTGTTCAATACTGTTCTTCCTACTTTTTATAATTTTTTCAAAGCCTTCAAAATGTTTCATATGATCCAGTTACTTAAATATTTTTCCAACAATCGTTGATAGTGGCTTGTTGAGCCAATTCCAGGCTTTGTCAGCACTATAACTACATATAGTGACTGACTTCCATTGGTCTTTCATGGTGGTTTCCTAGGTGATGAGAGCCTTGCAAGACTTGCTGTAAAGCTCCCTCGTGTTGAAACATTTTGGAAGCTTTTTAAGTGTGCCCTGGTGTTCCCTGATTGAGAGATTGGATAACAAATATAGCATTAGGGGACATGAAAAGAACATCTAGTTTGGGGTGAGAATTTTCAAGTTCTTGATGGCAATGGAATAGGGCATTATCCAAAATTAAAACCTTGAAGACAGGTTTTTGCCCTGAAGATAGCATTCAGCTTTGTAGGGTATGATGTAACATGTGGGGCATGTTGCATCAGAAAAGAGGAAACCTAACTTGCTACCCGCTTCTCTGTCCTAGGGCCACATGTGGCTAAGATAGCACCTGGCTGTCAGCCAGAAGGTGTTGCCGTGGGTGTGACGAAAAATCAGACCACCCCTAGGATAGGCTCAGAACCCTTCGGCCCTCGTGGACAGCTCGTGTCTCCCATTACAGCCTGTAGAATGGGTGTACACATGAACTCGCCCCACTCTGCTGACCTTTATCCTGATTGGCTCCTGTACATTATGTTAGCTGTGTGTGTTTTCTCAATAAACTGAGATCCTGCTTTGACTGGTCTCCCTGACTGATTGTCCTCTAGTGGGGGAGGGCTGAGTGGGGCAGTCAGTCGACCTTTGTGACCTTTGCCTTTCTTGGCTTGCCCTGGTTGGGGCATGCTCTCCCCAGTCTCTCCTGCAGGTCAGGAGGGAACGGGAGGGTGGGGGGCTAAAAACCCCAACACAGCTTCTTGAATGAAACTGTTATAAATCCAATCACAGAATCTTAAAAAAAAATTTAGTTGTTGAGGGACATTTTTATTTATTTATTTATTTATTTGTTTGTTTATTTATTTATTTAGCCTCACAGGTTAGGCAAGTGCTGTACCACTTGAACTACAACCCCAGCCTAATCACAGAATATTTTTTAGGTCGCTCATATTTTTTTGTTCCACTTACAATGGACTAGAATGCAGTTCAAATTTTTCCCTTTAAACTCCTTGGAATTTGGGATTCTATACACCAATAGAGATTTGCACAAAAGAGTCACCATTGCTATTGACACAATTGCAAGACTGCACAATATTCAAATAATAAAAATCAAGAACTTTGGAGGCCATTTGGTTCATTTGCCAATGATCTGGATCAGCATTGATACCTACTTTTCCATATAAGCCTTTTCCTGTGTAGAACTGATTATTCAAATATTTCTATAGCTCTCTGATCTGCTAGTTTCACTTTTTTTTGGGGGGGGGGGGGGAACTGGGGATTGAATCCAGGGCCCTTTACATTTTTGCTTTAATGTCTTCCAGTTTCACTGCCTTTGTCACTCTGAGCCTATTTTGATTGATTGCTTTTTCATCTCATTTTGGATTTATTTTCCTGCTTCTATATACCCGTTTATTTTTTATTGCATGTCAGATATTGTGGTTTGAAAGTTTATATTCTTGTAAATGTTCTTGAGCTTTGTTTTAAAATACGGTTAAGCAATTGGGAAGCAATTGGACATTGCTTGGAAAGCATGTCCTTTTGGGACTTAAGCTTTTTTAGGAAAGACCAGAGAAGTGTTTCATTTAGGGCTAATTTTCCCATTGCTGTGATGAAATTCTGGAGAATTTTAATGATGCTATATGAATTGAAAGGTTTCTCTATTTTGATAGTAGAACAGACAGTAATTGGGGGCATTTGTGCTATCTGGAAATTTTTCTTTTTCTTTCTTTTTTTTTTTTTTTTTTTTTTT
>NW_026000205.1:11979436-11999940 GCF_001458135.2 Marmota marmota marmota
TTTTTTTTTTTTTTTTTTTTTTTTTTTTTTTTTTTTTGATGTAGAATCTCACTAAGTTGCCCAGATAGCCTCAAATTTGTGACCTCCTAAGCCTCCTGAGTCGCTGGGATTACAGGCATGCCACCACTCCCAGCTCTCACTTGTCTTTTTGATAGTTCTTTTCCTGCTCTGTGGTAGTTTCCTCACACGCTCATTGGTTCTTGAATGAAGACAGGAAGGGACCCTTTGCAGATCTCTGAGGTGCTCACATGTAGGGTTTTCTCTGTTGTTCTGGCTGTGAATGCCAGGTGCCTCGGTCCCCCACCCCATATTTGTAAATCCATCCTCTCACCTGAGGAGATTTTCACATTCCATCTGGGTTGCCTTCCCATTGGTATTTTCTCCAGCAGAAAGAAATGTGACAATGGTAGGGCTCAGTTACTTTGTGCCCATCCCTCAGGGATCACTGTCCTTTGCTTGGCACACAATATATTCAGAACTATTTTTCATATATTATATGTGCCTTTATAGCTTTTTACAGCAAGAGAGTGAATCTAGTTCCTGTTTCTCCAACTTGACCAGAAACTGAAGTTGTACATGGAATATTTTGACTTTGGAAAAGTTGCTTGACATAGGAAATTAATTTAAAAATAAAAATGTGAGGGCTGGGGCTGGGGCTCGGGCTCAGCGGTAATGTACTTGCCTGGCATATGTGAAGGACTGGGTATGATTCTCAGCACCACATATAAATAAAGTTTTATCAACAACCAAATACATATTTTTAAATAAATAAATAAAAATTTGAATATAATTGATTCAGCAAAACCTATATACTGGCTGAAGATACTTCCCTAAGCTAATAGTTATAACTTTCAGATAAGAATAGAACAACTCTGGGGCTGGGGATATGGCTCAAGCGGTAGCGCACTCGCCTGTCATGGGTGGGGCACTGGGTTCAATTCTTAGCACCACATAAAAATAAAATAAAGATGTTGTGTCCACTGAAAACTAAAAAACAAATATTAAAAAATTCTCTCTCTCTCTCTCTCTCTCAAAAAAAATAGAAAAACTCTGGGGTTGGGGTTGTGGCTCAGTGGTAGAGCGCTCACCTAGCATGGGTGAGGCCCTGGATTCAATCCTCAGCACCACATAAAAATAAATAGAGGCGTTGTGTCCATCTGTACCTAAAAAAATAAATATTTTTTTAAAAAAGAAGAGAACAACTCCTAGGTAGACTTTCTGGGAAGAAAAAAGGTATCCTCAGATATTAAGAGCTATGTGGTGGGGAAAGTATACCAACTTTCACCTCCAGGGACAGAATTGCACATAGGTATCTGATCAGTTGGTGCTACAGTTCTAATGAAATTCTCTCTACCACCCTGAGTTGTACTTGGGTACCTGATCTCAGGTCCTCTTTTCCTAAATATAACTCCTGACTCCTAACTGCAGACAACACGGAGGGTCTGCCTGGAATGAGAGTAAAAGTCTACAAAAGTCACATGGGGTTCACATACTTAAGCATATAAATAATGATCGGTAAACATAAGTCATCAGGGTTCAAATTCTTTGTGTGGTCAGCCATGGTTAGTTCCTGTAAAAGAGCCTTCATTCCATAGGTGAAGAGACCTTTTACTCTTTCCACAACCTTAGCCTCTGGTCATCTCTGGGATTTTTAACTCAGAAGCTAACTTTAGGGCTTGGGAGATGTTTTCCATCTCATGGGTGCCCATCATTTGATCTGTGCATGTTATGGACGGGAAGTTCTATTAACCTTTGTTTTAGGCTGAGTCCTGGCTGCCCTGAGATTCTACTTCTCCCCTCACAAATGGTAGCACACATTTTCCTGTTTCCTCAACCAGTAGGGGACACCTTCCCCAGACCTCTACACCTTTTTCAGTGTCATCCTTTCAACAGTTCATCTGAAAAGTCTTGTTCTTCATAAACCACTTGAATCCCCTTATTTAGATTGACATCATTGTCTTCCTATTTCTTTGTTCTTTACTGAACCTCAGGCTGAACTCTGGTCCTCTGCACCTTTAAGTTTCCTAAGTGCAGCTGTACCTGTGAATTTCAAAACTCAAAGAAATATTTATATTTGTTTGTTTTAGGGACCCAGACACATAAAGAAAATGGCTCAATGATTTAGTGTCTAGGGGTGTTTTTGTCTTTTTAAAGGATATCCAAGGAAGCAAAGTACTCTTCTACCTGTAGTCCTCATGGCTTCAGGGTAGTCATTATTTCCTCAAAAAATTGAAATAGCTATGAATACTCAGAATTTTCTATCTTACCCTGGAGAACAAGTTGACCCTCTTTTGAATATTCCTCGCTGGATACTTTCAGACTCTGAAGTAACTCATAATGTAAGGTGTTGTCTTGCTTTATAGATGTCAGCAAGAAGGTCCATTTTGGTCTCTTTTTTTCATTTCCCTGTCTTAATTGAGATTTGCACTAATGCATCAGGCTCTGGTATTTATAATCATTTAGCCTCAAAAGCCCTAAGCAGACCTGGTAGATATGCAGAATGATCCAAAGAGGACTTTGTTGCTAACAGTGAGAGAAATAGTATATCCATGCAGCAGCTCATTTATTCACACTCTCATTCATCAGATATTTATTGAACACACACCTCAAATCTGGCCAATCAGAGCATTCTAACTGAAGCTACAACCACTGGTTCAGGAATTTCTTGTGTTCCCTGAGCCAATTCCATTAGTATTATTAAGACTTTCTGCTAGAATTGTGAGGAAGGAGGGGCTTTTTCCTGGGGTTTGATTCGCCAGGAGGTGGGAGCTGTGTTGCTGGAAGCCATCTTTCTTAATGGACAGGCCTCTCTGTGAACTAGTCTTTGTGGAAAACAGAGCTGTGCTATGGCAAGAGAATTTCCTTAGCATGATTAAAACATGGCTATTCCTGAACCCAGTGGTATCAGGTAATAACACTGAGGACAAATTGCTGTGTGTCCAGTAGAAGTCTCACTTCCAGGTGACTCTGCTCTAAATGGCTTCAATAAAAATGAAATGATTTATTAGTTCATGAAACTACATCACCATATTGTATATAACCGCTGAGCCACATCCCCAGCCCTTTTTATCTTTTATTTAGAGACAGAGTCTCACTGAGTTACTTAGGGCCTTGCTAAATTGCTGAGGCTAGATTTGAACTTATAATCCTCCTGCCTCAGCCTCCCAAACTGCTGGGATTACAAGTGTGTACCATGCCCAGCTGTACAATAGATATCTTAAACTGATCCTCTCTAACTGAAAACATGCATCCTTTAGGCAACATCTCCCCAACCTACCCACCCCCATTTCCTCCTAACCATAAATTTACCCTCTACTTTTATGAGTTAACTTTTATAAATTCCACATAAGTGATATATCAAGCAGCACTTGCCTTTTTGTGGTTTATAATTATTTTATACATTTTCCTTTCAAGTTGTTTAGAAAAAAAAACTGGAGTTACAAGCCACAATTATAAAATACTGTCTTTTAAATTTGCCATGGATCTTTATTTCTTCATGTGTCTGTTGAGTTACTCTCTAGCTTCCTTTCATTTCAATTTGAAGGAACTTAGTATTTCTCAAGGGAATATCTATTTGTAAGGAATGTCTTAACTTACTCTCATTTCAAAGGACAGCTGTGCTAGATACAGAATTCTTGATTAAGGGTTTTTTTCCACATAATACATTTATTTATGTATTTAATTATTCATCAGTACTGAGGATTGAACCCAGAAGTGCTCTACCACTGAGCTACATCCTCAAAATGATCAGACTCTTTGAAATAACTCAACCCTTTTATTTTTTTAATTTTAAGACAAGGTCTCACTAAGTTGCCAAGGCTGGCCTCAAACTTGAGATCCTCCTGCTTAAGCCCCCCATGTAGCTAGGATTACAGGTATGTACCACCTGCCCAGCTGCAACATTTTACACATACTATACTTCTGCCTTCTGACCTGCAGGGTTTCTGCTGCAAAATGACCTGATGATTTTACCAAGGATCCCTTGTAGGAGACAAGTCATCTTTCTTTTGTTGTTTTCAAGATTCTCTTTGTAAGCTTGACATGGTGGTACATGCCTATAGTTCCAGCTTCTTGGGAGCTTGGGGCAGGAGAATCATTTGGGCTGGGGAGTTGAGTCCTATAATCCCAGAGACTTGGAAGGCTGAGGCAGGAAAATTGAGAAATTGAGGTCAAGCCTTGGCAACTTAGCAAGAACCTGTCTCAGAATAAAACCAGTTGAGTATATAGCTCAGTATTAAAAGTGCTCCTGGGTTTAATTACCAGTACCACAATTTTTTCTCTTTGTCTTTGACATTCAGCATTTGATTATGTCTTCATGTGGATCTCTGCAAATTTATCTTCGAGTTTATCAAACAACTTAGATCTGTAGGTCCATGTTATTTCCTCAGTCTGGGAAAGTTTTCAGCAAATATTACTTAAAATAATTTTTCTCAGGCTGGGGCTGTAGCTCAGTGGCAGAGTGCTTCTTAGCATGTGTGCAGCACTGGGTTTGATCCTTAGCACAACATGAAAATAAACAAATAAAATAAAGTATTCTGTCCATCTACAACTACAAAAAAAATTTTAAATAGTTTTTCCATCCCTTCTCTTTCTATTCTTCTGGGACTCCTATAATGCATATAATGATCCACTGATGGTTTCCTATAAAACCCTTAGACTTTGTTCACTATCTCCATTCTTTTTTACTTTCTACTGCTCATATTCAATAATCTCAAATGTCCTACCTTCAAGTCTGATGATTTTTTTCCTGCTCAAGTCTACTATTGAGCTTCTCTAGTGAGTTTTTAAAATCAATTATTGAATTTTTTCAGCTCCAAAATTTCTGTTTGATTCTTTTTTCTAATATATAGCTTTTTGTTGATATTTTCATTTCATTTATTATTTTTCTGATATCCTATAATTCTTTGTGCTTCCTTTATGCCTTCAAGCATCTTTAATACAATTATAAAATTCTTCATCTAGTAAGTCTGATACCTGTCTTGCTTCAGAGGTGGTTTCTGATGCTTTATTTATTTCCTTTGAATAGGCCATGTTTTCCTATTTCTTTGACTTGTGATTTTTCAATGAAAATTGGGCACTAAAAAAAAAAAAGAAAGAAAGAAACAGAAAACATCCCCTTCTCCAGTCCTTGCAAACTGGCTGTGTTCCCAGGGAAGCCTGTTGTGTTCCATGACTAAACACTCAAAGTCACTTCAGGTGAACTGGGCTGCATGAAATAATCAGAGAGAGAGAGAAATACCTTTTTCTTTGGGTCCTATGACAGCTCCTCTGACCTTAGGGGTCATGAAAAGAGAGAGGAGCACATCATGAACCCTTTTATTGGTAAGAAGCCATTCAAAGGAGACAAGGGATAGGATTACAAAGGAATAGGTGAGTGTAGCTCAACCCCCACAGGTGATGCCTACACCTAAGACCCACTTTGCTATTTGCGCTGGGACAACACCCAAGTCACCACAAAATGTAGTGATTGGTCAGAGCCTTGTGCTTCAGGACTGGAAGGCGTGGTCATTCAGAGTGGCTTCCCATAGAAGCCCTTTAATACCAGCTGGTTATATTCTGAGACTTGAGACCAGTGTGAGGAAAAAGTTTAAGGTTTTCAGGTATTTTTTCTGAACATGTATTTTGCCTGGGTCTCCGTGTCTTCTGATTTCCTTGAATACACACCTGCATTTAAATATCTTGATTTCCCAGGGTCATACCGCAGGTTAACTTGGGACCTTCATCTGTATTCTCTTCCTCCTTGTGTCTGCAGGGAGTCTCCTTGAAGCTTTCCCAAGCAGTGCCTGATGTTTCTTCTACCCAATATCTGAGTTAGGCAAGGCAGAGCTCAGTTCTTCTAGCAATCCCAACAGGTTATAACACTTCAATAAGATCTGCTCTGCTACTCTAATTCAAAGAAGAGAATTGGAAACTATAATGCTATCTCCTACAGACCACAACAATGCCATAGCATGATGAACTGTAAAAAGAATGCACATGCCAGGAAACTTCCTTCTTTCTAAGATCTGGTTTTACTTAATTGGACATTTACATGGTTGCTATTTTCTCCTTTGTCCAAAGTCCTCTGAACCTCTAACTAGGATCTAACCCTGGGTTCTTTTTTTAGTCCAGTGGCTTTGTCCATTTAGTCTGATTTTAGCAAGAATTCTGATGAGTCCGTTTTGCAAACCCCCCAACTCTTGATATTGTATCAACCTGGTCTGCCTTTAGCAATCAATAATCTGTCAATTCAGTTTAGTCAGAATTCCCTTTGTCCCTGATGTTTCCTTTTTTGTAATTTTCTGTCTGCTTGACCCTCATCCTGATCCTTGATCTCTCATTCTTGTTGTCCTTGGAGTTGAGTCAAATCTTTCTCTCCTACAACAAAACCCTATTATAGCAGCCCCTTTGAATAAAGTCTGCCTTTTCCCTTCTTTAACAATTCCAATAAGGTTATTTTAGCTAGTTTTTGTAGGTTTTTTTTTCCTAGTAAGTAGAAACTTGAACTGTACATCTTTTTTTTTTTAATTAGTTACACATGACAGTACAATGATCTTGACATATTTTATAGGGTTTTTAAAAATGTCTTCTTGGAAATAAAAGGGCTTGGATGTTGTGAAGTCCACCATTTTGCTGATGTCAAATACTGTTTTATGGGTTGTTAATATATTCTGGATATTAACTTCTTATCAGCTATATCATTTGTAAATAATTTCTCTCATACAATAGAAGGATGGGATAGTATCTTTTGATGCACAAAGTTTTTAATTTTTATTAAGTCAATTTATCTAATGTTACCTCTGCTTTCAATGTCAATACCCATAAAACTGTTGCCAAATCCAGTGTCATGAAAATATCTCCCAAATTTTTCTGGGAGTTTTATAGTTCTAGCTCTTACATTAAGATAACTGATCCATTTTCAATTCATTTTGGCATATGGTAAACAGTAAGAGTGCAACTCCATTCTTTTAAAAAATATTTTATTAGTTATTAATGGACCTTTATTTTTTGTTTATACCCAGTGCCTCACACATGTGAGGCAAGCGCTCTACCACTGAACTACAACCCCAACCCCACAACTCCATTCTTTTATATATATAGTTTTCTCAGCACTATTTCTTGAAAACACCATTCTTTTCCTTTTTTTAATATTTTTTAGGTGTAGTTGGACACAATGCCTTTATTTTTATTTATTTATTTTTATGTTGTGCTGAGGTTCGAACCCAGGGCCTTGCACGTGCTAGGCGAGTGCTCTACCACTGAGCTACAACACCAGTCCCTGTCCTTTTCTTTTTGATGGCCTTGACATCCTTGTTGAAAACTGACTATGTATGTAAGAGTTATATATGGGCTCCCTATCCTATTCAGTTGATTTATGTTTATCCTTATGCTAGTACCCATGTTTTAATTACTATAGCTTTGTACTAAGGTTTGAAGTTAGGTACTATGAGTTATTTATTTATTTAAATCAATATTGATGTTAAAGAACTGGCTTTTCCAGTTCTGGGTTGTTGGGATTTTTATAGGAATTGCATGAAATCTGTCTATATCCTTGCATAGTAGTTACATTTTTACACATTACATACTTCTATCCATGAACACAGGATATCTTTCCATTTTTTAAGTCTTTCTTTGATCTCATTCAGCAGTGTTGTTTAGTTTTAAACATAGGTTTATTTCTAGTATTTACTCCCTGTAAGTACTATTATAAGTTGAATGTGTTTCCTAATTTCCTTTCTGGACTGTGTGTGTGTGTGTGTGTGTGTGTATCATACACAAATACATTTTTATACATACATAAAAATTATTTGGGGGTATTGATTTTCCAAATTTACTGGGTTCATCAGATTTGTGGATTCTTCAGGATTTTCCTTATATAAGATCATGTCATCTGTGAACATAGTTTTACAATTTCTTTTCCATTCTGGATGCCTTTTCTTTATTTCTCTTGTCAAATAGTTCTGGATAGCGTTTTCATTGCAGTTTTTAATAACAGCTATGAAAGAAGATATCCTTGACTTTTCCTGATCTTGGAAGAAAGATTTTTATTCTTTCACCATTAAATATGATGTTAACTGTGATTTCTTACAAATACCACTTATCATGATGAGAAACTTTCCTCTGTTCCTGAAAATTTTTATCATGAAAGGGTACTATATATAAATTGATTGCATAGAATTTTCTTCATTCTATTAGTGAGATTAATTACACTGATTTTTTAATATTGAATTATCCTTGCACTCCTGGGATAAATCCCACATGGTCATGAAGAATAAACCTCTTATGTGCTAATGGATTCTATTTTGTTGAGAATTTTTATGTTTATGTTCATAAAGGACATTGGTCTATAATTTTCCTGTGATGTCTTTCTCTGCCTTTGCTATCAGAGCCATGTTGGCCTCATAAAGTGATTTAGGATGTGTTCCCTTCCTTTAATTGTTTGGAAGTGTTTGAGAATTGGTGCTAATCAGTACAACTCACTGTTGCCTCTGACTGTTGAGATGTTCTATTTCTTCTTGAGTAGATTTAGGTAATTTATGTATTTTGCCTGATTATTTTTTTTTCTAATTGCTGGCACATAGATGTTCATGTTTTTTTGGCTCACATTTTTAAAGGTTTCAGTCCATGAGTGTTTGGCTCATTCCTTTGACTATCTGGAAAAGCAGTACATCATGACAGGAGCACAAAGGAAGCTGCTCACCTCCTGGCAACTGGGAAGCAAAGGAAAAGGAAAAGGAGGCCCAGGTCCCAATATTCCTTTCAAGGGCACACTCCCGATGACCTCACTTCTTTCCTTAGTTCACCTCCTAAAGGTTTCACCACTTCCTGATAGTGCCACAGTTGAGGACAAAGCCTTCAAAATAGGGGCTTTGGGGAAACATTCAAGATCCAAAGTATAGCAAATAGTAAGGAAGACGGATGTTCAAATCTAGCCTATGTTCCCTAAAAGGGATAACTTTGGGGAACTTGTTAGAATCAATTGAGTCTCAGGTCACTATTAACATGGAGATGATTATGAAATTTGCCTTATAGTCTGTGGAAAGATTACTAAAAGAAGAAAAAACACACCACTCAACTTACATGTGCCAAGCACTGCAGTATTTACTTGATGAATATTTTCTAATTCTTATACCACCATTTCAAAGCAGAAATCAGGAAAAATGTGACTTCCCCAAAATTATATAATTGGCAAATGTCAGAATCAATAGGCTGAATTCAAACACAGGTCCAGAACTGGGAATATTTAATTTCTTAATTAAATTTATTAATTTAATTTATAAAGGCTGCCCCCAAAACCTCCAACACACACCCATAAGGTTCAGTTGCTGCTATTAACAAACACTGTATTATTATTGAATTTTCCCCTATACACATTTAATGCCAGAACACTTATGTTCTGCACCTCTTAGGCCTTATGACCTTGTCATTGTTTTCTTTCATCAGTGACTTCTCTACATAGCCTTTTTACCCCAATTGCAACCTGTTTAAAGACAGTGTCTGACTCCCCCTGGGAGTCCAACATAGAGCGAGGCTCCCAGAAAGTAATGTGGTATGTGCCTTGATTTCTTTTCTAAATATTTACTAATGACTGATCAAGAGGTTGTAATCATGCCCGACTAGCCCAAGCCTAATAACATGACTGACTTACCAGGCATCAGTGTGCAGTGACATGGCTGTAACCTTCATTCAGGAAGAGAGCAGTTGCAGGCAGCCCAGGGGATCCTGTACTGGGATGATGCTGAAGATTTGCAGGCTTCAGCCCTCACAAAGTAAAGCTTTTCCTCTTCTCCCTGCAGTGACTTAAAACTTCTTTATTCTTCTCCTTATCCAAATCTGTAGGATTTGGAAGTGTTCCCACATCCCTACTGCATACTTCTTTCACCTTCTGCCTGGTCTCTTTGTGTCCTTGGATTATTTGGGGCAAGAAACATGTTTCCCTTCAAAATGGTTCAGACACCAAAGGAGATATTAGAAGGAAATGAAAGTGTTTTATAAGGCCTCTCCCCACAAAAAGTGTAACAGTAAGTAGAAGAGTGAAAAGTGATTAGGAAGACACACTAGATGTGACATTTGAGACTAGAATGACAAAGCAGCCACGAAAAAATGATTAAATCAATAGCTAATATTTACCGTTTTTGAGGTGCCACTGTTGTGTTTTATACCAAGTAACTTATTTAATCTTCATAATAATTCAGTGAGATAGGTTTTATTATCATTTTACAGATGGAAAAACTAAGGCAGGACACACTGGAATAATTTGCCCAAGGTCACACAAAGCCCGTAAACATGCAACCTGGCTCAAATACACATAGCAGGCTCCAGAGTTTGTACTCCTCACACACAACACACAAAGCTTTTAGCTCTTGAAAGGTATGGTCTTATTTGTCTAGCCCACAGCAGATGTTCAAGAAATGGTTAACAGACCTGAGGAAACAATATTATTCTGTCAATTAAGGCATATTATTAAGATCTTAGCCCAATTTTTTACCATAAGGTAACATCATTTCATTGCTTTTCTAAAACCCTGTCTTTATTTTAAAATTTGGTTTCTTATCCCCTAGTTTTGAGCCATTGTAAAGGAACTTTAACTCAAGAATTGTAAAATAATGAGTTCACACTGATATTTACATGATTCCTCTCATAACAAAATGTCAAAGTGGTATAAACTATGATAGTGGGAGCTGGGGCTGTAGCTCAGTGGTAAAGCATTTGCCTCGAATGTGTGAGACACTGGGTTCAATCATCAGCACCACATAAAAATTAATTAATTAATTTAAGTTAAGCTAAAAAAAAAAAAAAAACAATGGTAATGAAAGGGAGTAAAATCTAGTGATTAAATGACCATAGAACTACTTCATTTTTGCAGTACCAGTTGCTTGGGAGGGCATGGGAAAGAAAATGAAACATAGCTACTGCCATTAATAAATAAATATATATACACACACCATGCCATGCTTCCTTAATTATAACTCTCTTAAAGATCCTTCAGCATTCCATAGCATTTCAAAATAAATCTTGTCACTAAAAATAAATCAAAGATACATCCCGGTGAATATTAAAAACTTACCACCCCATGATGGCTTAGTGGTAGAGCACTTGCCATGGTATGCATGAAGGTTTGGGTTTGATCCCCACAACAAAGAAAAAAAAAATCACTATCCCATTCACAGCCCACCATCTCTACTGAGCATTGGGCATTGCTATTGAACTATGCTCCCTGCTTTGGCTTTCATTTAAAGTTACACAGCTATTAGAGAGCATCTTGCCTAAAATCAGAAACCCTGTCCCCCATGATATTTTATATCAATAAAATATTCATTTTTAAGACATTTTATTTGTAACTCCAAAATGCCATAAAGAACACAATATGAAACATAAGCTACGTAACTGCCCATTGCTTGCAGGTGACCATACACTCCTAATCACATTAATCTGTGCTATCTTTCTAATCACAAAATAGGAAGCCACAGGGTCACCAAGACTATTCCATTTCTTACCAAGAACTTAGAATATGTGAAGCCATCCTCCTCACATACTATATTAAGTTTAGTGCAGAAAACAGAAACTCTTTAAGTATTTTACGAAAACATAATGCAGGAAGTTAAAGCTTTCAAAATTGGCAGGCTGGCAAAAGTAATGACTACTACTTCTGAACTACTGATTTCAAGGTAAAAACCCATAACTTGACCAAGGGATGGAAAAATGACTCTGCTGTTACCAATGCTGCAGGCATCAGTATTTCAAAGCTACAGAACTTGAAATTAGACACTGGAACAGAGTCCAGCTGTACAATGTAAGAGAGAACTTGCTTGCCTACTTTACCTAGAATTCCACAGCACACAACATCTACAGGACACATGGTTACAAAATCAGGATTTAGATTGAAAGCTCACCACAGCAAAGCACACTCTAATCTCTCGTAATAGATTGCTTCTTAATTGTTGTCACAGCATTTGGGAGTTATTTCAAATTTGCTATTATTCTCTTTTGACAGCTCCAATCCCTGAGAAAAGGATAAATTTATTAATTGTTACAGTGGTTATCAAAAGGTGCTTCCTGGCAGGCAGCATTAGTGTCACCTGACAACTTGTAAAAAATGCCAATTCTTCACCTTAAACTAACTGATACAGAAATTCTGGAGGTGGAGCTTGGCAATCAGTGTTTGAACAAGCTCTCCTGGTGATTCTGACATACCACTAAAGTTCACTAAAATTCCTGACCCATGGACCTGTAATATATGAGTAATGCTCAACAAATTATCTTGAAATATGTGAATTAAATAAAGCCCATAAGAAGTGAACTACAAATTTTCTTCACCAAAATAATATTCTTTGCACACAGACCAGGCTATTTTTCCTTAGGTTTGCCAGTTTCCCGTTAAAGTATGACTAAAATTAGCTTTAAGAAGTAACAACAACAAAAATTCTGCAAGAAATAGAGCCACAGTGAAATTTCCTTATGTATAAAATTGTTTTATTAGAGACCCCATTCTTCTTTTGCAGCTTTGATTTTTCAACATTATAACATTTATTGGATCCACTGGATGACTAAGTATCTTCACATACCCATTAGCTAAAACTAATTTCCATGTAGGTCTCAAATTGCAAGTTACTGCTATGAGATGCATATTTATTTATAATATGCTTGTCTGCTCTTCTGTAAAACTGTTTACAAATAGTATTATTGCAAAGAAAGATATATACATAATTCCTACATCTTTCAAGTTGTTCTACAATTCATGTCTTGATGTCTAGCAAACTAACCCTTAGCAAATACTACCTTTTTTACATCAGATTTCTCTCCAATGTGAATTCTTTGATGTGAGATGAGGGATACATTGAATGAAGGACTGCCCACAATTTCTGAATTTTCTATATTCCTATAGCTTTTCCCCCATATGAGTTTGTAAGAGATTCATACTACCTAATCTTTCCTAAATCTGCTATGTGTATAGTTTTTTTTTTCTTGTCTGTATTTACTTATGTCAACTAAGGGATTAATACTGACAAAGGCCTTCCCACATTTGTTATCCTCTTATGGTTTTCTATAGCATGAACTCTGATAGACAATAAAGGTTTCATCATAAAGGTCTTCCCATAAACACTACACTTGTAAGGCTGTTCTCAAAAATTTTGATATTGAATTAGGATTTGTGGCTGAAATTTATTATGAAAAATGATGCTTCATATAGTTTCTCTCTTGTATGATTTCTCATATGCATACTGATTTATAAGGTCTAAAGACCTTTCCATATTTACTGCATTACTGGGTTTTTGTCCATTATGTGTTCTCTGATGGGCAGTAAGATTTGAACCTTTACTAAAAGCTTTTCCACATTCATCACATTTATATGGCTTTTCTCCAGTATGAATTCTCTGATGTACAATAAGGTTTGAACTACAGCTGAAGGTCTTCCCACATTTAATACACTCATAAGGTCTTTCTCCAGTGTGAATTCTGTGATGTTGAAGCAGGGATGACCTGTGACTGAAGGCTTTCCCACATATACTGCATTCATAAGGTTTCAATCTAATGTGATTTCTCAAATGCATATTCAGTGATTCAGGCTGGCTGAAAGATTTCCTACATTTCTGACATTCAAAGGGTTTTTCTTCAGAATGAATACTCTGATGTTGAATAAGAAATGAGAGGCTACTAAAGACTTTCAGACATTTGTTACATTCATATTGTTTCTCGATAGTGTGAATTCTTTGATGTCGAGTAAGGTGTGAGCTACAGCAAAAAGCTTTCCCACATCCACTACATTCATAAGGTTTCTCTCCAGTATGTATTTTCTGATGGTGGATAAGAGATGACCTATGAATGAAGGCCTTCCCACATATTTGGCACTCATAAAGTTTTTCTTGAGTATGAATCCTCAGATGTTCAATGAGATGTGAAACACGACTAAAAGACTTTCCACAGTTCGTACATTCATATGGTTTCTCTCCAGTGTGAGTGCTTTGATGATTAGTAAGAGAAGAGACATGACTAAAGGCCTTTCCACATTCAGTACATTTGTAAGGCTTCTCTCCACTATGGCTTATTTGATGTCGAGTAAGGGATGAGCCATGGCTAAAAGTCTTCCCACATTCACGACAATGATAAGGTTTCTCTCCTGTATGAATTCTCCAATGGCGATTAAGGATTGATTGTTTACCAAAGGCTTTCCCACATTCACTACATGTATAGATCTTCTCTCTATTAAAAGTCTGATGAAGGGTAAGAGATTTGCTTTTGCTAAAAGTTGCCACACTTTCATTAGAACTCAAAACTTTCTTTCTGCCACCGATTTTCTCGTTTTTTATAACTGACCTTATTGGTAAACTCTTCTTTAACATATCATATTTATGCGATGTCCCTTCAGCAGAAATTCTCTGTGGTTCAGAAAGAGTAGGCTTTACATGGAAGATGCTTCTAAATGACGTACTGTATTTGTCAACACTTTCCCCAGAGGGGCTCTCACTAAAGGTGAGGGTCATTAGTCTGCAATGTTCTACCTGATGTCCATCCTTCCCCTCCAACTTCCCTTTATATTTTCCGTTCTTGTTTAAATCTGAAAATTCACAATGCCACCTTATGTTTTTTTCTATTTTTTCTGTTTGTGGTGAATCTTCATCATAAATATCCTTTGTTGATAATTCCTTGTTTTCCCATCTTGATTCCCAATCTGAAATACATCAAGAAAGCAAAGCAATGCTTTTTCTATACTTTTGAGAGGAAACTTCTCAGATGGAAATAGGAGAATTAGATAAGAAACAAAGCCTCTAGAAAACACATGGCTCTAACAATTCATGTATTTCAAAGATTCTGAACAATGCTGAAGTGAGGCACAGAAAATACAGAGAGCTCACAGAAGCAGGAACAGAGTATAACAAGCGAAAGGAGGAAAATGTAGACAACCACTATTTGAAAAAAATGAAGCTATTCTAGGAAGAAAATGTAGAAAGCATTCTGTATTCAGCCATCATTTTGTGCCTATATTCATATGAAAGATCACATTCTACTTTACATTTTTCTTGTGCAACTTTCAGTTAATCTCAACTAGCTGCCAGATTAACATGCGTGAAATACAGAATTTATACTACTACATTAAACAGTTACAATGACAACAAAATATATCTATGTGCTCCTTTTTGGTAATAAAGTTTAAGACTTTCTGAGTTTATATAATATCTGTGTGAAATCATATGAGAACTTACTGGACATTAGAAAATATTATTCTTAGAAATATATTCTAATACATTTCTTATTTCCACTAACATTTATGTTCACGTATATCCCAAGAAACTCAGCGTTAAAGACAAAGTGATTTTTCATCTAATTGACAACTTTTCTTAACTTAAAACAATCAGTAAGTCCATTTCCTTAAATGGGATTAAAAAATAATTTGTCTTACTGTGTTATGAATAAAATAGGAATTTGAATTATTGTAATGGCAAAACCCTTCACTTCTGATTAGATGATATGAGTCTAATATCATATCATATATTATTCTGAATAATCTGGGAGTGGGGTGACTGTTTTGAATCTAAGCTGAGGGTACCTCAATTTTGTTTACCTCTGAGATCTCATTTTAGTGTCCCTAAAATGCCTCCACACTCACACTCACAATAAGCATCTTTAACAAAGACCTCCTTTGCTTGATTCACTAGACTCACCCAGAAGCATACCTTTTGACAGTGTTTTCTCCACCATCCAGGGTTCTTTTCCATCCTCCAATAAAGTGATCACATATGGCTTAGTTATGGAAAGACCTGCTTACAGAAAGAATATAGAACTTTTTAAAGCTATGCTCCTCAAGGTTGAGAGACCATCACAAGAGCAACCAAAGGAAGGGTGGAAGGATGTCCACTGAAATGAGAAGATAAGCTTCAGGTAGGCACAAAGGAGCTACACATTCCCTTCGGAACATGGCACAGAAATTCAGCCATTTACGTAGGAGGAGCTTCAGCAATTGGAGTAGCAAAAGAAAGATCTCCCTCACTGCAGTGGAGGGGGAGATATCTTACCTAGAGAGACCAGATTTTCATAGTTCTGCACCATCACATCCTTGTATAAATCCTTCTGCGCAGAATCTAACCATGCCCACTCTTCATGAGAGAAGTCTATAGCCACATCACTAAATGTCACCTAAAACAGCAAGATATTTAGATTCAACCACAGCCCAGGCCTCTTCTAACACTGTACAAGGGGTAAAATTTCTTGGTTGTGGAAGAAAGCAAACAAGATTCAGGACTTGTGATAATGATCAGAAATCCAAACTCAGTTACACGATAACTGAATAATTATGTGCTCAGCATTGTCATATAGTACAAATGACAGGCACATACAAGAACTTTGCTTCAGAAGAGTTAACTTCATCAAAGAGAATAAAAGTATACAAAATTTGAATAATCAGCATTCAACATTTGACAGTATACATTAAAGTACTTAGTTAAATCTTATATACGTTAAGTGTTATGTAAGTAATGAAAAATAAGGCCAAACCAATTTCTCTCACATGAGATACTCAAGATGATTCACTAAGGTTCAAGGGAAAAAAGAATGATCTAATGGATTCAGAGAAAAAGACATTTTTCTATTAAAGACTGATAAACATAAACTGCTATGGTTTGCACATGACCCTCAAAAGGCATGTGCTACAAACTAAACTGCCATCATAACAATACTAAGAATTGGGACCTTGAAGAGGTAATTAGGTCACAAGGGCTCTGCCTTCATGAAAGGATAACTGATATGGTAGGAGGGAGTTCATTTTAAAAGGATGAGTTCTATATCCTGTTTCTGTGCCCTTCTGCCATGGGATAATGCAGCAAGAAGGCTTACCAGATGTTGGCCCCTTAATCTTAGACTTCTTAGCTGCCAGAACTGTGGGAAATAAATATCTATTGTTTATAAATTACTTAGTCTGTGATATTCTGCATAGAAGCACAAATGGACTGACATATACATAAATAATTTATGAACAAAAAAAAAAGTATATTTATGGTGTATCCTTAAGCCTTGTATTGCCAGTCACCCGACAATTAAAATAATTTGACACCCATGGGTGAGAAGACTGACAGATGGCTTCATGCCAATAGATAGTACTTTAACAGGATCTCAAAGTAAGGGTAAAAAAATAAAAGAAAGGACACATATCAGAGACTATATTCTAAAGGAAAGCTCACAGATGTGTTTAGAAATTTCTTCTCAACAGAATTCATTCATAATGTTATTTAAAATGGCAAAACTTTAGAAAAAGTTTAAATGTTCAATAATATATTATTGGTTGGTCAAATTAAAATATATTCATTTAAAGTGGCATTGTTGCTTTCATTTACAAAAAGACATGACTTGGCAGTGGTAAATTTTCATTACGAGAGAGGTTGATTCAATATTTTACTACTCTTGTACAGTGTTTTATATGTACGTTCACCAGTAACACATCTTTAGTTTTAAAGGGGGGATTTACCCTTGACAAGTGCTGAGAAAATAATTAAAAATTGAATCTCCTACCAATGCAGAAGATCCTCTCCACAAATGTAGAAAAGAAAGAAAAGTTGCATTCTTGAATAAGCAATAAACCAAACAGATGCACTACACAGGAATCCCACTAAAGATTGCCAGGACAGAAAGAAATCTCACTCTTTTACAAAGCCAGGAAGATATAATCCATTATATACATGTTTTCAAATAAATGATAACTGTCCTCAACTAAGAGGACTTAACAGAAAAACATGCCACCTTATAGTTCATCCTAAATTCACCTGTTAATTGGAGTGTCCATGGGTTAGTTAATTGCATTTATCCCAAAGAAAAATAAAATTTTTTTCTCATATCTTAATGACAAGCAAGTCTTTACAACTTGGAGCCAGAACCTAGGCTAAATACTCACATACCGCAGAGATGGACACTAATTTCCATAATGTCTACATTTCAAAATGATGACTTCAATACTTTTAGGACTAGCAAAATGGGCAAGAGGCTGATTTAACTTTTAAAAAAATTTACACACGACTCAAAGGGATGGGGAATGGTTTTACAATTATAGATTTTTCACAAGAAAATACTCTAGAAAAGGATATGGAAGTCTCCTTCCTTTTTTATTTATTATTATTATTTATTTAAACCTGTTTGCACTTAGCCAGGTACTACAGGGTTAAGTCATATATGAACTGAATGTTTTCTATCTTTTCCTATTTTCCATAATAGTTTTTAAATTATTAGCTTTTGCAAATTTAATCTGATAAGCCTAATAAAAAATTCAACACAAAACAGACACATAAAACATTACCTTTCATTCCATAAAGTCATTTCATGTTTTTTTAACATATATTAATATTAAAGAAAAAATCCACATAATCTCAACAACAGATATTCTCTCTTCTTTATTTAGTGCAGCATTGACACTATTGACATTTCGGGCTAGATAATTCTTTGTTGTGGGGAGCTATCCTGTGCATTACAGAACATTTAACAGCATTCCTGGACTCTACCTACTAGATGCCAGGAGCAATAACATCTCACCCCCATCCAGGCTGTGATAACTGGAAAAAAACAAAAATGTCTACACATCACCAAATATCTCCTATGGGTACAGCCAGAGGGGGTAAAATCACTGGTTTGAGAACCACCGCTTTAGAAAATGTGTGTAGCTCCTTGAAAGACCTGCTAAGGCCTCTCTATCTATACTCAGGGGTTTTCAATATAACTTCACTTCTATAGCTTCCTCCCTGTTGCTATGTCACCACAGCCAATGTACCCTTACTTCCCCAGGGGTGGTTCAACCCTTTCTTCCTTTCAATTGCCTGGGTATCCTGGGGTTCACTATCTTTGTCCCAGAAAGAATTCAGGAGATCTGTCCTAACATTTGTCCCATAATATCTTTTGCTTTCTTATTTTTCTTCCAGTCCTGCAGTGCTCAATACAGTAGCCATTAACCAGTTTGGCTATATAAATTAAAAATTAGATTAAAATTATACTGAGTAATCATAGGAGGTTGGTGTCTGTTGTACTAGACAGCACACATATAGAACATTTCCACCAATGTAGAAAGTTTAGACAGTACTGTACCACATTAGGAAGTCCTATCAGTGTATACCCAAACTGATGTACAATTTTTCCTACCAAGTGCATTATAATTGCTTAGAAGATAAATCAACAAATGATTTTGGTATTCCTTTCCTTGTTTAAAAAAATAATAATAATAAGAGGGCTAGGGATGTAGCTCAAGTGGTAAAGTGCTTGCCTAACATGCATGAGGCCCTGGGTTTGATCCCCAGTATCTCAAAAAAAGTTTTTCTAATAGTCTAATTTTCTCAAAGCTTCACCTTCCACTCCATAATTCTGCCCATTTTTTTTTGACACTTATTTTATTCACTCAGTAAATATTTACTAAGCATCTGCTTGGTGCCAGGTACTACTCTGAATACACAAAAAAGAAAAACAGTACTCCTTCCAGTAAGAGGAGACAAACAATGAGCAGATCTCAACACTGAACACATGTAACACAAAGCAGTGATGAAGGCAGAAGTAACAGGTCAGGGAAGGTGGCTACAATTTTAAAAAGTTATTCAGAGAAATTTTCCTGAGGAAGTAATCATCAAGCAAAGATACAAAGAAGGTCACTGCAAGCTTGTACATATCTGGTGAAAAAACATTCCAAGAAGATGATACAGCAACTTCTAAGGCCTGGCAGCAATCACTTGCACTCACAGGGACAAGAAAGGCAGAAAATGAGGTGGGATCAGAGAGATAATATCCTAATTGTTCAAACTTCATACATCATTGCAAATCTAACTTCCATTTTGAGTTGGGGCCACTAAAAACTTTTAAGTCAAGGGATGACAGAATTTTAGAAAACAGCAGAATCCACTGTGACAGCTCTGTTGAGAAAAGACTGAAGAGAGTAAAGGGCAGAAGCAAGGAATCTAGCTAGTAGCTACTACAATAATCCAGAGAGCTTGGATCAGAGGCACAGTGGTAGAGGGAGTGGTGGGGTAACCAAGTCAGATTTTATATATATTGTTTATACTTTAGTTCCACCTAGAGCATTTGAATGTAATACATGAAAATAATCAAGGACAACTCCAGACATCTCTTCATTTGAGCAACTGGCAGGACCCATACACCATTCAGACCACATGACAACCATAAAGCAAACAACCTAAAACTCCAAACTTGTGTTTTGAATTATAATTTTAAATTTTGGGGCAACGACTCCAAAGAGTCTTCTAGTATAAAATTATGGTTGAACTGAGAGAGAACAGTACCTTGCAACTCTCCTGTTGGCTCTATCTTCTCCTATAACAGAAGGAACCATAAATCTAATCCCTAAATGTTCTTAAGTGGGAACTGGAAGCAGCCCCAAAGTGAACACTAGAAAACGCTAGTAAGAAAGCATTTCAGAAAGATTTGGGGACATGCAGACTTACCTGAGTCATTACAATTTCCAATAGTCCACACAGTTCCTTTTCTAGCCTCGTGGCTTACGGATGGGTAGTGTTCCTGAGAAGCAGAGCAAGGGGGGGGGGGGGGGG
>NW_026000205.1:11999965-12015840 GCF_001458135.2 Marmota marmota marmota
GCAGGGGGGGTGGGGGGGGGAAGGTCAGGCATTTTTTGGAGCTCTGTGATTCACCATAATGGAAAAGCACACTGGTAATCACTCTCTTGGGCTCTCATCTCTGACAGAAGTAAACCTTCACCAGGTTCCACCGGTGACGAAAATCAACTACTGTGTACTAAAGAGGCAGATGCATAAAGCAATAAAATAATGTGGAGCATCACCACGTTCTATCTTCCCTTCTAGGCATGACAGGCATTCACGTTATTCTGGACTTACTTTTTAAACAATGACAACAGAAACCCAAGAGATACTTAAAACGTATGATCAGGATTACAAAACCAGCGGCGTCAGGGTCCTGACTGAATAACATTCAAACTGTGGATGGCATCTGTCTTGAGCCCGGACTGCGGGCACTCGCGCGGTGCGTTTCCCAGGCTCTCGGGAGGCCAGCGCCGTCCCTCCTCACTCCCTCTCTACAGAGCAGGACACGGAGGCCGGGTAACTCTAAGGCCGCACTCGAGGACCCGGCGCCGGGAGGACCCTGCAGTCGGCCAGTTCCGGGGATCAGGTGAGGCGCCGTGTTCCGCCGGCAGCCTCCCCGGGACCCACACCTGCCCGAGTCCTCAGCAGCCCCTCGCGGGCGCCAAGCCGCCAGGCGTCGTGAGCGGGCATCTCTGCGTACCTGACGCTCCGGACGCCAGAGAGCCGGCAACGGCCGCCGCCTCCCGGGAATAGTCCGCCCAGACTCCCAACCGATTCCAGAAGAGCGGAGCTAGGCCGGGCAGCGTCGCGGGACGAGCCCAGAGCGGACGCCACAGTCCAGCGACCTGTCCGGACCCCTCCGCGTCCGGAACGGACGCTCCGGGCACGGGGAACGCGGACCCCCGGAAACCACACTTCCCGGGAGCCTCTGCGGCCGCGGCGCGCCACGAGGAAAACGGCCTCTGCTTTCTAGGAAATGGTACCGCCCGGAGATGTCGCCCCAAAGCGGGCCAACGGGGACATGCGCGCAGCGGGACGGGAGCACACAGCTCACTATCCTTCCCAGGACAAAGGCGACGCTCTCCTTGCGCGAACGTTCAGACCACGAAACTACACTTCCCAGAAAGCCACGCGGCAGCGACGACCGTCTTCCGGGTCATCTGTGAGCTCCAAAAGCGCTCTCCTCCTTGCTGGCGCCCTAGAACTGGCCTTTGCTTAGCCCACTTTTGCTGTCACGCTGTCCGCGTCGTGTGGGATACTTGGCGTCCGCTTGCTCTGAACTGTTATAGCTCCCACGATGCCCAGTGGCCGCACCGTCTCAACAGTCGTCGTCCACCAACCCAAGACATTTCCGGAAGTTCATGAGGACAAGGCATCTCGATGGCACAAATGTCGGCCATTCAGGTGTGCATTACAGACTCACAAAAAACCTGGAAATAATGAACTGCAGCGAGCGGTTTGATGACAGTAACCCTGACCCTGGGAAGAATCGCTCCTCTCACAACCCTCAGCCTGACCCGCCTCTGTCCCCTGACGTGCTGCTTTGGCTTTGTCTGACTGTCCAGCCTGCCTGAAGGGATGGTGGACACTCTTTAGGAAATTAAAAAATCCCTTGGAAAGAGAATTTTGAATGGCTGATAGAGCAGAATAAATTACACAGATTGTAATTTATTCTCTATCTGCCATTCATATCTTACAAAATTATGAATTTTTTTCAGCTCTGTATAGGCCAGAACAATCTAGTATTGGTGTATATTTGGTTATTTGCTTTCTTTTTAAATTTTAAATTTTGACTTTTATAGTGTGGCTATGAATTTTCTTGTCCTTATGTGTCTGATGTTAATTAGACAATGTTTTGACGGTCTGTCTTGTGAATGTGGTATTTAATTACTGTAAGGGCCGGAGTTTAAAAAAAAAAAAAACCACTGTGGCCTCAGCTGGCTTCCTCCCAAGGCTTAGAGTATATAGTAAGGAATAACATTTGCCAGGGCAAAGTGTGTTCCATCTATGACTTTATTATACAATGACAGATTGCTTTTCAAAATAGTACGGATTGACCCTCCTACCAGAGTTCATATGTATTTCGGTTGCCAACCATTAGTGTCACTGCTCAATTTTGTGAAACTGAAAATTTAGCATTCTATTAGGTGTGAAATTGTAACTCATTGTTGTTTAAATTTGCATTTGTTTGTTTTTAGATTGAGAATCTTGTCATGTTTATTGATCTAGTGTGTATTTCTGAGAATTCCATGGTTTTTGGTCAATGTTCTTTTAAAATGATGACCTTTTTAATATTAAAATGCAAGTTATATAGAAAAATTCAGGATTAAATATGAGTGCATCTATATCTGGGATCTCTATTCTGTTCCATTGACTTATCTATTCTTCACCAATACACACCACCCTGAGAACTGTAACTTTACAGTAAGTACTGATATTAGATAATGTCATTCTCTAACATCAAGCAAGAATGGTGTAGGCTGGTGATCTAAGTAAGGGAACATTTATTTTCTATCCATTAACTGTAATGTTAGTTAAATGGTTTTCTATCTGGCTTGTATCAAGTTGAGGAGATTCTACTCTATTACTGATTTGCCAACAGATTTTATCATGAGTGTTAGATTTTTGTCAATGTTTTCTGTATATATTCACCAAGTCCCAGTTTTGTCCAAATTGAGTTTTTATATAGCCAGCCATTTGGCGACTGCTACCCGCAAGGCAGGCAAAAACCACATCTGGATTGATGTAGCTGCAAGCAAGCAGGTACAGAAGGTGAATTGGGCAGTTGGCAAGACAATGCAATGAGTACACTGGTATTTCCAGAGGGACTTTCCAGGTTGGCATAGCAGCAAGCAAGCAGTAGTAGTTGTTCAACTTGTAGTTCAGTACAAGTTAAAGACAATCAACCTCTGACAAGGTACATTGCCCAAGAAACATGGAAACCAAAGAGAACAATTTTACTTTGTATAAGAATTGCTATTTTGTGTTGCCAAGTATGTTATGCCAGGTGACTGTGAATGGGTACAGAGTGGGGCTTTCCCACGGGAGAAGCATTTCTTACATGATATGCAGTCTCAGGGTAAAATGGAGTCTGTTTGGTCATAGCGCATGTAGCCTGGCCCATAACACAATCATAGGAGTTTCCTTCTTCAGCCCAATAATGTGATAACACTGATTTTTAAATTTCATTGCTATGAACTAAATGTGTCCCTCCAAATTCATAGGTTAAAACCACAATGCCCAATGTGGTAGCATTTGGAAATGGAGCCTTGAGGCCTTTGGGAGGTAATAAGAAGATGAGGGTGAGACCCTCGTAATGAAACTAGTGCCCTCATGAGAAGAGATAAAACCTCCTTCTTCTCCTTCCTCTCTCTGCTCTCTGCCTACCTGAGGTTACAACCAGAAAACAGTCATCTGCCATAAAGAGAGCCTTCACCAGACACTGGATCAGCCAGTGTCTAGCCTCTGAACCTATGACAAATAGATGTTTATTTTTTAAGCCACTCAGTCTATGCTAATTTGAACTCAGACAGAAATTAAGACACTAGTAGTATACAATTAAAATAATAGCTTGCAAATAGAATACAATAGTATATGATTTACCACATTTACTACGCTCATTAGACTTGTGTCCAGTGAATTTTCTGGTGTTGAAGAAAGCTGTGTGTGTAACTGAAGGATTTCCCAAATCCACTACACCTATAATGTTCTTTGGCAGTGTGAAAAGCCTTTGGGTACTCAGGGTTTATGGGTAAATTCTCCTTGGTGTGAGTGATCTGATGATGCAGAAGGCATGAGCTGTGTAGGAAGTCCTTCCCACCACCCTCACAGGAATCTCTGGCTTGTGTACTCTACCATTTTTAATATCCAAAGCCCTGTCCTTACCACCTCTTCGGTGTTTCTTCCCACTGTGCTACTCTGGGGCTAGGGGATACTTATACTAAACTAGAATTCTCTCCCATATGCCCCACATGTATGCATTTTGTGCCTGGGATGCATTCCCTGCTGTTCAGTCAGCGGCAAGACATCTTTCATGGCTGGACCACACATTCCACAAGGGTAGGCTCTCAGGATGGTTGAACTGGCCTTGGGAGCCCAAGCCTGGGACCCTCCTTGAGAAGTTGCCTCCTCACCCTCCACTTGAAACCAAGAATCTGAAAGCAGAAAATGTTGTTGAAGGATATGAAGACCCTATCACAAATGCCTGTGTTTTAGAAGAAAGAATATATAGAATGAGCGAAAATATTTGCAAACTATATGGGGTTAATATGCAGAATATATGTTGACAATAGCAACATACAAATAACCTGATTCCGAAGTGGGCAATAGAAGAAACATTTATCAAAGGAAGACAACACAAATAGTCAACACATATATTGAAAAAAAATGCTCAACACCCCTAAGCATCAAAGAAATGCAAATCAAAACCATAATGAGATATCACATCGTTCAGTTGGACATTATCAGAAGGTCAAAAGATAATAAGTCTTAGCAAAGATGTGGAGAAAAGGAAATCCTTACACACTGTTGGTGAGAATGTAAATTATAGTACAACCACTATGGAAAATGGTATGGATGGTCCTCAAAAATATATAAATAGGGGCTGGGAATATAGCTGAGTGGTAGAATGCTTGCGGGTCCTGGGGTTGATCCCAACACTGAAAAAAATTTTGAATAGAATTATTGTAAGATCCAGCAATTCCATTGGGCATATATCCAAAAGAAATGAAATCAATTTGTTGAAGAGACTTCCGCATTCCCATGTTAATTGTAGCACTATTCACAATAGCAAAGAAATTAAACGATCTGTCAATCAACTGATGGATGGATAAAGAAAATATGGTAGATATACGCATGGATTATGAATGAGCCATAAAAAGAATAAAATTCTGGTATATTCAACAGGGATGGGACTGGAGTTCATTACATTAAGTAAAATAACCTAAGCACAGAAAGATAAGTTGCCACGTGACTCACTCAGCTATGAGAGCCTAATAATTTGATACCATGGAAGTTTAGAATAGAATGGTGATTACCAGGCCTGGGGGTGTGGCTGAGCGTTAGAGCACTCGCCTAGCTTGGGCAAGGCCTTGGGTTCGATCCTCAGCACCACATAAAAATAAATAAATAAAATAAAAGGTAAAAAAAAAAGTAGAATATATGATTAGCAAAAAAAAAAAAAAAAAGAATGGTGATACCAGAGGCTAAGGAGAGTCAAGGGTAAAGAGTCAGGAGAGAGAGGTTAATCAGTGGCTAAGAAGTAATAATCAAGAGCAAATTCTGGTGTGCACAGTAGAGACTTTAGATAATTAATGTAGTATTCATTTCAAAAAGGTAGAAGAAAGGACTTTGAATATCTTCACCATGAAGTGATAAATGTTTAAGGAGATATGTTTAAACTGATATAACTATTATTCAATGTATAGTTATAATGAACCGTCATGTCATGACACTTAAAAACATATAAAATCATTATTATATATTTTCAGTTAAAAAAATTGAAGCTAAAAAAGATACACCAAGTTCTGTGTTCCATTCCCAGCACTGCAAAAACATAGCATTTAATTAAATAAAAATACATTTAAAAAATGAAAAAAGCTTGAAAATAAAAGGTCTTATTTGACACACCAAAGCCTGTTTTCTCTCCAGTTAAGTGTTCATGCACTGAAGTGCTCACAGCTAAACTGTAAAGACTGACACATGAGAAAACAAATGTGTCTAGAGCCATGGACATCAGGATAGAATGGTGGTTCCTGGAACAAGTACATGGACTCTTGGGAGCACAACACGGCTAAAGGCAGTGAGGCGAAGGGTCCATGGTACCGAGACTGGCAACAACACGCAATGGGCGAGACCTCTGTGAGTCAGGGAGACTGTGCGCTGAGAGGTTCCGGTACCAACAGAACCCAGCGGACATGGAGCCATCTCTCATTTCCTTTTTTAACTTTTATTTGCCTTTACTTTATGCTGAATTTCTCCCCATGCCATACATTGTTGTTTCTTCAGTTTCTTCTGGGATGTCCCTGTCTTCTGTGCAACCTCCCCTCCAGGTTTGGGAACAATTTAATTTATTCTTTTTCAGTGAGAACATCTCAATGCAGCACGGGGTGGTGGATATGTATGGATCCAACTGACCATATAACTGCAGCAGTGCATCTCAGGTGCTGCGTTCACCAGGATGAGTTCAAGATCTAAACCCTTAAGTTTAGATTACTCTGCATTTTTAAGCATGTGCTGCAAAATTTCTGCACTCTTTTGGGCCACCAACCCTGTGTCCAACCCTACTGTTTGGCGCAGGCACACCCACTAATACTCATTGTGATGCTGGACTAGCACACACTGTTTAAGAAACAATAAGTGGGAGAATCAAAGACTAAAACCAAGAACTTAGATGGTCATGTGGAGGTCACCCAGCTGCAGGGCTGGGATGGGGGTCAGTCTGTCTTTCCACAGGTTTCCATGGCTTCAGAAACAAAGAGCCATGCACAAGTGAGTAGAGGATATTGTAGGCTCTCCCCTTCACCAAGTTCAGTTTATATCGTCTGTAGGATAGGTCCTGGGACTCTATGCCTACTGTTCTACCAACCATTGGGTTTGGTACTTCTGGGGTCTATTTGGACATAGGATCCTGAATCCAGGCCAGGGATTATATGGAGATGACCCAGTGTCTTGGTCACCTGTAGAATGTCCTGTAGAAGGTATTACAAACAGTAATCAGTTATGCAAATACTTAGAGGTGAGACTGAGCTGGCAGCTGGCTGTTCTAGGTCTCTGTTGGGTCTTGTGAGGCCAGAGATCTGGGATGCAAAATTTAGGTCTGGAATGGCAGGATGTGGAACTGTACCTTTATCCTGAGGGTATTAAGAGCCATGAAAGTTCAGTGGAGTAGAGGAGTCATGTGAATCAGATCTTAACCTACTTCCTCTGCCTGCAGGGCAGAGGCTACTGCTGCAGCAGTTAAGAAGAGTATTAGTGATGGTTGTTTCAGGTTGTGGCTGAATCAGGGTGGTGGCTTTGGATGTGGGAGAAGAGTATGACTTTGGATTTGTTGTAGGTCCACTTTGATGACCTGATATGGGGGTTGAGAGAGAAGGAGAGGAGTCAGGCCTGATGCCAGGTGTTTGGTCTTTGTAGCTGAAAGAAAGGAGGTGTCATCAGCTGAAACGGGGAAGTCACTTGTAGGATACTTCTTTGAAGGAATGTCAGGAATTAGATTTTTGGCCTTGTTAAGTCAGATGTTCCAGGGACCACTGTGAGGAGGACTTGAATGGACAGCTGGACATACAGGTCTGGAGTTCAGGAGAGGTGTTCTGGTTAGAGACACCTCAAGTTGGTGGCCTATGTGTAGACTGGGGAGGAAGCATAAGGGAGAGAATTCATGTTATGGCGAGAGAGTTGGGGGTAAGGAAGGGGAGGGCCAGATAAAAAGTTATGGGTCTGTTTTGGGCCCCTGAAAGGGATTAGTGAGTGTCACAAAGACTGAAAAGAGAAAATGGTGGCTGTGGGTTTGCAGCTGATTGGCAGGGGACCAAGGCTTCCAAGGTAGAGTGGCCATGAGATTGATGTGGAAACATGGCACAAATGGAGGTGAGATGATAGGCCAGGGCTTACAACCCTTGTCATACTTACTGACTATTCAGATATCACAGCCTTGATGGCCAGAGTAGTTCCATGAGCATTCTTAAAGTGAACCTGAAAATTCAAACCTCTTAATTTGCATGATTTTGTGGGGTTTTCTGGGTCAAGAGAGTAGTGAACCATTTCCACAAATCACCTCTGGGCACTTAGAGGAGGAGCCATTGCCCACTCTTCACCAGAGCCAGTTCCCCAGCAGGGCCCTCCTGCTGTGGCTGGAGTCAAGGCTGCCCTGTCAGCCACCCAGGCCTGTTCCCCCTGCTCCAGCTGGCAAGCACTCAAATCTAGGAAGATGTAAGTCCTGAGAGGAAGACAAGGCAGTAGACAAACCATAAGAAACTAACTAGGAGTACGAAAAAACTCAGAAGAATGCCTTCGGGAAAACACAGCAGTCCCTGCAAGTAGTGACCATGTTGGTATGTGATTCCTGACACTATAAGGCACCAGGAAATGGCAGTGGGAGGGAAGGAAGCAGAACTGGAGGCAGAGAGGTGTTGATTCTAGATGGTGGTTCTACCAGGGAAAGGCCACACTGCATGATTCCAGGGCCCTATGTGCCTCCCTGCATTCTCAGCCCCAAATGGTGGTGCTTCTTACGGAGAGAATGAGCAGAACATCTACCCAAGAAAACCTAAAAGGCAGCAGTGTCCATAGGAGACTTTGGGAAGCAGAAAGCAGCCCCTGGAGAAGAGCAGAGAGAAAGAGCCCAGCCCAGGATGCAGGGGGAAGTGTGAGGGACTTACCCAGTGAGGCCAGAGGGCAGTGTTCTCCAGCATCACATCGCGGTACAGGAGTGTCTGACTCTCATCAAGAAGCTTCCACTCCTCCCAGGAAAAGCCCACAGCCACATCCCCAAAGGTCATACTGTCCTACCACAAGAGGAAGAGTTGGGTCCCTGAACACAGGGCCTTTACCCAGGGCCTTCATGCTACCTCTTACCCCTCAAATCAGGCACTCCCTGCTTCCTGTTCCCCCAGTTCCCAACACAGATAGGAAACTAGGAGCTCCTGTGCCCCCTTCTTCTCATGTTCCTACTGATGGCTATCATATCACTATCCATGATCACTATCGTCCATATCCATTATGGCATGTGGGCAGAAAATGCCATCAAAGCTCTAGGCGGGGCATGAAGGGCCCTACCCACCTCATACAAACAAAGTCCCCTGGTCGTGGCCACCAAATCCTGCTTCTCCGTACAAGCAAGCCCAGGCTCAGCTTTCCCCCTTCAGAAGCTGGAACCAAGTCTCTGGAACCATCAGTTCCTGCTGTCTCCCAGAGCACATCACAGTGTGGGCATCCCTCCCTCACAGTCCTCACACCCCAGAGCCCTGGGCAAACCCCTGCTCCACACTAAGACATCTCCATGACCTCTCTCCACATTCTATTCTGCACACGGCATCCAGAGAGTACTCGGGACATTCAATCATGATTCTATCCTGTTTTGGACCTCTGATGGCCCACAGTGCCAGAGGAAACCCCAAGCCCTGTTTTTGAGACCATTCCACCTTGCCCTGCTTCTCGCTTGACTTCAGTCACCCAAAACTACTTGCAGGCAGAAGACTACTTGCACAAGCTGCCCCCTCACCCTTCTTCACCATCTTCTTTCCACCAAAGCCCTACTCAGTGCTGAGACCCACGGGTCCCCCAGCCTTCGTGAACTCTCCCTTTAGCCACAGATCTTATACACCAGGCTCAATGAAGCTCTCCAGGCCCCACTGGGAAGACTTTCAAGGGTTGACAAGTGTAAGCCCTGGCCTATCATCTCACCTCCATTTGTGCCATGTTTCCACATCAATCTCATGGCCACTCTGCCTTGGAAGCCTTGGTCCCCTGCCAATCAGCTGTAAACCCACAGCCACCATTTTCTCTTTTCGGTCTTTGTGACACTAATCCCTTTCAGGGGTCCAAAACAGACCCATAACTTTTTATCTGAGCCTCCCCTTCCTTACCCCCAACTCTCTCGCCATGACATGAATTCTCTCCCTTATGCTTCCTCCCCAGTCTACACATAGGCCACCAACTTGAGGTGTCTCCAACCAGAACACCTCTCCTGAACTCCAGACCTGTATGTCCAGCTGTCCATTCGAGTCCTCCTCACAGTGGTCCCTGGAACATCTGTTAACAAGGCCAAAAACCTAATTCCTGACATTCCTTCAAAGAAGTATCCTACAAGTGACTTCCCCGCTTCAGCTGATGGCACCTCCTTTCTTTCAGCTACAAAGACCAAACACCTGGCATCAGGCCTGACTCCTCTCCTTCTCTCTCAACCCCCATATCAGGTCATCAAAGTGGACCTATAACAAATTCAAAGACATACTCTTCTCCCACATCCAAAGCCACCACCCTGATTCAGCCACAACCTGAAACAACCATCACTAATACTCTTCTTAACTGCTGCAGCAGTAGCCTCTGCCCTCACTGTGCAGGCAGAGGAAGTAGGTTAAGACCTGATTCACATGACTCCTCTACTCCACTGCAAACTTCCATGGCTCTCAATACCCTCAGGATAAAGGTACAGTTCCACATCCCGCCATTTCAGACCTAAACTCTGCATCCCAGCTCTCTGGCCTCACAAGACCCACAGAGACCTAGAACAGCCAGCTGCCAGCTCAGTCTCACCTCTAAGTATTTGCACAACTGATTACTATTTGTAATACCTTCTACAGGACATTCTACAGGTGACCAAGACACTGGGTCATCTCCATATAATCATATAATCCCTGGCCTGGATTCAGAGTCCTATGTCCAAATAGACCCCAGAAGCACCAAACCCAATGGTTGGTAGAACAGTAGGCATAGAGTCCCAGGACCTATCCTACAGACGATATAAACTGAACTTGGTGAAGGGGAGAGCCTACAATACCCTCTACTCACTTGTGCATGGCTCTTTGTTTCTGAAGCCATGGAAATCTGTGGAAAGACAGACTGACCCCCATCCCAGCCCTGCATCTGGGTGACCTCCACATGACCATCTTAAGTTCTTGGCTTCAGTCTTTGATTCTCCCACTTATTGGCTTGTGACCTTGGATAAGGATTCAACCTCCCTGCGCCTCAGTGTCTAATTTTGTAAAAAAAAAAAAAAGGCATAAGAGCTGGGTGTGGTAGCACACTCCTGCAATCCCAGCGGCCGTGGCTCAGGAGGCTGAGGCAGTAGGATTGCAGGTTTGAAGCCAGCCTCGGCAGTTTAGGGAGGCTGTAAGCAACCTAGTGAAACCCTGTCTCAAAATTAAAAACAAAAAGGGCTGAGATGGCTCAGTGGCTAAGCACCCCTGGGTTCAGTTCCTGGTTAAAAAAAAAAAAGATATAAGAATGGCACCAATCTCAACAGAACTGGTGTTGGTATCAATGCATTAGTACATGTCAGGTTCTAGGCATAAGCCATCAAGGTTCACAGAATTAAGGCTTCTATTAATGTTGTCAGTGCAAATGATGTGAATTTTAAAACTTTAGATGTTTATTGTACTTACATTGTAAGTATTCATGAGACTATAATATTCAAAACTTTTTAAATTTTTTAAAAATACATTTTTAGTTGTAGATGAACACAATACCTTCATTTTATTGGCTTATTATTACATGGTGCCAGGGATTGAACCCAGCACCCAACATATGCTAGGCAAGCGCCCTACCACTGAGCCACAACCCTGGCCCAATATTCAAAACTTTTAGCATAAAATGTTTTGTGATATATTGTTAGGTCCCTAAACATTAGTAACTCCATTTGGTTATGGGACTCCATCTTGACCCAAAACCAATACTTATAAACTGCCAAGAAAAAGAAACTTAAGATACCGTGTTCCCATAGCCCCCCACCAAGGTCCCTAAACACACACACAAAAATATTTCCCAACCACCAGCACCCAAGGTCAAGTCTAGCTTGCTCTTGTTCCTTGTCCAAAATATAAGTTTCTATTCAAATGACACTGGCTGCTGCACCTTGCAGAAGGGCAGTCAGGCAGATATTCTCTGTCAATGAACCTTTGCTTGAACTCAGATCTGTGTCCTTCGTGGATATTTGTGCCAACTTCCCTAACATTAAGGTGTGAACCAAATATTAAGTGCTTGCTTCACTTGTTAAATTCACACATTTCAATATGTACACTTTTAGAGAAATGTTGATCCATTTACATTCAAAGAGGCATTTCATAAATTCAAATAAAGAACAGCGTGGGGTGGGGTACGCAGGCTGGTGGATGCCTTTTCTGTCCTTAAAAACGGTCCTGTAATTGTACAAACTTTGCTGCTGCTCTGACCCATGAGTTAGGTCTCCTGGTTCCGTTGCAGTAGCCGCCTCAACGTATCTGGTCTCCACTCAACAACCCTCCCTCCCTCTCACGCCCAGTCTGTTTTCCTTTGTGCAACCTCTGAGAATCTTTTTTAAATCCTAACTCAGATCTAGTAAGAAAGCTCAGAGGCTCAGGCGACTGTCATTCCACAGCTGTATCATCTGCTCACAATGTCTCCCCACAGCTCCTCAACTGCATCTCAAAGCCTCACATGCCGGTCGCTCTGTAAAAGAACTCTTCCACTCCTCATCACGCTGGGTGTCAGAAATGGGGACTTCCCTAGCAAGGACACCCTGTCCCGAACAATGCAGCCTGGCTGATGTGACCTGGGCAGGCGTCCCGCACTGTGGATTTCAGGATTTGGAGATGGGGATCCGAACACGTGGCAGCCGGGGACGGGAGAGAGGGACACAGCATCCAGCCTCAGCTGAGTCCCCCACTGTGCAGGTGGCCGAGCAGGGAGAGGCGGGCGCCCAAGCCGAGCCCGGCACCAGCCAGTCCAGCGCAGAGTCGCCCCTGAAGCGCCAAACCACGACCCGGTCTGAGCATCGTGGACAACGTTTCCTCGCGCGCTCCCGCACGGCTACGTTGGGCCACCTGAGGGTCAACAGGACGCAGCCGCCTGGACAAAGCGGGAAACCCCACCGCTCGCCAACTACGAAAACGCCCCCTCCCCTGCCCCGCGCCGCCGACGCCCGCGCAGAGGCTTCTGGGTAATGTAGTCCCCCGGCCGGAACCCGCGCAGGCCGCGCCCACTCCGACCAAGCCCCAGTCCGACACCACGCGGCCCCCCCCGTCCCCCCCCCCCCCCCCCGAGGCCAGCGCCGGAGTCCCAGAGGGCGTCTGGCTCCAGTTAAAGGGGACGCACCGAGAATTCCATGGAAGGGACTGAGACCGGTCACAGAAAACTTGAGAGACACCTTATTTTAGATCTCAAAATCCAACCAACACACCAAGCCAGGTCAGTTCATTGCAAAAAGCGTGTCCACCCGTTATCCGGAAGCATACGAGTGTTATCTTTCTTTTCAGACCCAGGTAGACTGGTCCTTTAGAGTCAATTCTGTGGGATCAAGAACATTTGGGCAATGACAATAGAAAAACACTCTAGTCAGGGTCATGATGGGGAAGCCACAGGGTGGCTGGAGCAGCTGGACACGAGTGGACCAAGCTCTGTCACTGCGTCCCACCAGAAACATGCTGCCTGTGAAGTCAACCAGTGGTTGTGCCCAACTCAGCCAGCAAAACCATTTTTTCCATATTATTTGTCTTACTTTGTATCCTGAGATATAGTCATCATTTCGGTAAGGAATTTAACAGGTCTGAATAGGAGGGCTATTTACCAAGGAACACTTGCTGTGGAGACAGCATCTTCGTGGGGTCACTGGTGGAGGGTGTGTGAGGAGAGGTAGCTCATCCCTGAGAGAAAGGGTTGGGTTCCACCAACCCGTTTTGCTGGGATGTGACTGTTATTTCACTATCAGTTGCAGTGAAAATATCAAGAGTTAAGATTATCCTAGAAAATCAATTATAATGTGCAATGACTAAAAACGTTAAATATGGCCCACATAGTTCTGAGGGAACATGTCTGTGACATGTGTACACAGTTAGACTCAATAGTTTGATCAAAGGACGCTGATGTCTGAGAAGCGAGAGAATGAGGTTGATGACATTGGAAACTTGGCTTTCACTTTTAAAGTGTGATTTTAAAAGAAATTTTAACTGAGAGGCTGAGAAGTGTAAGTTTTAAAGGAGAGTAAGGAAAGCATCTGGATAGAGTTGCCAGAATCTTAAAAATGGGTGGAAAATCATATTGACCTCCAGCTTCAAGAATATTCAATTAATTTCTACTGTATTCCAGGCACTTATTGTAGATACAAGGGACACATCAGAATGCAATGAGACAATAACTTGTACCCTAATTAGCCCTCCAGTAGACATACATCATAGTCAAGAATGGTAGAACATAAGTATGGGACTACATAGTAAGATATATTTCATTTTATTTGTGATGATATGTGTGATGGTAAGAAAAAGAATAAGTTTAGGATTTTAAGAATTGGGGGATCAGAGCTGGGCATGGTGTCCTTATATAACCTAAAGATTCTGTGTGTGTACTCTTAAAAAGTTGATCTCGAGAACACACACCGAGCCCGGATCGGCTGAATTCAAGCTCCCGTTTGCCTGTGTCTCGCAGACAAACCGCTGTGACTCAGCACTAAATGATCCCGCTGAAACAACTGGTCAGCCCTTCTGAACGTGCGGAGGTTAATACCAACCGAGCCTTCATAGGCAGTGGCCACAGGATTGAGACGGGGCTTGGGAGAGCCAGTCAGGACCCACCCGTTGCATTGGTCACCCAGCAAAGGGAACGAACTGTCACCATTTGCATGGCATACCACCGTGGCAGAGAACTGACGTCAGCAGAATGCAGCGGAGGAGATAACTTCATTGAAACCAGCGGCGACAGGTGTGTAACCCCCTAGCCCTTCCTCTCCACACAGCGGGGAAACCTTAAGGGCCCATCCCAGCTCTCCTGTGAGAGCGATAGTCAGACCGAGGGAATCAGGAGTGGCGCGGGACCCGCGGCGCAGAACCCCCGGCTACCGCTCCCACCAGTGCTGACAACTGAGATCTCTTGCACCAGCTACCGGGGGCGTGGCTACCGGAGGGCAAACAAAATTCGCTGAGGGTTCTCAGCCCCAAGCTCCACAAACTTAGGGTCTGAGGGAATGGCAAACGGGGAGAGTGTGCCCAGTCGTTCAAGAAAATAGGGCTCCTGGGAGCAGCAGACCTGGCGTGTAGCCAGTATTGTGGTGAGTGCCACCGGTGAGTGGGGCCTGGCTTGAGGAAAAGTGAGGAAGTGACTAGACACAAGAGAAGGCCCTAGACACTCAGGATTGGAGACCCGCCCAGTCTGGGAGGAGGAGCTGCTGCACAGTGATTGGTTCCCGCGTATTGAGAGGAGAAGCTTGGCCCGGTGGGCACAGCTCCACCTACTGGAAGAGAAGTTAATCAAACTCTAAGACTGCATTTATTAAATTTTTTTTTAATTTGGGTTTTTTTTCATTTTCATTTTTTTATTTTTTAAATTTTTTTAATATTTTTTATTATTTTTTTAATTTTAATTTTTATTTTTTTGATTATTTTTTTTCTTTTTTTCTTTTCTATTTTTTTCTTTTGTCTTTTCATTTCTTTTCAGTTTCCTTATTCCCCCTTCCTTGAATTCTGCCTGCTTACTCTCATTCTCTTTAGTGACTTCTTCCCTTCCCTTCTAATACCTTTCCTCCCAAGCATCAAATAAATTTATAGGAGTAAACAGTAACTCAGCAGTCAAACAGAACAAGAAGTAACATGAGCAGCATGAAAAAGCAAGGAAGAAAAGGAGTACAAACAATGCAAGACAGCCTAAATATTCAGGAGGACCTAGAGGCATCAGAAAAATGGCCAAATAAAGAACTCAAGGAATAACTTAGACAGATGGAATGGAATCTTAAAGAGGATATGAGACAGCAAATTCAAACAGTGAAAGAACACATTGAAAATGAATTACATAAACAGATAAAAGAAGCAAATAAGCATCTTTATCAGGAGAAAGAGATTATTTAAAAAATCAAACAATAATTCTAGAAATGAAGGAAAATATAAACCAAATTAAAAACTCAAATGAGAGTATCACCAACAGAGTGGAGCAAGTAGAAGCCAGAACGTCAGATAATGAAGACAAAATATATCATCTTGAAAAGAGTCTAGCCAACTCAGAAAGGCTGGTAAAAAATCATGAGAAAAACATCCAAGAGATATGGGAAAACATAAAAAAAACAAACTTAAGAGTCATCGGGATAGAGGAAGGTATAGAGGTTCAAACCAAGGGAATGAGCAACCTGCTGAATGAAATAATTATAGAAAACTTTCCAGAAATAGAAAAGGAAATGGATATACAAATTGTTGATGCATACAAGACACCGAGCATACAAAATCACAGTAGACCAA
>NW_026000205.1:12021060-12053316 GCF_001458135.2 Marmota marmota marmota
GAAGAGAAGAAGAGAGAGAAGATGGGAGGGCAGGGGAGGGGAGGGGGGATAGTAGAGGATAGGAAAGGTAGCAGAATACAACAGTCACTAGTATGGCATTATGTAAAAATGTGGATGTGTAACCGATGTGATTCTGCAATCTGTATTTGGGGTAAAAACGGGAGTTCATAACCCACTTGAATCTAATGTATGAAATATGATATGTCAAGAGCTTTGTAGTGTTTTGAATAACCAAAAAAAAAAGAAAAAAAAAGTTGATCTCGGATCTGGAGTTGTAGCTCAGTGGCAGTGTGCTTGCCTTGCATGTGTGAGGCACTAGAGTCCATTCTCAGCACCACATATAAATAAGTAAATAAAATAAAGGCCCATCAACAACCAAATATATATATTTGAAAAAGAAAACGTTGATCTCATAGAAGCAGAGAGTAGAATAGTGATTACCAGCGTCTAGGGAGGAAGAAAGATCAGTCAACAGGTAAACATTATAATTAGACAGGAGGAATAAGTTTTGCTGTTCTGTTGCAATAATTTGGGTGACTATAGTTAACAATATTGTATTGTACATTCCAAAATAGCTAAAAGAGAGGATTTTCAATTTTCTCACCATGAAGAAATGATATTTGAAATGACAGATATGCTAATACCCTTATTTAATAATTATATAATTTACACTGGCATGGTGGTGCACACCTGTAATCCTGGTGGCTTGGGAGGCTGAGGCAGGAGGATCGCAAGTTCAAAGCCAGCCTCAAAAACAGCAAGGCACTAAGCAACTCAGCAAGACCTTGTCTCTAAATAAAATATGAAAAAGGGCTGGGGATGTGACCCTGAGTTCATTCCCCAGTACCAAAATAAATAAATAGTTACATAATTTGTACATGTATCAAAACATTACACTGCATCCAATAAATATGTACAGCTAGGTGTATTGATTTAAAATGAAACAAAAATACCTCAAAGTAACAAAAGAGTCATTCATAGGGCTGGGGTTGTGTCTCAGTGGTAGAGCGCTTGCCTAGCATATATGAGGCACTAGGTTTGATTCTCAGCACCGCATATAAATAAATGAATAAAATAAAAGTATTGTGTCCACCACCCATATAAAAATATTTTTTTAAAAAATAGTCATTCATCAGCAAGTAAACGAAACAGCATGTACAGAGTCCTTGTATTAGCTTTTTTGGGAACATAAAAATTATATTTACTAGAACATAATTGGTGATTATGTCATTTCAAAGCATTTTATTTATCATATTTTATTAAAATTAAAGTGCACTGTGTTTCTCAGTACTAGGATGCACAACATATGTCCTATGAAAAAAGTGCTGTGGTTGTGGCTCAGAGGTAGAGTGTTTGCCTACCATGCATAAGGCACTGGGTTCGATCCTCAACACCACATAAAAAAATAAAATAAAGATATTGTTATAACTAAAAATAAATATTTAAAAAATGAAAAAATACATTCCATTTGATTCTGCTTACTGTCTTCTCTGACTCAAATTCTTACTACAGATCAATTTCACTAACGTAGACATATTCAATTCAGAAATGCACTGAGCCCCTTTATATGCCATGTCTGCTTATTTATAAAGTTAATTGTGCACAAAATCTTCTAATCTCAATATAGCATAAAATAATTAAGGTATTAGTGTCTCTATACAGCAAAAATCTAATGGGAAGAGATTACTCCGTGACCGAATATATCAAGTGCACCCTATAATTCATATTAGCACTATGTATACAAAATGACTGTTACCCAATGATTCTTCTGCTTAATTCTCACCTGCTTGGCCTCACCACCTACTCACCTGTGGGCGTTTGGACAGTTCTGTGTAGGCTGAGGCTCCTTTCACATTGACATGATCTCACCCCCACCATTCTTGATGCTATCTTATGCAAGACATGTTCATGTTCAGCCGGGAAGTATTAAGGAGTTAGAGTAACATCCCTGAGGTCAAACTAATCTATGTGGAATGAGAGCTGACAGATGGAGGATTCTCCCTCCCTCTGATTAGATAATTCTGGGAGATGTTCTGTACAGTTCTCTAGAGAACTTGGTACAACAAACCTGTGATGCCCACTAATGGGATAGCCTGGACCCTTATTGATTCTTGGTTTTATTTTTGAGCTTTAAGGATCTTGTTAAAGAAGTTGGTGCCAGCACCAATATGATGAAGGGTTGACCTTATGTTTTCTTCTAGCAGTGGCAAATTCCTGGTCTAATTCCTAAGTCTTTGATCCATTTGATTTGACTTTTGTGCAGAGTGAGAGACAGGCATCTAGTTTTATTCTTCTACATATGTATATCCAGTTTTTCCAACACCATTTGTTTAAAAGGCTGTCTTTTCCCCAACATATATTTTTTATATCTCTGTCAAGCATCAGGTGGTTTTAAGAATTTGGGTTTGTCGCTGTGTCTTCTATTCCATTCCCTTGGTCTTCATGTTAATTGTGATGCCAGTACCATGCTGTTTTTGTTACTATAGCTTTGTGGTATAATTTGAGATCAGGTATTGTGATACCTTCTGCTTCCCTCTTCTTGCTCAGGATTTCTTTGGCTATTTTGGGTCTTTTATTCTTAACCAATTTTAGGACTTTTTTCCCCTAGTTATGTGAAGAATTTCATTGGCATTTTGATGAGGATTACATTGAGTCTGTATATCACATTTGGTACCATGGCCGTTTTGACAATACTAATTCTGCCTACCCAAGAGCATAAGAGATCTTTCCATTATTACCCTGATAACTAGAGATGTTAAAAAAGTCTTCTGCAACTTCTTTCTTCAGTGATTTATAATTTTCATTGTAGAGGTCTTTCACTTCTTTTTTTAATTTAATTCCCAAGTTTTTTTTTTGTTTGGTTGGTTTTTGTTTTTTGTTTTCTTGAGGTTATTATGAAAGGGATAGTTTTCCTGATTTCTTTCTCAAAAGAGCTGCCATTGGAGTATAGGAAAACGATTGACCTATGAATGTTGATCTTTAACCTTCCTGCTACTTTGCTAAATTCATTTAGCAGCCCTAGAAGTCTTCTGGTAGAGTTCTTGGAGTCTTGTAGAAGTAGGATCTTGTCATAGGCAAACAGGGATAATTTGTCTTCTTCTTTTCCTATTTTGATCCCTCTAATTTCCTTCTCTTGCCTAATTGCCCTGGCTAGAGTTTTGAGAACCATACTGAACAGGAGTGGTAAGAGTAGACATCCTTGTCTTGTTCCTGATTTTAGAGCAGATTTTATTTCTTGATAAGGTCAGAAACATGACAGAAAAGGAGTGGGGATCCTGAGACCTAGGATGGAGATATTTAATCAGTCAATCCTAAAAACTTCAAATCCTGCCTCCTCTGCAAACTCCAGCTAGCAATTGCAGATCCCTCCCATTTGGCAATTTGAGAGCCATAAAACTGGACCCTTGTGGAGTTCACAGTGAAGCAAATTGACAGCCATGAGTGACTCCATTCTGTACTATGGCTCCATCTTGTTCTTGGGGACACTCTTCTCTAGACAGATTTTGTGAGGAAATCAATCAGGTGTAGGAACGTTCAAAACAACTCGTGCTACACACAGCCCACTAGCATCTCAGTTCTGCAAACAGAACTTTTCCAAGAAAATTATGACACTATCCAGGAAGGAAAGTTAAACATTAACAGGAGAAAAACATCTTGTATTTTTATAGTGAAATTTCCTGCTTGCTGACATGTAGGGCTCTCCCTGGTCACAAGAAAAGAATGAGAAGCCCAACGGCTCATTTGCTCAGCTCAGTCACTCATGGTTTAAACTACTCCATGAGTTAGTTTTCCTTTATTTCATTGCACCTGCAGACTGTAAACCAAAGGACCTGACATTCTGTAAGCCCTTTTGGTAAGGAAGTCAAATAAATTTCCTGGTCCCAAACTGTGTTGCAATGTTTCCAATGTGTCAAAGACCAACACTGTGAACATTTCACAGTGAGAACATTTCACAGGGAGAAGATCAACCCTTTCAAGGCATGCCCCCAGTGACCTGCTTTCTCCAACTGTCCCACCTTCCAGTAGTACATTCAGCCATCTTTTTTTTTTCAAGTGCCCCCATTCACAATGTAGATCAGGCCTGGTCTGAGGTGTTGGTGGGGTAAATGTCCTCTGCCTCCTCTTTCTGTACAGTGTAAGCACATAGTCTATGGCAATCACCAGGAGGCCATCCACTCAGCTATCAATGGATTCATCCAGCAAATAGATTAACCCACTGATGAGATCAGAGTCTTCATGTTCTGATCACTGCCTAAAAACCCCACCTCTGAACCTTGATGCTTTCAACACATGAGTTTTGGAGGACATTCCAGATCCAAACCCTAACAGCACTCCTGGAGACTTAAACAAGGCAGTGCCAGTGCTATTCATCAATGCCCATTTTAATCCACCTGTGTATCTCCTGAAAACATATAGAGGAGGTATTTTAGTCCATTTTGTGTTGCTATAATAAAATACTGGAGACTGAGTACTTTAAAAAGAAAAGAGATTTGTTTGGCTCATGATTCTTGTGCCTGGAAAGTCTAAACAGCATGGCATCAGCGTCTGACTGTGCCACAACTGGCAGAGAAGTGGAAAGGGAACCAGCCACATGCAGGAGGAGCACGTGTGTGAGCAATGAAGCATGACAGCAGGCAGGGGCCAGACTCTTCATAATCCACTCTGGGGAACTCGTCCTCCAAGGGCTATATTAATCGTCTCAGAGGACAGTGTACCCATGCTCCAATTATCTTTCTTTTTTAAATATTTTTTTAGTTGTAGATGGGCACAATACCTTTATTTTATTTATTTTTATGTGGTGCTGAGACTCAAACCCAGTGCCTCACACTTCTTAGGCAATTGCTTTCTCACTGAGCCACAATCCCAGCCCTCTAATCATCTCTTAATGGCCCACCATATTAAAATCATTACAGTAAGGACCAAGCTTCCAACTAGAGAGGAAAAAAGGGAGAAAAGGTGGGGGGTGATCACTTATGAAAATAGAAGGGAGACTAATAGAGGAAATAGACCTGGGGGAGAGGATGTGGGAGGTAAAGGGGAGGTATTGGGGAATGATTATTGACCAATTTATATTTGTAATCTCATTACTATGTATAGTTGTAATGCACCAATTATGGGGGGAAATGATGCACAAAATATGGGAGATTTTTTATATAGTTAAATAAAAAGGTTAAAAATAGACAAAGATCCAGCATATGAACCTTTGGGGTACCCACCAAAACCATCTCTAAACTGCAGCAGGAGAAGTCCATAAGAGACATAAAGCCAAAGATCCATAGCCAAGGCTGAGGTCGTGAAGCCTGCCTCTGTGGTCACAGACATGTGTGTCTCTTCGCAGGCTCTCAGGCACACAAACCTGCTCTCAGACCACAGTTGAGGGGGGGCTGATTTATAGGGCTATTTCAAGATCCATAGTGGGGGCCAAACACTGAGGGGTTTTCCTCCCTCCAGGTCTTGGGAGGAATAACTACTCTCAGACCACCGCTGGGAGAGGTTGGAACAGGGATCCAGGACCATGCAAAATCCTCTTTGAGACCAAGGTGGGCAGTCTTGGCATGGGGACATACATGGCCTTATCTTTCAGGGTCTCTGACTAGGCAGATCAACTCCCAGACTGCAGCTGTGGGGCCACGATTCAGGGCTGTTTCAGGATCTGCTGAGACCCAGGTGGGCAGGCCCGTTGCATGGCACTGACAGGCAAGTTTCCCAGAAGTTCTCTGCACAGGTGAGATTGCTTTGGCCAAGAGGGGCTTGAGCCAGGATTCAGGGGCCCTGAGGACAAGTCTGTTTCCTGAATGAAGTCTGCTGTCATTCTTACCCTTGTTTCTCCATTTCTCTGGATGTTGTTAAAATATTTTTTAAAAAAAAATATTGGTTTAAAGACCCTGCTTATGATTGTGCCTAAGTATAGCGTTTCTTCATGTTTCTTAAGCTGAAGGTCAATTGAGTTTTGTGGATTGGTAGGAGGATAATTTTGATCAAATTTGAAAAATGTAGGGCCCTTGATCTCTAAGAGATTCCAATTAACTATGGACTGGCCTAAAGGCTGTCTCAGAGCTCACTGGGACAGACATTTTGTCATTTAAAAAAATATTTTTTTTTCTGGTCTGGAGATGTGGCTCAAGTGGTAGTGTGCTTGCCTAACATGCGTGAGGCACTGGGTTCGATTCTCAGCACCACATAAAAATAAAATAAAGATATTGTGTCCACCTAAAACTAAAAAATAAATATTAAAATTTTTTTTCTTTTCTCCTTTTTGATAGTATCTATTACTCTCTCTTTCAAACACATTAATGTTCCCTTTTGCAGTGTTTAATCTGCTATTAATTCCATCCAGTGGAATTTATTTTCCATCTATACAAATGTGATTTGAGTCATTTTGTACCTCTGTTTTGGCTTCCATCTGCACATGCTCCTCTCCCTTCTTGAACATTTAATACAAGTTGAGTAACTTTGAGAATGATTTTCCTCTCTGATTCTACATGTCTATCATGTCTGAGTCTGTTTATATAGATTGGCTTTTCTGATAATAAGGCATACTTTCTTTTGCATGTCTGCTAATTATTTTTTGGATGCAAACTATTATTAAATTTAGCTTTTTAGGTGCTGAATAGTTCTGTACTTCTGTAAACATTCTAGAGTATTGTTCTGTTACTTGGAAATTGTATGAGCCATTGGAAGCCTTTTAAAAGTCTTTTTAGGTGGGCAAAAAAGCAGCCATATGCTAAAGTGAATTTTAATGCCTTTTTGGATGAATGACTTAATGATCCATGAGTAAGTTAGGATATTCTTCTCTGGCTGATAGGAACACAAACTGCTTCCAGCCCTTTGTAAATTCCAGACGTTGTTACCCTTGCTACTTTCAGGTAGTTATTCTCTGTTAGTATGGTTCAGATGTTTCCCCAAAGTTCATGGGTTGGAAACTTAATCTCCAAAGCAATAGTGTTAGGAAATGAAGCCTTTTTAAATTTTTTTTTAGTTGTAGGTGGACACAATATCTTTGTTTATTTATTTATTTTAATGTGGTGCTGAGATTCGAACCCAGTGCCTAATGCATGCCAGGTAAGTGATCTACCACTGAGCTACAACCCCAGTCCCAGAGGAGATGAGGCCCTTTTATGCTTTTATTAGTACATTATAGTTACACATAACAGTTGGCTTCATTTTTTTAAATATTTATTTTTCAGTTTTCAGTAGACACACATCTTTAACTCATTTGTATGTGGTGCTGAGGATCGAACCCAATGCCTCGCGCATGCCAGGCAAGCGTGCTACCGCTTGAGCCACATCCCCAGCCCAAGTTGGCTTCATTTTTAAAAAATATTTTTATTAGTTGTTGATGAAATTTTTTATTTTATTTATTTGTATGTGGTGCTGAGAATCGAACCCCGTGCCTTATGCATGCTAGGCAAGCGCTCTCCCACTGAGTCAACGTCACAGCCCCAGTTGACTTCATTTTGACATCATCATACATAATTTCCCCCCATAATTGGTGGATTACAACTATACATAGTAATGAGATTACAAATATAAATTGGTCACATCATTCCTCAATACCTCCCCTTTACCTCCCACATCCTCTCCCCAGGTCTATTTCCTCTATTAGTCTCCCTTCTATTTTCATAAGTGACCATCTCCCACCTTTTCTCCCTTTTTTCCTCTCTAGTTGGAAGCTTGGTCCTTACTGTAATGATTTTAATATGGTGGGTCATTAAGAGATGATTAGAGGGCTGGGATTGTGGACCAGAGAGAGAGCAATTGCCTAAGAAGTGTGAGGCACCGGGTTTGAGCCTCACCACCACATAAAAATAAATAAATAAAATAAAGGTATTGTGTCCATCTACAACTAAATTTACTTAGGGAGTAAATTTTATTTACTTCATAAGATATGGGACCTTCAAGAGGTGATTTCGTCATGAGAACTCTGCCCTCATGAAAGAATTACTGTCATATCACAGCAATGGGCTCATTGTTGTGAGAGTGGATTTGGTATAAAAGTGATTTCAGGACTGGGGATGTAGTTCAGTGGTAAAGCATGTGCTTACCATGTACAAGGTACTTGGTTTCCCCAACACCTCTTTCCCATTCTCTCTCTCTCTCTCTCTCTCTCTCTCTATCTCTATCTCTATCTCTATATCTATCTGTCTCCATTTGATGTAAGTATTTCACCATGTTATAAGCAAAGGGAAGACCCTCAGCAGATGCAGCCCTTCCATCTTGGATGCCCCAGCCTCCAGGGTAGTAGTTAAGTCCACTCTGTTGTTTATTAATTATTCCATCTGCTGTATTCTGTTATAGCAACCGAAAATGGACTAAGACCCCTAGTCTTGGGCTGTTTTCTCACATGCACACACTGAGCAGTATTCACTGAAGACCTGATTGGGATTTTCTGCCAAATCCTGGAGTTTCCTCTCTCTGTGAAACTCTCTTGTCTCTGGTATTCTGTCTTGCAAATTTAGCCACCTTTGCCACCTTAGACTCCAGACTCTGTCTCATGAACTCAGAAACTGTGAATTTTCTTGGAAATTCTAGGGCTGGAGATTTTAATTTAGAAGTTGTGGGTAAAGTAGCAAAGTCGGATAATATCACTAAGAAAATGAGTATAAATAGAAAAAAAAAGAGTGATCTGTGGTATAGGACACAAGTAACGAGGAAAAAAGCTGAGAAAGATCTTCCAAAGAAATAGGAGAAAAACTAAAACACTGTCACATCATGAAGGCCAAACAAAGAGACAGAGACAGTGAGAGGGGAAGGAAGACAGAAAGATGTCTCAAATGAATAATCACGTACTGAATCTATGTCAATTAAATCATTGATCTACAATGAGAAGCTGGACAGATCCAGCCTGACTTTTTAAATATTGGTTATTTTTCTCATTTAAAAAAAATAATACATTTTTACATGATTCAACATGCTGTCTTTTTTTATATCTTTAACTGGTGTTGTGTCTATCTGGGTGCTTTCTCTTCTCTCACAATGGCCATTTATCTATCCCTCTATTAAAACTAGATTCTAAAAAAAAAAAAAAAAAAACTAGATTCTAAACTGTAGTCATAACCAGGTTATAATAGAAAGATTCTGCTTGAACTTCTTTTTTTTTTAATTTCTTTAGTTCATTTTAAGCACTTACTCTTTTAAATAAACTTTAGCTCAATCTTCATTAGAACACAGATTTTTTAAGTGAATTTGAGAATCATATTTTGTTTTGTTAGCACTAGGGATTGAACCCAGAGGTGCTTTACCACTGAGTCCCCAGTTCTTTTAACTTTTTAGTTTTATTTATTTATTTATTTATCTTTTGGTGCCAGGGACTGAACCCAGAGGCCCTTAACCACTAAGCCACATCCCCAGGCTCATTTTTAGGTTTTGTTTTGAGACAGGGTCTCACTAAGTCGTGAAGGCTGACCTTCAACTTGAGATCTTCCTGCTTTAGTCTCTTGAGTCTCTGGGATTACAGGTACACATCAATGCACCAAGCATGAGTCTTTGACATTTCTTTTTTTTTCTTTCTTTCTTTCTTTCTTTCTTTCTTTCTTTTCTTTTTCTTTTTCTTTCTTTCTTTCTTTTTTTTTTTTTAGTTGTAAGTGGACCCAATACCTTGGTTTATTTATTTTTATGTGGGGCTAAGGATTGAATCCAGGCACCTCACAAATGCTAGGCAAGCACTCCACCATCGAGCCACAACTCCAGCTCAGTCTTTGACATTTCTACAATAAAAATTTACCCCATACAAGGGCATCATTTAGGCTTTCATCTATTCAAATTTTATTTTGTACTTCTCAGTAATATTTTAAGCCTTTTAATATAACCTGTGCATTTAATGCTTAGTCTAGAAGAAGGCCCAGCATTGGATAGATATAAAAATCAATGTATTGAATGAGCAAACAGGTGAATTAAAATACTTATGTTAAGGACTGGTACGTAGCTTAGTAGTAGAGTACTTGCCTAGCATGTGTGAGGCCCTGGGTTTAATTACCAGCATCACAGAACTAAAAACAATTTTAAAAAATAAAATGCTGGGCTGGGAGTATAGCTCAGCTGGTAGAGTGCTTGCCTTACATGCACAAGACCCTGGTTCAATCCCCAGCACCATAATAATAATAATAATAATAATAATAATAATAATAATAATACTTATTTTCAGAAAAGAATCAGGACTCAAGACTCTAGCCTTTTAGCCCCAAGTCCCAAGTTCAGCAGTCTGAATGTGACCTTATTGTGTCCTAATGGCCCAGGAGGGTAGAGAGATACTACTGATTATGTCACATTTCTTGAGGCCCCTTGTCACGGGAGCCCAGCACTGCTCTAGGGTCCCTTTCTTATAGTCTCCTGGTAAATGAAAGTACCCATTTGACATTTTTAGATGTAAGCTCAGAGAGGTCATGTCACTTGTCCCAGGTAGCACACCCGTGGGTGAGACCTCAGGGCCCGAGCTCTCTCCACGACATCAGCCTCCCTTCGGAGTGAGACTCTGCCATCCGCTCTCTTTCTCCCATCCTCCAGGCCAAGGTTATGCGGGGCTCCAGTGCCAGGGGAAGAACCCAAGAGCAGCAGTGGCCTGGGGTGTCCCTGCAGGAAGGTCAGCCTCCTTGGAAGACATCAACTAAGAAGTAGAAAATGGCATCCACCACTGGGAGACCAAGAGGATTTGTGATGAGTGCACCATGTCATCTCCCGAGTCACTCGACAATGACTGGATTGACATTGGAAGGGCTAGAGGCCCTGCGACAGTGATAAAGACAGCACCCACGTATGCCCTCAGTAGCTCTTAACTCCATTTTTATCCTTCCAGGCTGGTGAAGCTGCAGTCAAGTACATTATTTTTTTTTTCAAGGTTGCCTTTATTTTATTTTATTTTTATGTGGTGCTGAGGATGGAACCCAGTGCCTCACACGTGCTAGGCGAGCGCTCTACCACTGAGTTAAAGCCCCAGCCCTAGGGACATTATTTAGTCCTCACACAGTCCCCATTTTACAGCCTCAGAACAACAAAATGGCTTGTCTGTAGTCATACAGCCAGTGAGTGGCAAGGCCTACATTTATCCTGGTTCTGCCTGACCCTAGAGCCCATGCTCTGAGTGACCACACATGTCACATGTCACACAGCACACAGACCTCAGGTGCACAGAGCGGAGCTGCAGGTGTTTTATTAGAGTCAGCCTAATAAAGAGAATCAGGTGAGGACAGGTGCCTGGATTCCAGCTTCAGGTGAAAAAAGAGAACAGGGTGGGGAGATGGAGGTCAGGTCAGACATCGGGGGCAAAGATTCAACTCTTCAGTGTCGACTGGTCATGGAAGATTGAAAAGGCCTTTTTAAATTTTGTCCTTCAGTGACTCCACATAGAAGAGGAGACATTCTGGGCTGGCAGTAATGGAGACCTGGGAGAGAATAAGACAGAGAGAGAGAGATGGCTCATGGAGGTCCCAGACCTTTGGCAGAGCTATTCAGTCTCCCCAGGACCACCCTCCTCCTCATCCACAGGGACAAAATCTTCTCCTCAGTGATTCAGCTCCATTTCCAGCAAGAAACATGGGCCCGCAGGTCCACCCCTGGAGAGGGCTGCAGCCATTCAGGCCAAGATGAAGATGGCTCCCTGACACTATGACGCTGTCCAGAGGGAGCCCCATCAACCACTGGCCAGGGAGGGAAGGAGATGAAAAGGTTCTGAAGGGAACGGTGGGGACTGGGTCCGAGGGTGGTGTAAGGTGGCTTGAGTCTGGGTTTTCATCAAGTCTCCTGTACCTGAGACCATCTGTGAGGTCTATGGGATAGATGAAAAGTGTGTGTCCATGTTGTCAACAATCTCGTGTGCCCTGTGTGCAAATATCTATTGGTACATGAAATTCTGTTTCTTGAAAAACATCTCATTTTTCAGAATCAAACACTAAAAAAATAACACTTTGGGGGAAAAAATAAGGTGAGAAACCAACTATTCAAAAATCTGTGTAACAAGAACAATAAGAAGAAATAAAAAAGATATATCACCAGAAAATACATTGAGCTGCTGTGGTAAGCAGGGGCAGGTACCTAGAGGCCACTTCCAAAACCTCAGGCATCCAAACCATGGAGTGGAAATTCTGGCTGGGGAAACTGAGATGTTATGGAATGGAAGCAGGGCTCCATCTGAGCCAGTGGAGTGGACTAGCTTTCCAAGTGGGCACTAGAGGAAGTGAAGCTGGCCGCTAAGCAGAAGTCTTCTAATTTCCTAAACTAAGAGCTGATGGGCTCCTGTCTGTGCAGGATACTTTCTTTGCTGCCCAAAGTTAAAATTCTACTCCAGCTCTGCTAGCTTCTCCTAACCTAGGGGGAAAAAAATCACAGGACTTGACACATTTTCTATGTGGCACTGATATTATTCTCCTATTTACCTGTTGTATGTGAGCTGATTGGTGCTATAGGAATGTATGACAGCAGAAAAGGCTGGATGTGCTCATGGCAAGCTGTTGCATATAACATCACTATGGGGACGAGCAAGGGTCTATGCGCTCAGTTGTAGATCTCGCCTCTTGTGCATGATTGCATGATCTGTTTGTACCTGGCATCCTATGACATGTTGTGTGTGGGGTGGAGCGGGGCACTTAGAGAGGACGTTACCATGGCAATCAAATCCAAGCCCTTGGCTGATAATCCATTTTCATTGTAGCAATCCTGGATTTTTCCCATGGCTGCCTTTTCTGGTTCGGTAAAATTAGCCACTTCAAGGGAAGCATCCAATAATGACTTGCTTCCAATAGCTAATGTAGAAAAGATTCCATAAAAAAGAGGGCAGGCTTCTGCTGAAAACACAAATAGGAAAACACTTCATTAAAAGAGCTACTGGGGGAAGAGGTTGAGGTTCATGTTTCTCCACCGTTTTTATCGAGTGTTGTCTCCTGACTCATCTTCCACAGAGACCTGCCCTCCCCCAGGACTGCCATCCCAGAGAGAAAGCACATAGTCCCTGAGGCACTCCAGAAGGGGGAGGTGTGAGAAGCCAGGACTAAAGAGCCTGCTGCCCAGGGCATACCAGCCCACCTGCTTCTGGCCTTCTCATAAGCACCCCCATCCCAACTCACTCTCCCCTACTGTATCCCCAACAAATGGCCCTTCCAGCACCAGACCTCTCCCTCCACTTGAAAACAGAGTGCTTTAGAGGTCTTCTGCAGGACTCTTGAGCAATGACTTCCCTTGCAAGTTCAAGGGCAATGGGAGCAATTTAGTGAGACCCTGTCTCAAATTAAAATAAAAAGGGCTGGGGGATGTGGCTCAGGGGTAGAGCCCTGAATCCTTCCCTAGAAGCTGTTTGGAGATCATCATGGGAGGGTGGAGTGAGACAGAGTGGGCAAAGGTCAGGAAGGTCATCTGTCCCCTCCTTCCCACTCTCACCAGTCTGGAAGCCCAGCTCTCTGGTCACCAGCAAGGCCAGCACAAGCAGTATCCCCTTCATGGTGTAGGCTGCTGGAATGCTCTGCTCAGGGAAGGGTTTCTACTGCCTTATAAGCCACTGGCTCCCTGAGCCCAGCCCTCACCCTCCCAGGAGATCCAAATGCCTGTAGGCAGGGACCTGGTACACACAGTTCACCCAGGGTTCCTGAGTACCGGAAGCCCCTCCCACTCTGAGGAGCAAATTGCTGGAGATGTTTATCTTGGTGCTGTCTGCTTTTGGAGAGAAGTGGTAGTACCTTTGCCAAAAGATCCTCCTGACCTGACCTTTCTCCTGGGCTCCATTCTGAGCCAAATGCTCTGTTGTCCCAGCCCCGACTTTACCTCTATTTCCTGGCTACATCCTTCTCCCTCCTCTCCTGGCTCCAACATGCAGAACTCCCTCAAAATGTAGAGATAAAACTACGGGAGTCAAGGACAGGTCTGTGTCACTATAGGTAACCCAAACATCCTCCAGAAAACTGACATTTTGCCTAAGTTTAAGACTTGTGGAAAAATTGGGTAGGCCTGGGCCTGATTGGGGCCACTTGAACATCTTAGCCGCTGTAGTCTCCAGAATGGGCCTCCAAGGATAGGTGGCTCTGAATCACTTTCTGCTAAGGATGTCCCAAAGCATGTGGCCATGTGGGTGTCCTTAGGGTGCTGGCAATGCTCTCGTTTTTACTCACCAATGGATCATTCCAACAGCTTCCCTATCACGCTTAAGGGAGCTAATTCCCAGGCCCCTTATTGATTCCCTATGGCTTCAGTCAGGTCCCTTCTCCTAGCTGTCTCCCCCTTCATCAGGAGAGATTTGAACTGCATAGGCCATCCAGTAACATCAGGGAGAAGTAGGCAGAGGGACTCATCCCCTTGCATTGGAGACCTAAGTTGTCCTCAGCCCTGTAGACCTGAGGGCTGGAGTTCTACGGGCCAGAGAGCTGATTGACCCAGAGGTGTTACTCCATCTGCTCAGACTCTCAAGAGCTCAGCTCAACCTACCCTAGGAAAGCAGGTTGTTGTCACAAATAAAACGAGCTTGTCAGAGTTAGAGGTGCCACTCAGTGGTAAAGCACTTGCCTAGTATACCCAAGGACCTGGGTTTGAGTCCCAGCATGAGAGAGAGAGCCTGAAAAAAACTCCCCATAGTCATCTGGAACAAAGTAAATAATATAGCATTGGACTGGAACCCAAGTATAAAATAATGTAGGTGAGACCATGCTGATAAAAAATAAATGATTGGATAAATAAATAAGTGGGGAAGAGAAGGCAAATATTCCTTGTAGAAGAAATTTCAAATAGTGCAGGTCAGTCCTACCCCACAGCAGGTGGCGCTTGTTTCTTCTCCCTCCTGGAGAGTGGACAAGATGTCTCCAAAGGAAAGAACAGAAAAAGGGGAAAACATCAAGTCGTGGTGGTGAAAACACCTGCAGTCTCAGATACTCTAGAGGCTAAGGCAGGAGGATCGCAAGTTCAAGGCCAATGTGAGCAATTTAGGGAGACCCTGTCTCAAATTAAAATAAAAAGGGCTGGGGGATGCGGCTCAGGGGTAGAGCAAGATCCCAGGTTTAATCCAGGAGAAAGAGGGAGAGAGAGAGAAGGAAGGGAGGGAGGGAAGGAGGGAGAGAGGGGAAACAGTCAAGAAGCCTGGTTAGCGTTTCTCGAGGGATCCAGTGATGACCAGGGTAAGACGTGTTAGTATCCTGTGTGCTCTGATCCAGTGTAAGAAGGGCACCTGACTTCTGTGGTGTCTTCTCAAAAACCACTTATGAGGAAAACAGCAGACAAACTCAGTCTGGGGCAGGGGAGGTCACTCAGTGACCCAGTGCTTGCCCAGGATGCAAAAGACCAGGAGATCAAGGGACAGGAGGCAGAGGGGGAAGAGGATGGAGGAAAAAGAAGAAAGGAAGAGACTTCAGTTTCGAGCACATTCTACAATATCTGGCCAGACCTCCTCGAGATTGCCAAGGTCATAAAAACAAAGAAAGATTGAGAAAGTGTCACAGACCAAAGGACAGCTAACAAATGGAGCTCAGCACTTGGCACCTCTTTACACACGGCAGTTACTGGTTGTGAATCCTGTTTGGCACTGTTCTTTTTAAATCTATTTATTTTAGTGTCCATATTAATTATATGAATGGTGGGTTTTGTTGTGGCCTAGTCATGCATACACAAAAGTATAAATTTTTTTCTAGCTTCTATATATGAGAGAAAACATATGATACTTTTCCCTCCAACTCTAATCAATTTCATTCAAAATTGTGGTCTCCAATTCCATCCATTTTCCTGAAAATGACATAGTTTAGTTCTTCTTTATGACTGAATAAAGCTCCATTGTGTATATATACCACTTTTTCTTTTGTTTTTTTTATAGCTTTAAGGAGGTAAAATTGAAGGACGATAAAATGCACATATTTGAAGTATACAATTTGATTAGTTTTGACATATTTCAACAGGTATATAACCAATACAATCAACATAAAAAACATCTCCATTACTTTTTTTAAAAAATTGAAATCATGCAGCCTGTGTTTCCTGCATGATTTATTACATTACAAATCAATCACCCTGGGCTGGGGTTGTGGCTCAGTGGTAGAGCACTTGCCTAGCATGTGTGAGCACTGGGTTTAATTCTCAGCACCACATATAAATAAAGGTTCATCAACAACTAAAAAATATTTTTTAAAAAAGAAGGAAATCAATCACCTTAAGATATATAGAACCCCGTGGAGAGCTGTGACAGAGAATGGGAGAGCAGTGTCCGAGATTGGGGTCTCTGATGACTTCATGGCTGTGGCATGCTTGGTGCCTGAGAAAATTTCCGTGCAAAGGTGCAGGATGCCTAGCTACTGTGGTAATTCCCTCCATGAGGAGGCTCTGGGATGAGTCTTATCAGCCTTAACCTTGATCTCAGGCACATAGCTCTTGGAAATAGAGGAATTTTCTTGCTAGGCGACCACAATGTTTACGAGATCCATGTTTCGCCAGCTTCCTCCTGAACCTGCCCACCTAACAGTAGCTTTAAACAATGGACTTTCTTGAGAGCTACACATAGCTCCTAACATTGCACATTGCAACTGTAAAATGTAACTGCAGAATAAGCTAAAAATGTTGCTAACTCTGTAGCTTTCTTGCACACAAAGTATAATGCTTACATAGTCTTTAATCTGATAATGAGATATAAAAAAAATAAAGATTGCTGGTGTAATTTTTAGACCCGCTTCTCCACCAGAGAGCAGTGCTCCACCTGACCCAGCTATATCTTCACAATCTGCATCCATGAATCTTTATTTTTCTTATCCCCATTTGCCCCTTGTCAGAACTGGCTAAATTGGCAGCACTGGTCATGGAAAAACCCCATTCCCACATGTCAACTACTTCAAAATTAAATGGCACACTTACAGATATCTCACAGGTCAAGGAAGAAAGCACAAGGAAAGTAAATAAAAGTGCTTTGAACGAAGCGATCACAAAAGCTTAAAATAAAGGGCTGGGGATGTGGCTCAAGCGGTAGCGCGCTCGCCTGGCATGCGTGAGGCCCGGGCTCTATCCTCAACACCACATACAAACAAAGATGTTGTGTCCGCCAAAAACTAAAAATAAATAAATAAATATTAAAAATTCTCCCTCTCTCTCTCTCTTTCTCTTTAAAAAAAAAAAAAAAGCTTAAAATATCAGAATCCCTGGAATGAAACAGTGATCAGATGAATATCTATATCCTAAGGTACTTCTATCAGAAAGAAGCTAGGTTGACAATCAAATTATTTTCAAATTAGGTAGTAGAAAGGGAAAAAATGAGTTGGAGCAGAAGTATATGAAATAGAGAAGAAATAATACAGCTAAAAGTTGATAAAAATCAAACAAGTTTAATCAAGAAAAAAGAAGGGGCTGGAGATGTGGCTTAAGCGGTAGCACGCTCGCCTGGCATGCGCCGGACGCTGGGTTTGATCCTCAGCACCACATACAAATAAAATAAAGATGTTGTGTCCACCAAAAACTAAAAAATAAATATATTAAAAAAGAAGAAAAAGAACACAAAAATTAGTATCAATGGAAAGGGAGCTATCAAAATAACCCTACAGATGCTAAAAATATATGAAGGTAGCATTACAATTGCGTGCCCACAAACGTGATATCTTACATAACATGGTCTATATTAGAGAAGGATCTGCATGCTGCTGAAAAGAAAGTCATTGATGGATGAAATATTTTATATATGTCTGTAAAGTCTAAATTATAAATTGTATTTTTAGTTCTATAACTTCTTAGTTTTTTAAAAAATATTTTTAGTTGTAGATGGACAAATACCTTTATTTTGTTTATTTTTTTTTATTGTGGTGCTGGGGATCATACCCAGTGCCTCATGCATGCTAGGCAAGCACTCTACCACTGAGCCACAACCCCAGCCCTTTATTTAGTTTTTGTTTTATTTAGTTTTATCCAGTGGTGACAGAGGCATGTTAAAATTACCCAGTATTATTTTGTTGTGATCTATCTGATTCTTGGAAGCTAGAAGGGTTTCTTTGATATACATAAATGCTCCATTGTTTGAGGAATAAATATTTATGATTGTTTTGTCTTCTTGATGTATAATTCCCTTAAGCAGTATGAAATGTTTTCCTGTCCCTTCTGATTAACTTTGGCTTGACGTCCACCTTATCTGATATGAGGATAGAAACCCCTGCTTGTTTATGAGATTCATGTGAATGATGTGTTTTTTTCCCATTCTTTCACTTTCAGTCTGTGAATATCTTTGCCTATGAAGTGAGTCTCTTGGAGACCCCATATTGTTAGGTCTTGTTTTTTAAACAAATCTGCCAGACTATGTCTTTTTTTTTTAATCTGCAAACTAAGAAATATATATATATATATATATATATATATATACACACACACACACATATATACATATATATGAAATAGAAATAGAAATATATTAAATAGAGAAGAAATAATACATATATAATATATAATACATATATATTTCATATATTAAATAGAGAAGAAAAATAATTCTCATATATATATATATATATATATATATATATATATATTTCTTAGTTTGTAGATGGACACAATACCTTTATTTTATTTATCTATTTTTATGTGGTGCTAAGATTGAACCCAGTGCCTCAAGAATGCTAGACAAGCACTCTATCACAGAGCCACAACCCCAATGCTCAAGCTATGTCTTTTGATTGATGTGTTTAGTACATTTACATTCAATGTAATTATTGAGAAATGATTTTTATTCCCTTCCATTTTGATTTCTGGTTTTTATTTTGAATTAGTTTCTCCTTTCATTTACTATTCTTTTAGTTTTGTTCCTCCCTTTGTTGGTTTTCACTTTTATTTTTCATTTCTTCTTCATAAAAATACTTTTTTTGTTCTGTTGTGCAGGCTTTCTAGTTGTGAATTCTTTTAACTTTTGTTTATCATGGAAGGCTTTTATTTCATCAATTCTGAAGCTTAATTTTGATGAGTCTGGTATTCTGGCTGGTATTCTTGGCTGGCAACCATTTTCTTTCAGAGCTTGGTATATATTATTCCAAGACCTTCTAGCTCTGAGGGTCTAGGTTGAGAAATCAGCTGAGACCGGATTGGTTTCCCTCTAAATATTATCTGCTGTTTTTGTTTAGAAGACTTTAAAATTCTATCCTTATTCTGTATGTTAGATATTTTCTTAATAATGTGCCTTGGTGTATATACCACATTTTCTTTATCCATGCATCTCTGTTCATGGGCACCTGGGCTGGTTCCATAACTTGGCTATTGGAATTGTGCTATAATAACACACATGGATACACATTTATCTCTAAAATATACTTTAATTCTTTTGGATAAATACTAAGGAGTTGTATTGTTAAGGCGAGATTGCAATAAATCACCGAGTCGACCTTAAAGCAGGAGATGGAAAATTTATTCACCAGCCTGTGGTCCAGATCCACCAGCTGGCAGGCCAAGGGGTCAGCTGCAGTCTATACCCTTCCACCCACTTCCAGGGTTTGAGTACCATATTAAAAACCATATTAAGGCATAAATGGCTGTTGCTATGATTCAAAACCATAAACAAACATCATGAGATTTAAAATCATAAACAGAAAATAGAATGGGCCCAAACATCCCTAGTTGTGTACAAGTTAAAGAATGGTTACTAACATCTAGACAATCACTCTCTGACAGGGTCATTGTCCAAGAAAAATGGGAACCAAAGAGAGAATACTTTTATATCATATAAGAATTGCCATTTTTGGTTGCCAAATATGCTATGCTAAGCAACTATTGTTGGGTAAAGAGGTGGGGCTTTCCCTGGGAGAAGGATTTCTTACATGATATGGAGTCTCAGGCAAAATGGAGTCTGTTTGGTCATTGTCCATGTAGCCTGACCCATAACAGTATAGCTGGATCATATGATATATCTACTTTTAGCTTTTGAGGAAACTCCACACTGATTTCCATGGTGGCTGTGTTCATTTACATTTCCACCTTATTTCAAGCATTTGTTGTTAGTCATATTCTTTTTGAAAATATCTTTGTAGTTGTAGATAAACACAAAATCTTAATTTATTTATTGATATGTGGTGCTAAGAATCAAACCCAGTGCCTCACATGTGCTAGGCAAGTTCTCTACCACTGAGTCACAACCCCAGCCCTGTCTGTTGTATTATTTTTATTATTATTTTATATATTTTGGTTGTAACTGGACACAACATCTTTATTTTATTTATTTATTTTTATGTGGTGCTGAGGATCAAACCCAGTGTCTCACCTGTGCTAGGCAAGTGCTCTACCACTGAGCCACAACCCCAGCCCCGTGTCCGTTGTATTCTTGATACTTGCCATTCTAACTGAAGTGATTGGGATCAAAAAGCTTTTATTCTACTGCTCTGAGGCTGCAGTAAACCTTATTCTGTCACTATTGATTACAGAAAAGATGAATCAAGTACCTCCAGGAAAAAAATGCTTAATTCTGACTTATCAAAATACTTTAAACTTTTGTTTTTAAAAATTAATACCAGCCAACTTCATAAATACATATATAGCAAGTATATGATTGGATATAGACTCCAGAGAGAGAGAGATACCCCTTCAATTCATCTAACACACATCTTTTTTCTTTTCTTTCTTTCTTCTCAGTGCTGGGGATGGAACCCAGGACGTGTGCATGACAGGCAAGTGCCCTACAAAGAGCTATGTCCCAGCTCCCTTGATGGAGCACCTACCATGTGTTGGTTTCTGTCCTAGTCCTAAGACACACAGCGAAGCCCTTGCTCTCCTGTAGCTCAGGATACATCTAAGAGAGTGAAGGACAAACAACAAATACTAGAAGGCCGAGCCAAGGGCCTCTGTTGACTCAGGAGCTAGTCTTCTTCCAAAACACACATCTCCTCCTTCCACAGCCCCTGGCACTTCCAAGCTGTGGCCTGGGAGAGGGGGAAGAGTCCTCAGACACAGGCCCTTCCCTGTCCTCCTGTGGAACCCAGAGCAGGTATAAAAGGGCCCTGGGCTTGGCAGGATGCATCTGCCACCTGCACCATGAAGCCAGCTAGTGCTCTTGTGCTGCTGGGCACTGCTCTCCTCCTGATCTTGGGTGCAAGTGGGTGCCTGGGTCACCATCCCGGATGCCTGGGGATGTGGGTTTCTGAGGGGTTCTGACACCTTCCCAGGGCAGTTTTGATCATGCTGGATTGAGCAGGGTGGGGGTGAATGTGTTCTGATGTGTGTCTTTCAAGGGAAGCTCAGCTTGTCTTTGTGTTCCAGATTGTGATATTTGCCCGGCTGTGAAAAAGGATGTTGAGATTTTCATGAAGGGTACCCTCGAAGAATATGTTACATACGTGTCAAGATTCCAAAGTAACCCTTTAGTATTGAACAACGCTAAAATCCTAAAGCAATGCATTGATGCCAAACTGACAGAAGAGGATAAGGATCTGGTGCTCAGTGGGCTGGTGAGTCTACTGAACGTGTCTGGGCCTCTGTGCTGGCAGGGACATCTGCTCATCCCCATGCAGTGGGTGGGGGCACTCATTCTCGTCCCTGTCAAGGCTCCTCCCTAGGAATCTATCTGAAAGGAAAAACGCCTTGTGGATGATGGGGTAGGGACGGTGGAACAGACACCTGCAGTAGGGGGGAGGACCACAGGGGAACTCGGGGTACCCCGGATCGATGGGATGGGCCCTGGCTCTTCAGTTTGCTGGACCCACCTGAGAACGTCCAGGATCCGCTGTCTGCAAGGCACCACGTGGCTCCTGTGTCAGAGCCTTGACTCTGGTCTCCCTGACTCCCGCTCCCCTGAAACGCTGCCATATCCCCTCAAGTCTCTTTCCCTCCTGTCCCAGACTCTGCTCCCACCCTCACCCCAGCAGGGCGGACCCTCCCCTCCTCTTTGCTGTATTGGCAGGAGTTTTATAAGAGCTTCTCAGGCACCCCTTGGGATGCTCTGGTGATGCAGGGGATTTGGAAAAAAACAATCTTCCTTTATCTGCTCAGATCCAAGAGCCATGCTCCAGACAAGGCTGCGGGCACTTCCAGGAAGTACCCAGCAGAGTGTGTGGTGTGGCCTGATGTCTTTCACCCCTGACGCCTCCTCAGGCTTCCTGACATTCTCTTTGCAGGATAAAGTATACGCAAGCGATCTGTGTTGAGGGATCCATCTTTCCCAGGAGACCCAAGGAAGCCATTTGCCTGATCACTATGTAGTCCCAGCAATCCACCCTGTCCAGGTGCCTGACTAAAGATTCCAGCAATAAATTCCTTGCAATGCATGAAAGAGTCCTTAGTCCTTGGAAGCGTGATAAGGCCTTCCGGTGGGAGATGGGACATGGCACAGCAGGGACAACTAGTGTGACTTCCAACTGCAGCTGGGTTTGAGTGCTGTGAGAGGTTGTTCCTCCACTGGATTTAATAGATCTGTCGAGGTGACAATTTCCAACAGCCAGAGTTGTCTAATCATTTCTGTGGACCGGATCCTTAGGTCACATGCATAATCTACCAAGTTTTAGCCTCCCAGAAACCTTGAGAGATGAGAGTAGCCTTAGTCTTGCAGGTGAGGGAACTCAGGCCCAGAGAAGTAACGTATCTGCTGAAGACCATGTAGGTTCTGGGCAGCAGATCCCCTCTAGCCACTGCTGGCGGGGGACCCAGGCTCACTGTGTAGCTATGAATGTCCAATAGTACTTCCCTGAGCCTCTGATTCCCACCTCTAAGATGGAAATAATACCTCCTCTCTCCACAGCTGTGGTGAGGCCAAAGTAAAATAATGGTCTAGAAGGGGCCCCTTCTTTAAGTATCTAACAGGGGAGAAAGAACCAGAGGGTTGAGGTGCAAGTACTGAACCTAGCCAGGACCAGGAAATCAACTCTCACGCCCCAGTTTATCCTAATGCAAACCACCAAACTGTGGGATCAGCTTCTTCCTATGATCACATTACAAGCTGTGTCTTACACACAGAGTGGGAATCTAGGGTCCTAGAGTGTCAGAGCTCCTCCCATGATTCTCCTCTGTGTCATGATCCCAGAGCCTTTCTCAGGTCTTGCTGTCTCCTGTCAGGCTCCTGTGTCCTGGCCTCTGCCACCTCCTTTACAACTCCATCACAACCCACTGAGAGTTGCACAGATTAAAGTGTGCTGGACACACACCACAGGGCTGTGCCCAGGAGGGGTCCTCAAAACAAAGAGGCTTATAGAAGGCCACCATGGGTGATCCTGAGAGCACTTCTTCTCTCCTTGTGGGGCATGACTTGAGGGTAGTAGGATATGTTAGTTTGTTTCCTGTTACTATAATAAAATGCCTGAAGCTGAGTACTTATAGAGAAAAGAGATTTTTCTCAGCTCACCATTTTAGAGACTGAAAGTCCAAGATCAGGTGGCCCCATCTGTTTGTCCCCTGATGAGAGCCACCTTGGCTCTCCCAACATGATGAAATAACAAACAGAAAGGGAACTGGGCACAGGGCCAAGCATGTGGGGTGGCCTCACTTAACAACCACTCACTCAGGAGAACTAACTTACTCTGAGAGGACCAACATTAATCCCTTCCCAGAGCAGCATCCCCAGGACCTAACACCTCCCACTTACTCACCTCTTGACGGTTCCAGCACCTTCACATCGCCACACTGGGGGCTCAAGCTCCTGAACCTTGGGGGATACACTCAAACCCTCTTCAGACCAAATATCACAGGAGAAGACCACCTTGCCCAGAGTGAGGCCTGGCTGTCAGCGACCCACTAATCTAGTTCTTGAGGGTCTGGCTGGAGGCTGCTTGTGAAATAGGGGGTTCCTGCCTCTGAAGGACCCAGGGGAGTTTAGGAGACACGAGAAGACTGTGGGGCAGAGACCTTCTTATCCCCCCACACGTGGGACCCAGGAGGTGTATCCCACCGCTCCCCTACTCTACAGATTTAAAAGCTCCAGGGCTTCTAAGAACTGGGGTGCAGCTCAATGGTAGAGTGTTTGCCGAGCACGTGCATGGTTCAGGGTTTGGTCCCCAACACTGAAATAAAAAGCTCCGGGGCTTCAGAAGGAGAGTTGCCACCCAGATGAGTGGGGGGGGGGCTGGATCTCACGTTGTCTTGGGTACAGGCTCCCCCTGGCCCCTCCTGAGTTTGGAGGTGTGGCAGGTGCCCTATCTAAAAATGAGGGGAGATGAGTGATAAGGAGTTTGTCCTCAGGTAGAACACGGTCCTTTGGCTACAGCTCAACTTCCCCAGTCCCTGGGGACTCCTGGACACCAAAGGGACATCTGGATATGGTCCATGTGCTCTCTCCCCTCTCATTCCCTTTCTCCAACCTGTCGAATCTTTGGATCACCTGTGATGGGGAGTGGGGGTGAGTGGGGTGAGGAGCAGATGTCCGGCCATATCTTTCTGTCTGACATCCAAACCTAGGGTTTAGATGATCTTGTCAAAAGTTTATGGGTTTTGATCTCTTATTCTATGGGACATTTCCTCCAGAGTCATTGAAGTCCTGCCTCATTTCCACCCCCACCTACCTGGGCCACCTGCAGCTGCGGCGGACTGTCCCCTACAGGCAGATCTCGGTCCACTGCTGTCTCCAGCACCTGGGAACCTGATGGACCATTGTTAGGCTCCCTCTGAAAGTATGAGGGAGTTAATGTCCACAGGGCCACCCTCAAAGGAGGCAGACCCCAGCCCCCTTGGCTTCTGGAGGACTGGCTCTGGCATGAGTCCCTAATTGCCCGTCCCACGTCTCTCCTCATTTTTCGGTTTCATTTTCATGTGAGCACCCTGAGATCACCTCCCAATAAACTGTCTGCTCCCAAGTCTTTGTGTCTGGGTCTGTTTTGATGGGAACACAAATTAACCCTGGGACCCACGTTCGTCGACCTACTTGGGAAGGAAAGGTGACCAAACAGAAGAGGTTCAAAGAGGGCAGCAGGAGGAAGGGAGTTGGGGTCTTCTGGTTGGCTCTTCAGAGGCTTCATCCTCTACCATAATAAGGAGGGATGGGAAGACGCCCTCTCACCACTTCCTTCTCTAGGGACCTTGTATCCTGGGATATTCCCAAACTTCCTACACACTTCAGTGGTGCACCCCCTGACCCCTGCTCATGGGACTCCTGGGGATTCCTGGCAGAAGTATAGACTTCTCTACGGGTCAAGGCCTGGAATCCAGGAAAAGACAGAGCCAAGGAAGCAAACTCTGGGTACGGGACTGAGATACCCCCCAAAGAGGAAGAGACCCCAGATCCAGCACACAGCAGGATTGCCTCCATGGCTGCAGTGAGGTTCTGCATTGGTGAATGACTCCTTGGTTGTCACCACCGTAGCAGGAAATTTCTCTTTGCTTTCTTTTCTTAAAAATTAGGGGCTGGGGGATGGGGTTGTGGCTCAGTGGCGGAGCGCTTGCCTCTCACATGTGAGGCACTGGGTTTGAGCCTCAGCACCACACAAAAGTAAATAAACAACCCCGGGCACGATGGCTCACGTCTGTAATCCCATCAGCTCCGGAGGCTGTAACAGGAGGATGGCAAATATCAAAGCCAGCCTCAGCAAAAGTGAGGCCCTAAGTAACTCAGGGAGACCCTGTCTCTAAATAAAACAAAAATAGGGCTGGGGATGTGGCTCAGTGGTTGAGTGCCCCTGAATTCAATCCCCAGTACCAAAAATAAATAAATAAACAAACAAACAAAGTGAAGATATTGTGTCCAACTATAACTAAATATTTATTTATATATTAAAAAACATTAGGGGCTGGGGTTGTGGCTCAGTGGTAGTGGCTCACCTAGCATGTGCAAGGCGCTGGGTTTGGTCCACAGCACCACATAAAAGTAAATAAATAAAATAAAGGTATGAAAAAAAAGATGAAAAGATTATATAGCACTGACTCATGTTTCAAAATTATAACATATGTACACGCATCCTCAGTCTGCAGTGCTGGCAGACCCAGGAGTCAGGAAACCCGGCTCAGTCCTCAAATCCAGGCTTCTGAAAAGGGCCACATGGAAGGGACAGGTATTTTTTTTGTGTTCCCCAGGATGGCCTCCGCAGGAAGGCATAGAACTTAATGAGTCCTCAAGGGGACTCACAAAGGAAATAGTTGAATAAAACAGAAGTACACTCACATCTAGTGCTCTCTGTGTGCGATATGAATTGTAATGCATTCCACTGTCGTACATGACAAATTAGAATAAAAATTTAAAAAAAAAAGAAATATGCTTACCTCTCATGGACACTATAGAAAGAACATGAAGACTCATCCTCTCTGTCCTCACTTTACTGAAGAAACTGAAAACCCACAACCCCAGGTATGGGCAGCAGCAGCAGAGATGCTGGCATAGGCCATCACAAGACGCCAAAGAAAGGAGCCCTCCTCATGACAGAGGGCAAGCCCCGGGACAGTCACACCACCCTGAGGTCGGCTCCAATCATCAGAGAAAGACCTAAGATTTGAGGGGAAGACCCAAACTAAGAGAGACCCAGAGGAGTCTCAAAACTCATCAAAGCCTATGCTAAAGTGGGTGCATTCAACTACAAATGAATTGTCAACAAATGTATTGTTCCACTACTAAAAATACACATGCCTGCGAACACTCCAACACCTTTCATAGATAACATGTAAAGAAGAGCGACTTAGAATGAGAAAAGAGGGGACAATTTTAACCTATTATGTGTAAACATCTTATTTTTTCATTTAAAAAAATATGATTATGTAAACATATTGCTGTGTTCCTTTCTGGCAACTGAATTGTCCTCCGAGAGAGTCAGGGCACCTAAATGTATGCTTCATTAGCTTTATGATTAAATGTGCATCTGCACTGGAAGCTGAGAGTTGCAAATGGGTGAGATAGAGCAATGCACAAGGATTTTTTTTTAAATGGTTGAGGAGAAGTGAAGTAAGCTGAGATTATGTATCATCAACATGTTTTGAAGTTATACATTAGTTTTTTGACATTTTGTAACAATGCTCCAGCTCAACGAGAATGGTCTGGTTCGTTTTTCCTGATACAGGGGTTGTCAGCGAGTACCCAAAGAAACAGCATGAGACATGGCTTACCCCAGGGTGCGGATGGCCAGGGAGATGAGTGAGGTCAAGAAGGACAAGATTATGTGCAAACGTGAACAACTGAAAGGTCGGGGTGTTTCAAGGACCCTGCAACCATCTTGGTAGGTTCTAATTTACCACCACTTGATCTTGGAAGTCCTTAGAGAGGCTCATCTCCTGGGCACTGCTGAGAAGTTCTCTGGATGCCCAGAGAGACAGCTGATGCTCCTTCCAGGCAACCCCCTCAGGTTAGGTGGCCTGGGTGAATCTAGGAGTTGCCAGAGGAAACTTCCCGGCAGCTCACTGAGTATCTTTGGTGCTGGCCCAAGTCCCTTAGGTCCTTCCAGCCAGAACCATCCTTGATAAAAGTAGGCCCAAAAGCACTATGGGAAGCAGCCCTGGCACCCCGGGGCACAGATGTCAGCTCCCCTGCCTGACACACAGAGAAACACCCACATGGACCCAGAGGCCTACCGGAAATGCCTACGCAAAGAGACAGCACACTCCCAGGTTTGTCACATCAGGACAAACTCATTTAGCAAATATTTGTTGAGCCCGACTAGGAGGAGAGCAGCACGGGGAAAGGAGGGTGGCCCTGCTCCTTCCCTCTTGCTGCCCTCCCTTTCCCAGCTCCAGACCTTTGCAAAGGGGGGTTTCCCTGAACTCTGACCTCATGGCTTTTCCATCTCTCTCATCAGCCACAGCAGATGCTTGCCTGGGTTTCTGTCAATTATTTGTGCATATTGCTGGTGCTTGGACCAAAGGCACTTGACATGAGAGTCTGCCGAACACCAGCCCAACTTGCTAACTGTGCAAACTCAAGCTCCAGCCGTTTTATGCCAATGTCTTGGAGAAGCAAAGGCTTGTGAATAGAAGGCTGATGTTGAGTACATCCTTGAAGATCTGCACACACTGTACCTCCTCAAGTCCCAGGGCGTGTAGCCCAGAAGGTGCCTTTCTTTCCCTCTTCCCACATTCTGAGCAATAATACCACATCCCAGGATGCCAGGACCGTACAAAACTCCCACTCACTTCAGCTTCACCTCTTCCAGCTTATGACCCAGAGATGGAATCCTGAAGGGGAGCATCTCTGCCTGTTGCCCTTCAGAGGACCAGGCACACAGGGCCCACAGTCAGGGGGGTCAAATGACTGACTCATACACAAACACCAAGTGGTCACTTAGAATAGCCTTAGTCACCGAAACAAGACAAGGAAGTCCTCTTTCACCACTTCTATTTAACATCATCCTTGAAATTCTAGCCGGAGCAATTAGACAAAAGAAAGAAATTAAAGGGATACAAATAGGAAAAGAAAAACTCAAACTGTCACTGTTTGCTGATGACATAATTCTTTATTTAGAAGATCAAAAAAAAAAACTCCATCTGAAAACTTATAGGACTCATGAATAAATTCAGTAAAGTAGCAGGATATAAAATCAAAACCCATAAATTAAATGCATTCTTATACATCAGTGATGAATCCACCAAAAGAGAAATTAGGAAAACTACCCCATTCACAATAGCCTCAAAAAAATTAAAAATAAAAATGAATTCTTGGAAGTCAATCTAACAAAAGAGGTGAAATATCTCTACAATAAAAACTACAGAACACTAAAGAAATTAAAGAAGACCTTAGAAGATGGAAAGATCTCCCATGCTCTTGGATAGGCAGAATTAATATTGTCAAAATAGCCAGGCTACCAAAAGCATTATAACAATTTAATGCAATTCCTACTAAAATCTCAATGACATTCTTCACAGAACTAGAAAAGGCAATCATGAAATTCATTTGGAAAAATAAGAGACCCAGAATAACCAGAGAAATCCTCATCAAAAAGACAGAGACATCACAATACCAGACCTTAAACTACACTACAGAGCGAGCCATAGTCACAAAAAAGGCATGGTATTGGCTCCAAAATAGACATGTAGACCAACAATACAGAATAGAAGACACAGAAAAAAACCCTCACAAATACAGTCATCTCATACGAGACAAATGTGCCAAAAGAAAGGATAGTCTCTTCAACAAATGGTGCTGGGAAAATGGGAAATCCATATGTAGCAAAATGAAGTTAAACCCCTATTTCTCACCCTGCATAAAACACAACTCAAAGTGGATCAAAAACTTAGGCACTAGAACAAAGACCTTGAGCCTAATAGAGAAAAAGTAGGCCCAAATCTCCATCATGTCGGATTATGCCCCAACTTCCTTAATAAGACTCCTATAATGCAAGAATTAAATTCAAGAATCAATAAATGGGATGGATTCAAACTAGAAAGCTTCTTCTCAGCAAAGGAAACAATCAAGAATGTGAAGGGAGAGCCTACAGAATATGAGAAAATCTTTACCACATGCACTTCAGATAGAGGATATATAATATCTTTATATATAAAGAGCTCAGAAAACTTAACACATGTGTGCACGTGCGCGCGCACGCGCACACACACACACACAAATAATCCAATCAACAAATGGGCCAAGGAACTGAAAGAACACTTCTCAGAAGATGACATACAATCAACCAACAAATATATGAAAAAAAGTTTCAACATCTCTAGCAATTAAAGAAATGCAAATCAAAACTACTCTAAGATTTTATCTCAGTTCATTCAGAATGGCAATTATCAAGGATACAAGCAACAATAAATGTTGGTGAGGACATGGGGGAAAAGGTACACTCATGCATTGCTGGTGGGACTGCAAATCGGTGCAACCACTATGGAAAATAGTATGAAGATTTCTCAGAAAACTTGGAATAGAACCACCATTTGACCTATTTATCCCACTCCTCAGTATATACCCAAAGGACTTAAAATCAGCATACTACAGTGAAACAGCCACATCAATGTTTATAGCAGCTCAACTCACAATAACTAAGCTATGGAACCAAACTTCGTGCCCTTCAACAGAGGAATGGATAGAGAAAATGTGGTACTATACACAATGGAATATTACTCAGCCTTAAAGAAGAATGAAAATATGGCATTTGCAGGTAAATAGATGGAACTGGAGAATATCATGCTAAGTGAAAGAAGCCAATCCTAAAAAAAAAAGAAAAAAAAAAAAAGGCTGAATGTTCTCTCTTCTATGTGGATGCTGAGTCACAATAGGTGGGGGGCAGGAAGAAGTTGAGGTTCACTGGATTGGACAGGGGAGAGTGGGGAGAAAGGAAGGGGATGGGAATGGGAAAGACACTAGAATGAATCAGACATAACTTTCCTATGTTTATATATGAACACACGACCAGTGAAACTCCACATCATGTACAACCACAAGAATAGAAAGTTATACTCCATGTATGTATGATGTGTCAAAATACATTCTACTGTCATGTATATCTAAAAGAACAAATTTAAAATTTTTTAAAAGAATTCCATTAAATTCAAAGCTATGGTTGGGTCACTTATCATCCTTTTGGATAAGGTCAAGTGTAAAACCTTAGAGTTGCTGCCTGGGCATTCTGCTCTCCAATATCTGGGAACCCAGGAAAGAAGAACCAGCTTTGAGGACTAATTGACCTTGATCATTGGGGGAGAGAGGTAGGATTGCTTTTACTCAATGGAGGCAGAAGAATGTGCTTGGCTCCCACATATTTCCCTTGAGCGTCCCTGGTTTGTTTGTAATCGTCAATGGACACATGAAGTGACCAGCTCCAGATCTCTTTGTGGAGTCAGTAGAATCTTTTGGGCCTACACTGGAACTTGACTTTTTTTTTTTTTACCAAATGCTACTTCTTGCCTACTACTTTGCCCAGGTGTTGCTCCCAAGGGTAGTCCTTCCTGAATAAACACCTTGGACTTAAGCTCCTTTCACAGTTGGCTTCCTAGAGAACTCGACGTACAGCCGTTTCACTAATCCTATGATTAACAAAACCAATATAGATCATGGGAGTAGATTCTGCTAAGGATAGAGAAACAAGTTTTTCCACATCATATGGATGGCATACTTAGAAATAAACAGAAATTACAGAAGAAACTTTTTTTTAATTGTGTAAGATTACTTAAATGTGTGTATCTTCTAAACCAATAGTTCTCAAAGTGTTTTGCATGGTCCTTGAAGGGTCCTCAAGATCTTTTCAGGGATCCCATGAGATTAAAAACTATTTGAATATTTTTTTTTAGATTCTCAATCACTTTTCAGAGAATAGAGGATTCTTGAGACAAAAACAAACGTTGGCAAAACACTGATCTAGAGAGATGGGGTGGGGGAAAAATTTTATTTCACTGGTAGCAGCTTAATTGTATGCTATAGAATCTAAACAGCTGAAAAGACAGCAGGATAGATGAATAGGTGGACAGCAAGGATGGATGGTGGATGGAGGGAGGGAGGGATGATAGAGTCACAGCTGAGGTTCATCTTGTGTGGTGCTGGGGATTGAACCCGGGGCCTTGTGCATGCTAGGCAAACACTCTACCAACTGAGCTCTACCCCCAGCCCGAGGTTCATGTTAATTTGAAACTTAATTTGAAAAGTCCTTATGACTTTTGAGTTATGTGAATGTAACTGGCAGGTCATGCCCTTGTGGTATGATCTACGAACAATCTTCTTCAAAGTCACTTTCAGCGTCACAATGGAATTTTACCTACATTCCCAAGTGCCCACAAGGCTTGCATCCAAGGACATTCTTGAACTTTTCATGAAGAAATGAGCAAACAATGGGCAAACTATTTTACATCCTTATTGACTCTGACCTGGATGATAACAACCAATCCCTGCTCCAGGCTTAGTCCCTATGAGCCACTCACCAGGCTGCCATCTGAATACTGTCCTCAAAGTCCTTGTGGTGAGCCGCTTCTGCCGTTTCTGCAGACTATGGTCGCCATTACAAGATGGCGCTGGCTCCGCTGTGGTCTGTGACAAACAACTCCTTATTTGGGAGAGTTGGCACATGATTTTTCACCACCCTATGAGAAAGCTCCACGTGGCAGCTTTGCATTGGGGCTTGAGATGCTTTATTAAGGCTGGGAGGGGCATCCGAGGGGAGAAGAAGAAATATCAAGGGCCTGAATAAACTGCTGAAAGAAGATTCCTGAGTTGCGTCTTCCTTGCGGGCAAGGGGTCGTGACAAGTGGTGCCGAAACCAGGGAACCAGAACTTTCAGCAGTCAGGGGTGGTGCACCGGTTAGTCCCAGGTAAGTGGGATCCGCGACCAAAGCGGGGTTAGTCCCAAGTAAGTGGGATCCGCGACCAAAGGGGGGCAGCTCCTCTGTAAAGAAAGAGAGAGCATTACATTTTATTGCAGCTGCATTGTGTACTTTCGCTTCTACTTTTGCTTTTGTTTTCTGTGTTTCTTTTGTTGTGTCATTTTGCTTTTGTTTTTTGTGCTTCTTTTGTTGTTGTGTCATGGGTGC
>NW_026000205.1:12058574-12079901 GCF_001458135.2 Marmota marmota marmota
CCTTTACCACCTGGCACTGTAGGTTTGCTAATTGGACGTGCATCCTCTATCTTACAAGGTCTTCATGTCTTTCCCGGAGTCATTAGCCCTGATACTGTAGGGGCAGTAAAGGTTATGGTGGAGGCTCCAAAGGGCATTGTGTCTATCTCCCCAGGGGATCGGATTGCTCAATTACTAATTTTGCCTAGCTTACATAATCACTTCCCTGCTGGTACCACTGGAGGGGATTGTGCCTATTTGTCACTAGATATGAGCAATCGCCCCACTTTGGAATTAAGCATAGAAGGTAAATCTATTGTGGGATTGCTGGATACAGGAGCAGACCGTAGTATCATAGCCCTTAAGGACTGGTCTAAGGGATGGCCAATGCAGACTTCTGATCAATCAGGATTTGGTCTATCACAAAAATGTGGGTGACTAAAGGCTAGATATCTAGTGATGTGGTTGAGGGAAGCAGATCTAGTCAGCCTGCCCCATGACTCTCTCTCCCATACAGACCTTCATCGATGTTCTGCTACGGCTGAATAACGCTGGGTTCTGCTCTATTGTGTCATGTTATATTGCATTGTCACATCATATTGCATTGTCTTTTGTTAGTTTTGTTTTGTTTTGGTATCAAGGATTGAACCCAGGGGCACTTCACCATTGAGCTACATCCCCAATCCTTATTATTTATTTTGAGAAAGGGTCTCAACCAAGGCTGATCCTCCTACCTCAGTCTCCCAAGTCGCTGGGATTACGGTTAAATGCCACCATGCCCAGCTGTCTTTCATTGTCTTGCAAACTTCATATCTGGGAGTTCTAGGGACCTGGATTCTCAGGAGTGCCCAGACACTTGTCAGTCTTCAGCAAGGCCTGTATCCCTGATGCATCTTTCCTCTGGCTCATCCTGCTTGCTCTTCACACAGACTCCTCTGCCACTTACCTGTTGCTGATCACCCTCACTTGGAGACCAGCCCCCAGCAGGAGCCATCTCCCCAACCCCTCCTCCCTCTCTATCCTCCAGCACTCACCTTTCTAACAGCAACCGGGTATTGCGCTAAATCCTCTCTCAGTCCCTCCACAGCTCCAGAGCTACCTCCTGTTCAAATATTTGACACAAGGGATGACCTCACACTAGCTCTTTATTACAGGTCCTTCTTGATGGTCTCTTTGCTTTAGCACGGGATGCTCTCTGGTCCTGGATCTTCTCTGGGCCTTTTTCTGTGCTGCTGGTCACAAGGAGAAACCCCCAGAATTGCTATTCTCCTCCTAGAATGTCAGTTCTGAGATCAGCCATGATGGGGGTGCAGGAAAAATGTCTCCCTTCTGCACTCAGTCCTACCACTCTCCACCCACACACTAAGCAGCCCACCTTACCAAAAGAAGGGCTGAAGACAGCTGGAGAGAGTGGGGGACATACATAACTTACCCCGTTGCTCAGCTCTGGGGAGCTGCATCCCAAGAAGTGCCAAGGCTCCTCTGCCAGGAATACTCACCCCCATATCCATGGTTGTCTTCGGTCACCTTAGACAGTTCCCAGGCTCACTCACGGTGGCTGGATTTCTGACCTACACCTCCTATTAGTTCACATCCTCTCTTCTGACCTTAACCTTCTCAAAACTCTCAAAATACTTCTATTACATCTTCCAGAAATGAGGCTGCCATCAGCAAAGTGTCCTCTAGCTTGTTCTGGGGATATTTCCTTCCCCTTCTTGTTATAGTTGAACTTGACCTTTGCCTTAGTGTGTTTTGTGCTGCTACAACATAACACCTGAGACAGGGTAATTCATAAAAAGGAACAGAAATTTATTGGTTGTCCTCTGTATTTACCCAAAAGAATTAGAGTCGGCATATACCATAGCAATACACACATCCAGGTTTATAGCAGCACGATTCACAATAGCCAAGCTATGAAACCAGCCTAGCTGTCTAACAAGAAATGAATGGATAATGAAAATGTGATCTAGATACACAATAGAGTTTTATTCAGCCTTAAAGAAGAATGAAATTATGTCATTTGCAGGAAAATGAATGGAACTGGAGAACATCATGTTAAGCAAAATAAGTCAGATTCAGAGAATCTGAGGCCATATGCTTTCTCTCACATGTGGAAGCTAGAGAGAGAAAAAAGGAGTAAGGAGCTCATGAAAATGGAAGACAGGCCAGTAGGGTAGAGGAAGAAAGTCAGGGGGAGGGAGGAAGAACAGCAAGGGAGGATCCTGGGGAATGAAACTGATCAAAGCATATTATATGTATGTGGCAAATATGCCACAATGAAACACGATTCTATATAATTATTATGCATCAATCAAAAGAGAAAATTATTGGCTGAATATTTCACCACAGCCAGTCAAGAGGATTTTTGAATGTTCCCAACACAAAGTAGTAATGAATCTTTAAGGTGACATAGATGCCCATTTCCCTGATCTGATAATTACACATTGTACACATACATGGAAATGTCACATCATACATCATAAATGTGTACAATTGTTATATATCAATTAAAATTAAAATATAGATTAAAATTTTCATTGGCTCACAGTTCTCTTTTTAAAAAATCTGCATGTCTTTTATTTCCATTAGAAAATAGTATCTGTATAAAATTTGGGTCCACTTTACTTCTCCTTTACTTCTACCATTCAAGATCGAATATTTACTTTAACTGAAGTAAAAGCAGAATCCCATATCTAACATGAGAACTAAATATTTCACATCATTAAAGTAATAGGATTTCATTGAATTAGGTTTGCTCCTTAATATTTTTCAGGAATAATGACTCATTTTTCCTTTGTGTTATTTGCCCTATCCTTTTATTCATCTGAGTGACTGTGTAGGGAGCATCTCTTCTCCCATATTCAGCAATGAGTTATAGCATCAGTAACTGCATTCATTATTCAGTTCAATTATATTATAATCAATTTATGTCAAATCCCTCTATGACGTGGTATTTTCATGATAATTTCAGATATTTTAGTTACACATACACTTTTCCGATATCAATTGCAAAAATCAAGATGTGAATTCATTTTTTGTTGTTGTTGTTCTTTGTAGTTACCCAGGACAGTGGAATGCGTTTTGACGTATCGTACATACATGGGGTATAACTTCCTATCCTTGTGGTTGTACATGATGTGGCGTTACACTCATCATGTGTTCTCATTTAAAGAACGATGAGGAAGTGTTCGGTTGCACTGGGCCAGAGGAGCACAGCTAGGCAGAGGGAGGAGCAGAAGGAAATGGAAGATAAAGTGACTCGTCCAGAGAAAGCTGAAGAAGCAAAATTAAAAGCAAGGTATCTTCACCTGGGACAAAAGCCTGTAGGCTCAGATTTTTTAAGGAAACGATTGCAGAAAGGGCAAAAATATTTTGATTCTGGGGACTGCAACATGCAAAAGCAAAGATGAAGAACAAGCAACTTCCCACTGCAGCCCCGGATAAGACAGAGGTCACTGGTGACCATATTCCTACTCCCTAGGACCTTCCTCAACGGAAACCATCCCTTGTTGCTAGCAAGCTGGCTGGCTGATTAAAAGAGCTGATCTGCATGAATTTTCTAATTCCCATTATTTCTCCTCATATGTTACTTATCCACCTTTTATTCTTTTCATTCACTACGTCATTTAAATGAGACTGGCAGCTTTGCAGGTAGCCATAGTATGTGCTGGAATATACATGTGTAGAGGTTTTGATTGGTTTTAACAGTGCACTGATGAAAAGGACATGTTAGAGCAACATAAGTAATCTACTTGAAAATATTTGTATATATCACCTAACTCCTAATAAAGGTTCCCACAAGTAATAAGCAAATTTTACAATTTTAATGTTTTGCCTTCCTCGATTATCTTAATAATAGCTGTGTATGTTACTCTTATTTAATGTAACCTCTGTATTGATTTCTTCTGTATTTTCCTTCTGGATTTTGTCAAACAGAAGTTTAAGACCACAGGTTTGAAGAAAGATCACAAATTCAAATGAAAATACGAGGGGCCTTGAAAGATTTGTATAACTGTGCTTGAACTTGAATGGCCTTAAACCTGTTTCAGCTTTAACAATAGAATTTTATTTGGGCAATATTTGCCCATTCTGGTGTAACTTACATGACTTCAGTGCTTAACAGCTGCCATTGAAGCTAGTATTCTTATTTAGTTTTGTAGTGTTAAATACCTTTCATTGTTGAGGATGTGAATGAAGAATGCATGTGCATCGACTGTTGAATTCACTTTTGTGCTATTTTTGTAAATACAGTACTTTTGCACAACCTTTCATAAATGTCTGTATTAATTTCACATATTAGAAAGTAGATAATGTGCCATCGAGAAGCACAAGAGTTCCTCCTACACACAAAAAAACTATATATCCTTACAGCTTTTATATAATAAGAGTAGTTTACAATCTTGGGCTTATAAAATACCAAATTGAAGTCTTCATCTTCACTCAGTCTGCCGTAGAATTAAGCTTTTACAATTGTTACTAATATTCATGACGTTCAGTGGCCTTGTGCAAATATGACATGTTGCTTAGGCATATCTTTTGTCCTATGCAGATCTCATTTTGACTTTTATGAAAACTGCAGTTCATATAATTTATACACACTTTTTTTAAGTATACAGACTTTTTAGTTCCACGCTTAACTTTGGGTACACTAGAGTAAAAGGCTCTCCATACTCTGCCTTCTGTTTTCTTCTCCTCCCTGCCCCGCCACCCAACTTCTTTTCATTTCTGCCTTTCTTTGCTTCTTTGGACTTACAGTATTGGGCTATTTAGTTTATATGATAGCATAGGCATCTGTATCCTGACTTTTTAATTTGCTGTGCTGAATGCTGTATTTTATAACACAATAATGGTGTTTTTCTTCTTTCGTTTTCTCAGTTGTTAACTTACCACTTAACCCTGTATTATTATTGGCATGTAACAATTGTTTAAATAAAAATTTTATAATGAAACAAACAAACAAAGACACGATGAGAACGAGAACACTGTGCTCACTTAAAGTGAGACGTCCTTGGACAGCCACCACTTCAATGTCAGCGCATGCTCCTTTGGGTTAAGCAGCTAACCTGGTAAGCAGTTCTAGCAGGAAAATGGCTCTTGAAATATGTTGGAAGTCATTTATGTCAGCCAGCAAAACAGTTTATTTGAACACATTACTGAAGTCACGGCCTGCAGCTTTCAAAACTTCACCCATGTTTGTAAGAGCTTCTTTAGCTTTTGCTGCTGCTCCTCCTGGTACAAGCTGTCCGCTAGAAGGGCCCATGCCTGTCTGTCTGCCCAAGGTATAAATGTCCTGTTGGCCAACACTGCTGGGCTATAGGGAAAAATGGCCCCTCGGTCTGTCATGGCGCTGATCACCTTTTTGATGAGGAATAACATGGCTAATCCCTCTTTCTTGTGCCTCTCTGGGAGAAAAATAAAACTGGCTCACAGTTCTGAGGCTGAGTGTCCTATTATCAAGGTGCCTTCATCTGATAATGGCCTTCCTGCTGCCTTAATACAAGGCATGGCATGGCAGGCGCAAAACAAACAGAGAAAGTACAAGAGGAAAAAACCCAGTCCCACAATAAAAAATAAATTTAAAAAAATTTAAAAACCATTCCCCTAACAATGGCCCTGATACATTCATAAGAGCAGTGCCCTCAAGACCTAAACACCTCTTCAAGGTCCTACCTCTAACCACTGTACAGTGGCAATTAAGTCTCATCAAGTACTACGCAAGGGACCCACATTTAAACTACAGCATCCTTCCTGTTAGGGCCTGCTATCCCCCTCAGTCTGCTCCAAGGGAAGCTGTTATCTTCTTCATACCCACTTATCTCAGGATCAGGAACCACATCCTCCTGGGCTGATCAGTGAAACAGAATCTCTAGGAATGACACAGAACGAGGTATTTATTACAGGGATTCACCCTTGTGCCACGGTGACAATTGCTTAGCCAGTCCATGTAAGGCTGCTGCTTCTGCCTCTGGTGCTGGGTCTGCGGTCAGCAGCCAGGTGGCCAGGGTGAGGGCTGGGGAAAGCTGAAGGAGGAGATCTAGCAGGCGCCAGAAGAACTGGAGACTCAGCTGACTTAACATCGAGTGAGACAGAGGAGGAGCCACAGTGCAGTGCCCAGCACCAACCTTCCGAGCACAGAAATGTGGCTGCTGCTCCACGCTTGGCTTCCGAATCTCACATGAGGATATGTGATGGACACCAGTCAAGAACTATGCATGGCTGGGCACCGTGGCACATGCCTATAATCCCAACAGCTTGGGAGGCTGAGGCAGGAGGATCGCAAGTTCAAAGCCAGCCTCAGCAAAAGAAAGGTGCTAAGCAACTCAATGAGACCCTGCTTTAAATAAAATACAAAAAGGGGCTGGGGATGTGGCTCTGTGGTTGAGAGCCCCTGAGTTCAATCCCTAGTATCCAAAAAAAAAAAAAAAAAAAGGAGGGAGGTCCAGTCCAGCACAAGTCCACCAGAGGCCACTCTTGACAATCTGGCCTTCACATACACCTCCTGCAACCATGCTTAGCTTCCAGAGATCCCAGAAATTATGCTTCCACCTTCAGGATCAACTGTCTCTTGTAGAACTGAAAATGCAGTAAGTCACCAAATAGGGCGCCAAGTCCGTTTATCCTGATGAATGATGTCCATTCTCCTTAATGATTTACATCCTTGATACCCTATTACCTACTGAGACATGAGATTGACTAGGGGCTGGGCATGTGGCACATGACTATAGTCCCAGCTACTCAGGAGGCTAGGACAAAAAGATTGCTTGAGCCTAGGAGTTCAAGGTCAGCCTGGAGATCCTGTCCAAAAAAAAAAAAAAAGATTAACCAGGGACCTGGGGGATATAGCTCAGTGACAGAGTGTTGCCTAGCGTAGCCAAGGCCCTGGGTTTAATTCCCAGCACCAAGAAAAGGGGAAAAATTATATACTATTACAATTTTTTTTCCTTGGTACTAGGGATTGAACTCCAGGGGCACTTAACCACTGAGTCACATCCTGAGCCCTTTTTAGTATTTTACTTAGAGATAGGATCTCACTAAGTTGCTGAGGCTGGCTTTGAACTCGAGATCCTCCTGCCTCAGCCTCCCGAGTCACTGGTATTATAGGCGTGCACCACTGCACCTGGCACTATTACATATCCTATAGTGAATGGTAAGAGAAAGAGAGAAGGGAATAGTTTAAAAAAATACATGCACACAAACATATACATGTCAAAATAAGAAAGAAATACTCATAACCACCACAGCCCACTTCTACAAATCCTCATATTCCATAGCTAGCACTTAGGATCATATTTCCTACTGCCTTTTCCACTATCCCATTTCATACCCTCTTTTCCCAGAGCAAACACAACTCACTATACACAACTCACTATATCCCTCCCTGAATGAGAGACCAAACCTTTGTCCCAGAAGGAGGGGGCCATTACCAGTCCTGTCTGCAGTGGAGAGTCTCAGCTTTCCGTTAACATCACCCCAGGTTAAGGGAGTTCTAAATGGTGCCATGGGGATCTCTGACACTCCACACATATCCTTCTTGTCCCCATTGTGTGGTAGTCACCTCATTTCCCCTTGATGAACAAGGTTAGTCACACCAGTCATGACAACAGATTCTCTGCCTGCCCACTGGGGTGAGGACACCAACGTGGCCAGGAAGTGCTCTCAACTTTTGATTTTAACAGAATCGTTCCCGTGTCCCCTGGTAGAAGTATCTCATGAACTAAGGCTTCTAGATCCCAAAGTTGCATGGACAGAGAGGAAAAATGCTGCCCCCAAGAAGTGCCATCACACCTCTTCCAGCTGACTGACTTCCAGCATCAACCAAATGCTGGGGGGACATTGCTCCAGGGTCCCCAGGTGCCACTGCTCAGCTTACCACCGTGTCTGTGTCTTGGAAAACCCATCCTTCCCACTAGCAGCCCAGCCAATGGAGCTCTGCTCCCCAAGGTCAGTGTGACTTTTCTACCCCACAGCAGTGGAGGACGCGAGAGGAGAGCTGGGCTGAGTGGGGACAGCTAAGAGGAAGTACAAGGGAAGGAGCCCAAGTCTGTGTGGCAGGATCTGCTTTCCAGAGTGGCCTTGGGGACAACAGTTCCTGGCTGAGACCCACACAGCTTGGCCATGTGACCATCCCTCAGGCCCATGTCCACCTCTACTTAAGAGCTGGACCAGGCCAGCCTCATGGTTGGGATATGAGGTGTCCCCCAGAGCTCCTGTGTTCACACAGAAATATTTGGAGGTGAAATGATTGGATTATGAGAGCTGTCACCTATTAGTCCATCCTGGTTTGAATGGACTGAGAGGTGGTAATACAGGCAGGGGACAGGGCCGAGGAGATGGCCCTGGCAGCACAATCTACAAGGGTTCATTTTCTCTGTGGCCCCTTCCCCTGCTCTCTCTGCCTCCTGCTGCCACGGGCAGAGCAGCGCCCTTCCCTCAGGCCCTCCTGCCACCATGTTCTGCCTCACCTTGGAACCCAGAAATGGAGTCGGCTGGCCAGGGACTAAATCTCTGGAATGGTGACCCAAAATACCCCTTCCCTCCCCTGGCTGTCCTCACCTGGGATTTTCATCATTAGCAACACCAAGCTGACCACCTCAGCCAGGCAGAGCCACGAGCCTGGCCGCGAGTTCCTGGAAGTCTTTGTCTACTTTCTTGGCTCAACGCCTCCCTGGCCTCTGGCCACCACCATTCCCAGGATCCTCGAAGCTGAAGATGCAAACCTTTCCCCGCTCCCACGTTGGCATAGACAAGCGTGTGTTCTGGTGATGTCTTGCAGGTGAGTTACCTGTGTGGCAGGTAACCTCAGGCAGGTGTAGAGGAGTTTGTGAGGCAGCTATGTGAGCCACCGTGTCCAGGGTGTGCAGTGGGTGTTTGTGACAGCCGCACAGCAGTGGTGGATGAGTGTGTGCATTGGGTGGGGGCCACGGGAAGGGACAGGCGAGTGCTCATCACAAATTAGTATGGGACAGGTACACGAAGACCACTCTGAGCACACACCTCCAAGCCTCAAGGTGCCAAAGTGTCCTCAGGGAGCCTCCCAGCCCTCTTCACCCTCCCCTCTATGGAGGGCCTGGGGAAGATGCCCGCCATGCTCTAGGGCCCAGAGTAGGAAGATAAACAAGTGTCGTGGGGCAGCTGTCCAGCTTCCCTGGCCCGTGCTCACTCACCTGGGCCCACCTGGCCACGCTCATGGGCCCGACCCCTTTCATCTGTCGTCCTCCGCAGTTCTCTGTCCCCAGGATGCACTCATGTAGTGAGTGCTTCTTCCCTCCACCCATCCCTCAGACCTTGGTCTGTCATGCCAAGAGTCTGGTTTAGGTGAATGTCCCTGAAGACTGTCACCAAATCATGCAATGTCAGGAAGAGTCCCCCAGCCCTGAAGGCTCTTTCCCACCATTCAGCACCATGTCACCCACCTCCCAAAGATCTCCACCTTCCCATGTTCAGCCCTGGCACACACACACCAGCAGAGTCAGGCAGACTCACAACCACACAACCACACAACCACACAATCACACTCATATAACCACAGCGACTCCAAACACAGCTTCACAGGCTCCCAAGTCTCATGGGCCCCATCAAACTCACAATGGCACATACGCCCCTTGGGGTATCCGACCCACACACTCACACACCTCGGTGCTCACACACACACACACACACACACACCAAGCCTCTCACCCCGGCACACACAGTGATGGTTATGCATATAATGTGCCCTATTTCACCCCCAACGGGGTCCTGAAATCTTATCCTGACCCTAACTACACGGAGTTAGTGCCACACACTCCACAGATAAAAGCAGACTTAAGAACAAAGTCTTCCACAAGACCCCCCTCACTCCAGCCACACCTGGAGACCCAGCCCACCCACACCCCTGACAAACTAGCTACAAATCCGGGGGCTCCCACAACCTCTTCATGTTTGATTATTCACCAGAACGACTCACAGAGCCAAGAAGTGGATAAGGACTTCCAGGACGTCCAGAGAAAGACTATACTCACAGGTTGGTCTGGAAAAAAGGACAGAGCTTCCGTGTCCGTGTCCATGTTCCCTCCTTGTGGGTCAGGGCACACTACCCTCCGACAGATCACCGGGAGGCTGCACGCAGCCCCCATGTCCCGAGGTTTTATTGAGGTTGTCCTGCCCAGACATGATTGCCCCCCTCTCTCTCCAGAGCTCAGGCAGCCCAGAGTCGGAACTTCCTACTCACCTGGTGCCTTTCCTGCCACTGCCCCTGGGGTGTGACCCTTACCATTCACCTGTGGAAAAACGTGAATCGAAGGGGAAAGAAAAAAAAAGAAGCAGATTCCAAAATTCACCCTTGACGGCACTCATCCAGGAGAAGATAGAGTCCTGGGTGCTGCCAATTCCAAAAAGTTTCTCCAAGAAACTAGCAATGAGAAGCAGTAAAAGAAAAGCCCAGGACCAGATGGAGCCTCAGCTGAATTCTACCAGACTTTTTTTTTAAAAAATATTTATTTTTTAGTATTTGGCGGACACAACATCTTTGTTTGTATGTGGTGCTGAGGATCGAACCTGGGCCACACGCATGCCAGGCGAGCGCGCTACCGCTTGAGCCACATCCCCAGCCCTCTACCAGACCTTTAAAGAAGAACTAATGCAAATGCTCCTCAAATTATTCCAGGAATAGGAAGGTACATGCCCAAATCTATTCTATGAAGTCAGTATCACACTCATACCAAAATCAGATAAAGTCACATCCAGAAAATAAAATGACAGACCAATATTCCTGATGAGCTTAGATACAAAAATCCCTAATGAATTATTAGCAAGTTGTATTCAACAACATATTAAGAATATTGTACATTATGGGCTGGGGTTGTGGCTCAGCGGTGGAGCACTCGCTTTGCATGTGTGAAGCACTGGGTTCCATCCTCAGCACCACATAAAAATGAATAAATAAAATAAAGGTATGTGTCCATCTACAACTAAAAAAAAATCAAAAAAGAATATTGTACATTATGATCAAGTTGATTTTATCCCAGAGATGCAAGGATGGCTTAATTATGCAAATCAATAAATGTAATTCCTTACCGTGGAATTAAGGACAAAAATCACTTAGTTATCTCAATAGATGCAGAGAAGGTTTGCAACAAAATTAAGCACCTGTTATAAAAAACACTGAAGAAACTAGGGATAGAAGGAGCCTACCTCAACATCATGAAGGCTACATACTAAAAACCCAAAGCCAACCTCACAGTAAATGGGGAAAAACTAAAAGCATTTCCTTTAAAATATGGAACAAGATAAGGATGTCCACTCTCACCACTCACATTCAATATAGTTCTGGAAATTCCAGCCAGAGCAGTTAGGTAAAAGAAGAAAAATAAAGTGATAAAAATAGGAAAGGAAGAAGCCAGTTATCACTGTTTGCAGATGATGTGATCTCATACTTAGAAGATCCAAAACACTCCACCAGAAGACGGCTAGAACTAATAACAAAATCAGCAAAGTAGCAAGTTACAAAATCAACATACAAAAACCAACAGCTTTCCTATACACTAATATTGAATCTGTTGAGAAAAAAATCAGGAAAACAATTTCATTTACAATAGCCTAAAAAAAAAAAAAACACCTAGGAATAAATCTAACCAAGAAGGTGAACTGCCTCTACAATGAAAAAAGAAATTGAAAAAGACCTCAGGAGATGGGAAGACCCTCCCCATCATGTTCATGGGCTGGTAGAATTAACATTGTTAAAATGGCCATACTACCAAAAGCAATATACAGATTCAAGGCAATCTCCATTAAAATACCAATGACATTCTTCCCAGAACTAGAAAAAAACAGTCCTAAAATTCATTTGGAAGAACAAAAGACTCTCTACAGCAATTCTGAGCAAAAAGAATTGGAGACATCACAATCCGGATTTCAACTTATACTACAGAGCTACAGTAACAAAAACAGCATGGTTTTGGCAGAAAAACAGACACATAGATGAATGGTCCAGAATAGGAGACAAGGAGACAAACCCCACAGATACAGTCACTTGATCTTTAACAAGGTCCCCAAAACATAAGTTGGAGAAAAGACAGCCTTTTAAACAAATGGTGGTTATCCATATATAGAAGAATGAGACTAGACTCTGATCTCTCACCCTGCACAAAAACTAAAGTGGATCAAAAACAGGAATTAGACCAAAAACTAAGCAACTCCTAGAAGAAAATGTAGGGTCAACACTCCAATATATAGGCACAGGCAACCACTTTCTCAATAGGACCCCTAAAGATCAGGAAAAAATGTCAAGAGTTAATAAAGGGGATGACATCAAATTAAAAAGCTTCTGCACAGCAAATAGAACAATAAGAACGTGAAAAGAGAACCCAGAGAATGGAAGAGAATCTTTGCTAGCTTCTTTTCTGACAGGATTAATATTCAGAATCTGTAACGAACTCAAAAAATTTCACACACACACACACACACACACACAAAATAACCCAATTAATAAATGGGCAAATGAACTAAACAAACACTTCTCAAAAGAATAAATACAAATGGCCAACAAATATATTTTTTGAATGTTCAACATAATTAGCAATTAAAGAAATGCAAATCAAGATGGCACTGAGATTTCATCTTATTCCAGGTAGAATGGCAGCCATCAAGGATACAAAGAATAACTAACAAATGCTGGGGATGACGTGAATAAAAAGGAATACTTTTACATTGTTGTTGGGACTGTAAATTAGGACAAAACCACTATGGAAATCAATTTGGAGGTTCCCAACTATGCTACTAGCTATACCACTCCTCTGTCTGTATCCTAAAGAAGAACAGTCAGCTACTATAGCAATACATGCATATTACTGCCTATAGCAGCACAATTCATAATGGCCAAGCTGTAGAGCCAGCATAGGTGTCTTTGAACAGATAAATGGATAAAGAAAACAGATATATACACAACAGAGTTTTAGGCATCCATAAATAAGAATGAAATTATGTCATTTGCAGGAAAACGGATGGAAATTGAGGACATGATGCTAAGTGAAATAAGCCAAACTCGGAAAGCAAAGGGTCGTAGGTTTTCCCTCATGTGTAAGCTAGAGAGGAAAAAGGAGAAGTAAGTTTAGGGGTGTTTCCTAAAAACTGAAGGAAGAAATGGATCTGGAGACTATCATGCTAAGTGAAATAAGTCAGCCCCCCCCCCCAAAAAAAAGGTCGAATGTTCTCTCTGATATGTGGATGCTAACACACCACAGGGGGGTCAGGAGGGAAGAATAGAAGTTTAGTAGATTAAAGGGGAATGAAGGGAAAGGAAGAGGGATAGGAATAGGAAAGGGTGGAATTAATCGGACATAACTTTCTTAGGTCCGTATATGAATACATGCCCAGTGTAACTCCACATCACATACAGCCACACTGGGGTCCTAATTAGAATAAGTTATATTTCATATATGTCATATGTATCTAAAAAGAACAAATAAAAAATTGAAGGAAGATCAGTAGAGTAGAAGTAAGGGAACAGGAAAGGAAGGAAGGAAGGAAGGAAAGGGGGAAATATTGGAAAAATTACATCACTATATTGTGTGCATGTATGAATAGGTAACAATGAATCCCATCATTATGTGCAACTATAATGCACCAATAAAAATTAGGGGAAAAAACACACAGGATGCTTCAATTAACATAAAGTCCTCAAACACTCAATACTAAACAAGAAATCGTTTAAGGATATGCACAGGGGTGGTAGCACTATACAGAGAAGCAGAGGAAGGATCGCCAAGACTCACAATACAGTTGCTCCTGATGGAAGGGATGTGATCAGAACAGGGCACACTGGGGCTAAGAGTTAAGTGCTATTTCTCAGTCTGGGAAGTAGACCCAGGGCATGTTCTTTTTTCCTTTAACTTGTACATGTAGAATTTCTAACCTTAGTATATGTGGAGCATTCTTACACGCTGGAAAAAGGGGCTGCAGGTATCTCTAAATGATAGATCATTTGCTTGGCACACATAAGGCCCTGGGTTCAATCCTCTGCACCAACAGAACAAGAAAGAAGAAGGAGGAGGAGAAGAGGAGAGGAAAGAGGGAAAGGGAAGGGAGAAAATAGAAACGAAAGGTAAAACCATGACTCCAAGTTGACTCCTGAAGGCAGGCAGGAACAGGACAGGGTCTGAGTCCAGGGAGGGTCTGGAGTGGAGAAAGCTGGAATGTGCCCAAGAGTCACTCTTCCTGTGAGGGCAGCGGGGAGGAGGCCAGGACTGCTGCATGTCAATGAGTTTATGTTTGAGAAGGAAAAAGAGGAACCAGTGGGCATGGTGGCACTCACCTGTAATCCTAGCAGCTAGGGAGGCTGAGGCAAGAGGCCAGTTCAAAACTAGCTTCAGCAATTTAGCAAATTAGGGACACCTTCTAAATAAAAAATAAAAAGGGCTGGGCTCAGTGGTTAAGCATCCCTGGTACCAAAACAAATAAATAAAGGAACAAACCCACATTTCCCCTGGCTCAAGGCAGGGGGAAGGGTCTTGCCCCAATCCTGAGCAGAGTTGGGCAGGTGAGGCTTTAGGGACAGGAAAAGGAGGTCGAGGGCAACACTGATGGGAAAGATGAGCTCCTGCAGCACACAGGGGCAGGTGAGCAGAAAAGAAAGCAGTGTACCCCAGGGAGGACTTGCAGAGAAGGCTCCCCAGAGGGCCCTGGACCCAAATCTCCACCTCCAGCACAGACATGGCCCTGGGGGCACCGGCTGAGGGCTTACAGCTTGCTCGTGGGCTCCCTCTAGTGATCAGGCTGAGTCAGGCAGGAACAGTGCTGTGACCTCAAGACCAGACATCAGACCACCCAGCAGGGACCATGAAGGCAGCTGCATGGTGGTTTCACATAGGTCCCCATTGCTGAGTCAAGTGTCCCTGCCAGCACACATTCTATTGAAGTGACCCAGACCAGTCACACTCAGGGACCCACATACAGACTGCAGAAATACCTTATTCCACATTCATTCACCTAAGCAATAGCAGCAACCTTCCCCGAGAATTTGTTATGTATTTGTCAGTATTCCAAGAGGTTGACCTGGAGAAACCCGGTCATTTAGCCACCATTCACCCACACTGTAGGGGTCAGATGCTGGGAAGAGGCTGCAGTCAAAGACCCTGTCCCCACAGAGAAGACCGTCCGGTGGGAAGGTAAACTTGTGGGGTATAATTACAGACATGGGTAGAGAGCCTCACACAGAACTCAACATCTGCTCTAGTTGGGATCTGAAAGACTGAGTCTCAGGGCTGAGGTTGTAGCTTAGTGGTAGAGCGCTTGCCTAGTACGTGTGAGGCACTAGGTTTGATTCTTAGCACCACATGAAAATAAATAAATAAATAGATAAATAAATATATTATGTATAATATATAAATATAATACATTTATATTATATAAATATATTATATGTATATAAAAGACTGGGTCTCCAGCCTGGTGCTTTTTGAGACGGTAGAACCTAGAAGACATGGTGCCTAGGCCAGGCACTGTGGCTCACACCTATGATCCCAGCAACCCAGAGGGCTGAAGCAGAAGGATCGCAAGTTTGAGACCAGTGTGGATAACTTACCAAGACCCTGTCTCAAATTTTAAAAAATATTTTTTTAAAAGAGCTGGGCTGGGGCTGGGGATGTGGCTCAAGCGGTAGCACGCTCGCCTGGCATGCGTGCGGCCCGGGTTCGATCCTCAGCACCACATACAAACAAAGATGTTGTGTCTGCCGAAAACTAAAAAATAAATATTAAAATTCTCAAAAAAAAAAATGTTTGATAAAAAATAAAAGAGCTGGGCTGTAGCTCCATGGTAGAGCACTTGCCCAATACTTACAAGCCCCTGGGCTTGATCTCCAGAACTGGGCGGGGGGGGGGAATAGTGGAGCCTAGCAGGACATCTTCAGGTCACTGGGGATGTGCCCCTGGAGGGGATAGTTGTGGGAGGCCAACCTTACACGTGACTGAGTCACACTCCCCCGCTGGGTGCTGAGGCTCTCAGACACAGAAATGTGGCAGAGCTTTCCCCACCCTTCTTAGGTGCGCAGGTCGGTGTCTCCTGCATGGGTGTGCCTTCCTACAGCCCCATGGTGAAGCTACACTCACCTGTTCCTTTGTAATATAACCCCTCGCCCTGTTTAGGATAGAATCTTCCATGGAAGTGCCTAGTGTATGTCCCCTCCTCTTGCTGTGCCCTTGGGTGTGGCCTACCCAGGTGTCAGTCAACCTGCTGACAGTGGACATCATGAAGACAGACTCAGCCCCCTGAAACCTGACCCCTTGCCTCATGTGAACAGCTTCTCCTCTCGCTCTCTCTTCCTGCTGCGGACCCTTAAGGTCAAAGGAGCCTTCACGGTGACCCCAAAGAAAAAAGGTATTTGTGTCTCTTGTGTGGTTATTTCGTGCAGCCCAGTCAGCCCAGTTTAACTGGAGTGACCCCTGAGCCTTTTAGTCGCGAGAACAGAAACCCGGCAGATAGTAAGACATTCCTCTTTCTCTGTGCTCTCTGGCCATGAGGTAAGCAGTTCTGCCCTGCACTGTGCCCATGATGTGCCACCTTGCCGTGAGCCCCCAAACAACGGGGCCAATCAATCATGGACCAAACCCCAAAGCTGTGAGTCAAAATTAACTTTTCTATTTTTTTTTTTTTTTTTTGGTGGGGGCTTGGGTACTAGGGACTGAACCCAGAGGCACTTTACCACTAAGCCACATCCTTCAGCCCTTTTTATTTTTTATTTTGAGACAGGGTCTCTCTAAGTTGCTTAGGGCCTCACTAAGTTGCTGAGGCTGCCTTTGAACTTGCAGTCCTCCTGCCTCAGCCTCCAGAGTCACTGGAATTATAAGGGCACACATCATGCCCAGTTAACTTTTCCTCTTTATAAGTTGATTACCTCAAATATTTGTCACAGTAACAGAAAGCTGACAAACACAATATCCTAAAAGAATTCACCCAACCCCAAAGCCCCCATCGGCAGCTGTACTTCTCCCCAACATGCTCAAGAATAATCAGTTTCTCCCCCACTTCCTTCTCTCCCCTTATCTCAGTGGCCTCTGATCTACTTCGCCATTATTGCACTGAAGCAGCTGTCACATATTCCTGGTGGCCCGTGACCTCCGTCTTTCCAACACCATTGCTCACCCTGCTCCTCCTCTCTCAGCAGCCCCATGACTGACCGCTTCCTTCCTTCCTGAGTCCTCTTCATCTCTCACACCACCTTACTCGACCTTCACTCCCTGCCACCCAGCCTCACTGTCCCCTCTGCCCTCCGTGGCACCTCTGGTCTCACCCTCCATCCATGTGATCTCATTCTCAACTTCAAATGCTTCTAGCCACAGCTGCCTTCCCTGGTGCTGACTCGGCCCTGACTCTCCCCTAAGCTCTGGACTGACGTCTCCCACTGCCCACTCCTCGTGCCGCCTGTCTCCACGACAAACCAGAATTGTAGATTCGCACTCCCACACATCACCCAGTTGCTCAGCCCAGAAGTCAGACCAAGTAAAATAAAGCCTTCATGTTTTTGTAAACAAGAACAGAGAAGGAAGAGGAAGGGAAGTGGGGGTGGGAAGGAAGGAGCTGTCCAAACCACAGGTCAGTGCCACCCTTCCCCACTGACCCTAGCAATGAGGCTTCCCCAGGGATTCTGCTGTCTTCTCTCAGGGCTTTGTGGCCTCTCCGCACCCCCCCTCCCCATCATTGGTGGCTCCTGACCCCTGCATGCACTGGGTCAGCAGGCACAGGTCCCCCAGTCCACGTGCACAGGCAGCCCTGACTGCCGCACTCTAAAGGAGACTCTGTTCCCAGCTCTGTACCTGGCCATGGGGTCCTTCACATCCGCCCACGAGAGCTGTCTCCCACATTAGAGCCCCCCCAGTTCCCAGGGTCAGACTGGACAAATTGTTGGAGGTGGAAAGAGGAGGCTAAGCTGGACAGGGCTGTGGGAAAGTGTGGTTCGGGAACAAGCTGAGATTCAAGGCCCCACTCTGGCCACAGGGACACATTCTGGCTCAGGCCCATGCAGTTCAGTCATGTGGCAATACCCGGCCGGGGGCTAGGCAGGGAGCCTGGCTGAAGGTAGCTGGAAACCCTCACTGGCACGGCTACCTCGACTGGAACATGGGGACCCCAGAGCAAAGAGGGTAAGTGAATGTCAGACCTCTCTCTGCCTGGAGCCCAGGGTCTGCAGGGCTGACAGAGCAAGGAGGAGCCCAGGTGCAGGCACAGGGAGGGGAGCAACCTGGCTGTTCTACAGGTGACCGTGACAGGTGGGTGGGAGAGGTAACTTCAGGCAGGTGATGTAGAATCTGTGGGAGAGTCGTGTATTCAGAGGGCAGCACTACCCTGCCCACCCTGGGGCTGTGAGGACACCTTATGCCCAAGACCCAGGATGCTCCAAGAGCCCACCGTTGGCCCAGCCGCCACACACACACATACACACCCCATAGCTTTGGTCACTTATAGGAGGTGGCCTTTTCCATTTGCAGGAGTTTCCTGAGCAGAGTGACTAAGGCCGAGAACCCATCCAAATATTTCCAAATCTCCTGGCTCTGGGGAAACCCACCCCTTAGGAAGGGGGTGGCTTCCAGGCTCTGTTGGCCTCGCTGCAGGAGTTCAGTCTCCCTTTCCCTCCGTCCCCCTCCACACCATTCTCTCCAATACCCAGGCTCCCTCTCAACCTCTCCGTCTCCTATCCTCTCCCCCAATCTCCTGATCGCTCCCTCACAGCTTCTCATTTTGTCTCAAATATTCAATCTCTCTCCTTCTCTCTCTCTCCCCCCCTTCATACACACACACACACACACACACACACACAGAGCAACAGCATGAGTGCTGAACAGAGGCCCCATGTTAAGGCACCCTTGTACACATATTGCATGTGGCAAATGGGCACACATTTTATGTGCATGTGTGCATAGTATTTGTGTAAACCCTTGCTCCTGGGCCTTTGTAGGCTGCCTATGGCTCCTTCACTGGACAGTTCAGACTAAATTTGGGCATGCTAATCAAAGGGGGCGGGGCTAAGCAGAGCACCTCTGGCTCTGGCCATAGCACCAACCCCACACCAGGTACTGCAGAGACAAACGTGGCCAAGACAGAGCCTGTCTGTCTTGTGGCTCACTACCTAGCGGGGAGAAGGATGTCAAGAGAATTATTGCTCAGATACATGAAAGTAGTGTGAACAAAGGCACAGCTGGAGGTGTTGCCAGGGAGATATCCTAGGGACAGGTGGGTCTGGGAGGGTCCAGCCCGTCTTCCAGGCTCTCACACTATTCCCTCAGTCCCAAATCAACATAACTCCTGAAAATGGACTGGAGATGCTGCTCTTATTAAATAAACTTGGAGGGGCCCAAAATTCTGTCACTGGAGTGTAGTAACTGGAGCCTGACTTCAGGGTGTCTGAGATCTGAAGGATGTGATGAGAAACGAGAGCACTGGGCACGGTGGCTCCAGGCAGAGGAAACTGCACAGGCAGTGGCTCTGCAGTAGGGTACAGTGGCTGTCACCAGTGCTGACATAAGGCCATATGGGGCCCAGAGAGAAAGGGCAGGGTGCCCTGAACTGAGGCATGGCCTTGGTTCTGATCCTGACAAAGTATGGGGGCTCCAGGTGGTGGGGACTCAGTCCACCTGGATCAGGGGAGCATGGAACCAAGATGGAGGGGCATGGAGGGCAGTGGTGACCCACACGGCTGAAGAGCAGGGACCACCTCCACTGCAGACAGAGGAAGAGAGCTGGACTGAGTTTTCGACAAGGAGAAACCATGGCCAAAGCAGGTTTGAAATGGGAAGCAAAGAAGGGCACTCAGAAGAAAGCTTTGCAATGAACTGGCAAGAAAGCAAAGCAACCCGGCTCCAAAAGAAGCAAACACCAGAAACTGAGCCTCGCACTCCTGGGATTTAGTCTTCTGGTTTTGATGAAGTCCCCTTCTCTGGAGGGACACCTCCATATCTCATAACTTAATTACTGCATTAAGTAACTTATTAGCCACCATCAAACTTCCATGTACTTGCTTCTCCCGCCCACCAGGGGGCCTCCCAGCTCCAGGCCTCGGGGACTGGATGTCACTGTCCCTGCTGTCCTCTCCTGTGCATCCGGTTGGGATTCCTAGCACCTTAATCTTGGCAGATGAATGATTCTACAAGCAAGGAGACCTCCCCTCTAATGCTGTGTGTGTGTGTGTGTGTGTGTGAACAGATTCATTCAAAACAGTCCATGAAAACCAACCACAGTTGATCATGACCAGAGCCCCCCCATCCCCGCCCAAGTGTAAGACCGACATCAAGGGTCAGTGAAAAATCTGGGCCCCACTGCTCATGTGTGTTTCAAAGAAAAAAAATCGAATCTACATTCCCGAAAACACAGTTTATGAGGTCACAGCTCTTAAGACAGTGACACACAACACCCTCCTTTGCCCACTAAGTTCTGAAATGCAGGCACACCTTGTGAGGTTTTGGAGGAATTTACACAAAAATAGTTAAAGGACAATGTTGTTACCACCCCCAAATCTAGCTATGTGATATACAAATAAGACCTCTGTGAGTCTGCTGTAATTTTAAGAAATAACCACCCCAGTCCAAGTTCTTACAAGAAAACTATATTCTTTTAAAGAAAATGAAAATATCCTCAAAGGAAAAACTTAATTTAAGTCAAATCACATCCGTTTGTTGTGGAGCCTGGTACACAGCGCGCGCGCACAGGGGCTTCCCGGGCCGGCGCGCAGTGCGCCCCCTCGCGGCCGCTCCTCGCCCCCACCTGCGGCTGGAGCTGGGCGCGAGGTCCTGGCCGGGGGCTGAGGATGGTGGGGAGGGGCAAGGCCCAAGCCAGGGGCCAGGGCAGGGGAAACTGTGGCTGAAAACACCCTCGAGCCCCCATAGCCAAATCCCACAATGTTCCCACAAAAACAAGTCACCCTCCTCACCCACCAGCGGGCAAGGCACTTAGGAAACACAAGCCGACCTGTGCCCTCTGCGACCCCGGGGCGCACGCTTGGAGGGGGTCCCAGGCGCCTTCCGAACCAAGGAAAGTGGCTCCCCGCGGAGAGGCCCGGCCAAAGAAGGCGGACCTCTCCACCCTTCCCGCCCAGCGACCCACAGCCCAGGAGGCTGCAGGAGCACAGGGAGTCCTGGAACCGAAAGCTGGTGACTGGGCAGGTGGGAGGCAGCAGGGCACCCGAGGGAAGTGGCTTGGGGAGGCACAGACGGTGAATAAATAGAAGTAGCTTCAACGCGGGGGTCCGGCCCCTGCGGACAGGCCAGCAGCTGGGCGGGTGTGAGATGGAGCGGGTGGAAGCGGCAGCAGGGCCCACGGGACACTGACCAGGGCCACCCTCCCTCCTCCCACGTCCACGCCCACCCCGCCCCAGCTCAGAGC
>NW_026000205.1:12079921-12092219 GCF_001458135.2 Marmota marmota marmota
CGTGCCCGAGGCGCCGCAGGTGGCAGCGTCGGCACAGCAGGTGGCCCTCCAGGGGATAACAGCGGCGTCCGTCCTCTCCGCTCAGCTGCAACCCGCAGTCCTACGAAAGAACACAGGCGGGGACACCAGAGTAAGGGGGAGGGGGCACAACTAGGACAATCGGAGGTCAGGGAGTGGGGACAGATGGGTAGGCTCTGGACAACACGGCTGGCACTCTGCCAGGGGCAGGACAAGGACCCCTGTGCGCACTGGAGGTGCCTCTTGGACACCAAGAGTAAGTAGATGGATGTGGCCCTAGGAGGGAGGGGACAAAAAGCTGAGCCTGGGCAGAGGAAGAGGCAAAAGAGACCGGAGGAGAAAATGCAAGCGAGGAAAACCAAACCGGGTGGTCCTGGAGACGGGGAGGGGCCGGGGATGAGGGGCGGCCAGTGTGCAGGAAGTGCTCCAACTTCACATCAGGGGCGCGGAATGTCTGACCCAAGCGGTCTTAAGAGTGACTTTAGAAGGACTGGGGGCATGGTGCAATGCTGGAGTATGTCACACAGCCTAGTGTGCAAGAAGGGGACCTGGGTTAGAGCCCCACCAGAGGGGGGAGGGGTAATGTGACCCAAAGCCTCTGAGACCCACACCTGCCCCACTCCCACAGGCCAGGCCCTGAAGTCACAGCCCCAAGTCCCAAGTCACTCCTGTGGCAGGTCTTCTCCTATCCCTCCTCACACCCCTACCTGGGTCCTGCTACTTGCCCCTGCCCACCAGAGGGGAGGAGGAAGGGAGGCTGGACCCCTAGCTCCACCCACAGCCTGGGGCAGGGGCAACAGCACAGCCCTCAAGTCCCCAGCAGCCTGATGGGCTACTCAGCTTCAGCCACGGTCCAAGGACTGTGGTCAGTGGCTCCAAGGGGGACTCTAGAGCCCCTGGGATGGCTAAGCAGACAGAGGGACACTGAGGCCTTGTTAGTGCTGGAGGAGAAGCCACGGCCCCTCTAGAGACCACAGCTCTCCTCCTCCTCCTCCCTCGGTCCCCCAGCAGGACTCTGCTCCCACTGGGTCATCTGCCCCCACCAAACACCTCACTGTTCCTACTGCAGACCCCCTCTCTCTCCTTGGGACTCTGTAACCAACGTACCCTCCTTGGTTTCCTACCACTCCTCTGTCCTCCCTTTCCGGTCCCTTAATACAGTATTCCTGGGGTTTTCTCCTCCCTCTACAACCCTCGCTGGAAGGCCTCATCTGTTCCCCGGCTTCCACTGCCACGTGTGTTCCCTTGACAAGCTCCCCCTTCCCCTGTGGCAGAGTGATAAGAACTGGATTTCCCCTCCAATCTTTTTTTTTTTTTTTCCGGCACCAGAGAAGGGACCCCAGGGGCTCTTAAGCACTGAGCCACATCCCCAGCCCCTTTTCTGTATTTTATTTAAAGACAGTGTCTCGCTGAGCTGCTGAGGCTGGCTTTGAACTCCAAGCTGCTGGGATTACAGGTGTGCACTAGGGTGTCCAGCTTCCCCTCCTACTTTGACTGTAAACAAAACAGGCTCCTTATATGAACAGTGACTCTCAGACCCACGACAGCAAACAAGGCAGTCAGTGATCCCTGAGAGAAAGGAGGCCAGGAGATGACCTACCACCGCCGATCTCTCCGGAATTCCTACAGCTGCTGGCGGAGTCTGATTCCAGCACATCTAACAGTCTACCAGACATCTGGAGTCTCCAGCTACCAAAAATGAGAGGATCTCATCCCTCCTCCGTCGGCCCTCACTGCTGCAGCCTAGATGGCCCCAGGCCCAGCCCACGGTGCCACTGGAAGGCAGCAGAACCCCTAACGGGTTTAAGTCTAGGTGCAGTGGCATATTCCTGTAATCCCAGTCACTCAGGAGGCTGAGGCAAGACGATCACAAGCTTAAGGCCAGCCTGGGCAAGTTAGCAAGACCCTGTCTCAAAAAATTAAAAAAGAGCCGGGAATGCAGCTGGGTGGTGGAGCGCCCCCGGGTTGAGGGCACACCTTCAACAGAACTTTGAACCCCACACACACTGCTTCTTCCTCCTTCTCTTCTGTGTCCCAGCCAAGAGGTGAGCAGCTTTGTTCCACCACACACTCCCCCCAATGATGTGCCACCACAGGCCCCAAATGACACAGCCAACCAATCATGGGCTGAACACTCTTAAAACTATGAGCCAAAAGTAAACCTTTTCTCTTTATAAATTGATTGTCTCAGGTATTTGTTACAGCAACAGAAAGTTGACTGTCACACTCTCTGCTGGAGTCCTGGTGGACACTTCCCACCCCTCGAACTCCTGCATCCAATCACCTCCCAAGTCTAGTCCCTTCTCCTGCCTTCCTCAAGTCTGTCCACGTCCCTGAACCCAAGACCACAGCCCTGACTCTGGCAGCCTCCTCAGGACCTCCCTACTGCACCCCATTCCATTCTCTGCATGGAAGTGTGTGTCTTCTCTGCAATCCAGTGCAACCTTCTCATTCCTTTTTTGTCTCCATTGTCCTCAGACTAAATCCATGTTCCTTAGGCTCCTGTGTCCTTTTGTTCTGTTTTTTATATTTTCTATTTGTAGATGGACACAATACCTTTATTTTATTTTTTTAATTTTTATGTGGTGCTGAGGATCAAACCCAGTGCCCCACACACACACTAGGCAAGCGCTCTACCACGGAGCCACAACTCAGTCCCTCCTGTGTCATTTTGTCCCCAGCTCCTGCTAACTTCTCCCGTGACACAAAAACCACCATCCTCCCTTTGTACCTAAGTACATTTTGCTTCTGTTGCCTAGAAATGCCCTTCTCACTGACTTTTTTTTTTTATAAGTCATTAATGGATCTTTATTTTATCTATCTATATGTGGTGCTGAGGATTGAACCCAGGGCCTCACACATGCTAGGCCAGCGCTCTACCTCTGAGCCTCAGCCCCAGGCCATCTCAATGCCTTCTTGGCTCTTATTATTCATCTTTTAAATCAGCAGGAAAAGTCAATGCTGTCATAACCGTAGCACCCCACATACTGTAAATAGCAAATATTTGATTTAATGAGAAAATGGAGGTGGGGGGGGGGCCTGAGAGAGCACGTGCCTTGAGGAGAGAAGGGGGGTGCTGAGAGGAGACGGCAGAATGGAGCAGGAGTGTAAAGAGGAGGTGGCCTGCAGAACACCGAGGGGAAGGAGACTTGAAGAGGAGGGACCACCCTGGCCACAGGCCTTCCGGGGGGCCCAGGCTCACCTCACAGTGATAGCATTCCACGTGGTAGTCTCTGTCCATGGACACCACACGGATGGTGGTCTCACAGCCCTGGAGGAAGAGAGTGTCAGACACGTGAGCAGCTCACTGGACCTGGAGGCAGACTGTGCCAAGTGCACACCTAGCTGTCTGCACCACGCGCTCTATCACCCGGCTCGGCACCCCCACCCTGCGGGCACAGACCCAGCGCTTCCCGGGGCCACATCAGTGCATGTGCCTCAGGCCCCCCCACTGCCATGGCCAACAGCTCCACAGGTGTTGTGAGTGTCACAGGGTGTCACAGGGGTGTCACAGGGTGTCCGTGTGGATGTGTGTTACCTTCACTTCTGGAGGCAGGGAAGGCCACCCTGAACCCTGCTTTCCCAGGCAGCAGCCCGGGACAGACAGCTCACGGGGCAGAGCCTGGCCCTGAGACGGCCGCTGTGCCCCAAGCTGGCAGCTGCTCGGGCCTCCCTCAGCCTCTCCCGCTGCCCACCCAGCCTCAACCTGCAGAGTTCAGCTGACCCAGGAGCCACCTTCCTCCATGGAGAAAGGAGACGGGGAAGGAATGGGGCAGCCAGGCTGCAGGGCCTGCGGCTTCCCTGGAACTCCACGCCAGGACACCTGCTCCCGTGTGTTTGGGCACAACACGTGTCCCGTGTCCCTGAGGGATGTGGAGCAGAAGTCATCCCTCCCACTTCAGCCTAGGATCTGAGGCAGGACAGGCAGGACTGGGCAGAGGCCGGGGGCCAGCATCTGACTGTCTCCTGGTGACTGGTTCCTACCTGTGCAGGGAGAATAGGACGGGCACAGGAGGCACATTTTGGTGCGAAAACTCTGGAGGAATAAAGGAAACCAGAAGTGACCAACAGTGTGACCACAGGCCAAGGACACAGGTCCACCCACCCAGCCCCAAGACATGGCCCAAGCATCAGGCCTTCCCTCCTCCTGTGGCTGCTTCCTGGCTCCCGCTATGCCTTCTGGGTACTGCCCTTTCATCTGGCTCCCAGTTCCCTTCCACCCGATCCCACCTGCAGAATGCCCTCAGGTTCTGTCCTGCCATCTCGCTCATGCTTCCTGGGAGTTCTGTGCCACTTAAAGTCCAGGTTTGGTCCACCCCGGCGGAGACCTCTGCGAGACCTGGCTCCACCCTGAGTACCAGGGACAGGTGGCCAGGACCAACGCAGGAGAGGCAGCAGCACAGGACCGAGCCTGGGCCTGGAGCCGCAGCAAGGGGAATGGACCACGGGCCCCAGACAGAGAGGAGAAGGGGTCTGTCATGACTCGAGTCCCCATCCCAGGGGAGAGGCCCAGCCCTGGAGTGGTGAGAGCAGTTAAGAGAGTCCCAGCCACTTGGAAGAGGGCACACGCAGGCGGAGGCAGGCACGGCTGGTGGCTGAACTGCCCGAGAGAAGTGGTCAAGGCAGACATCCGTGCCTGCCCCAGCCACCGAGTGTTCAAGGGCAGGTCAGAGAGGACAGACCAAGGACGGAAAACACAGACAGCCAGGCCTAAAAAATGCTCCCCGGGAGGCCAGGGAGATGGCCGGGGTGACAGCCCGGGTGACGCCTGCTTCATTGCAGCAGCCACTCACGTGTGATAGTCCCTGACGCAGTAGATGTTGCTCTCCACGTCCACGGTGAAGGGCACCCCGTCCAGGCACTCGTTGCACACGGAGCACCGGAAGCAGCCCGGGTGATAGGACTTGCCGAGGGCCTGCAGGATCTGGGGGTGGGAGGCACTGAAGGGTCAGCGTGGGCGGAAGGCTCAGCAGTGCCCCGGGGGGAGGCTGTGACTCTGAGCCCCTGGCAGGTCTGGAACAGGTGAGAGGGTGGGGTCCTCAGACTCCGCCAGTGTCAGAGGGGCCCCAGGAGGCTAGGGGAGGGTCTCACCATCTCCATGATGAGGTGTCCACACACGCTGCACTTGTCAGCTGTTTGCTGGAACCCGGAGTACTGTAAAGGGGACACAGGATGCAGGACGTCATATGACAAAGGGGCACTTGATGCCCAGTCAGCACCTGCCTCCTAGCCTGAGGCCTCCATGGGAGTCAGAGGGAGTCCTGCCCCTGCTCCCACCATGGCACGGCCAAGGGCACAGCCTGGACTCACCAGGAAGTCCTCCTGGCAGTACACCTTCTCTCCCACGTTGTAGAACGCCTTCCCGCGAAGTCGTCTCCCTGTGTGGACAAGGGGTGGCAAGGGGGACCCTGGAATGCCGAACAGGATGGAGCCAGCGTCCATCTCTTGGCTCTCTCCTCCAACAGGTGAGAGGGAGGATGATGGATGCATTTTAAAATTTCCCCTTAATGTCATTATTGTTATAATAATAAGCATTTCAAAAAAAATCAGAACACACTGTCAACAGAACCCTGGCAAGAGGCTGTCAAGGCAAATATGAGAACGATTTTTGTAGCTGGATGCCGTGGTGGTGCATGCCTGGAATCCCAGAGGCCGAGGCAGGAGGATTGCAAGTTCAAAGCCAGCCTCAGCAACTTAGCAAGGTCCTAAGCAACTTAGTGAGACCCTGTCTCTAAATAAAATTTTTAAAAAGGGATGGGAATGTGACTCAGTGGTTAAGTGCCCGCAGGTTCAATCCCTAGTACCAAAAAAGAAAAATAACTTTTTAAAATTTTTTTTGCAGTGATGGGATTAAATCCAGGGCATCTCTGATGTTTAGCAAGGACTCTAACTGAGCTATTCCCCCAGCTCTTTGTATTTGTTATTTTGAGACAAGATTTTGCCAAGTTGCCCAGGCTGCTCTTGAACTTGCACTCCTCCTGCCTCAGCCTCCCAAGTGGCTAATTACAGGTGTGCATCACTGCACGCAGCTACAAAATGAATCTTCTTAATCTATAAATATTAGAAATAAAATTCTTTGGGGCTGAGATTGTAGCTCAGTGGAAAAGTGCTTGCTTCGAATGCCTGAGACACTGAGTTCCATCCTCAGCACCACATTAAAATAAATATACTGTGTGTTCATCTATAACTAAAAAATATACATAAAAATATTAAAAAAAAAAAAAGAAATACAACTCTTTTGCCCACTTTGAAAGAGCATTCTAGTCAGAACAAAAGCTGCAGCCAACCTGCCCGCTATCAGAGGCTTTCCTATCACCATTAGGTGTCAGTTCCTGACTAGCAACAAGAGGGAGTATCTTCAACCTAATAATGGTGTCCCTGAGAAGCACACAGCTAGCACCCAGTATGACAGTGAAATATTACATTGTTTCTGCTTTAGATTTAACCTTGTACTAAAGGTTCTCGGAGTGCAACAAATGAAAAAAAAGAAAGGCAGTAAGATCAGGATTTCAAGGCTGACCTTGGCAATGTAGCAAGACCCTGTCCCAAAATTTTTGAAAAAGGGAAAGGAGTGGGGATGTTGGGGATATAGCTCATTGGTAGAGCACTTGCCTAGCATGTGTGAGGCACTGGGTTCGATCCTCAACGTCACATAAAAATAAATTAAATAAAGGGATTATGTCCATCTACAACTAAAAAAAAAAAATTAAAACTAAAGAATAAACTTGCCAGGTGCAGTGGTAGCATGCCTGTAATCCCAGGGACTTGGGAGGCTGAAGCAGGAGGATCGGGAGTTCAAAGCCAGCCTCAGCAAGAGTGAGGCACTAAGCAACTCAGTGAGACCCTGTCTCTAAATAAAATACAAAATAGAGCTGGGGATGTGGCTCAGTGGTTGAGTGCCCCTGAGCTCAATCCCCACTACCCTCCCCCCGAAAAAGAATAAAATTATGGAAAGATACTATGACCTTATACTGTAAAATCAAACTTAGCTGAGAGAAATTTAAAAAGACTTACAATAGGCTGGGGGCCTAGCTCATCAGTAAAGTGCTTGCTTACCATATACGAGACCCTGGGTTGAATCCCCAGTACCACAAGGAGCAAAAAAAAAAAAAAAAAAAAAAAAAAAAGACCCTTACAAATACAAAAAGACATACCATCAGTAGACAATGATTTTCCACTGAAGTTTCTGCAGAGAGAGGGCTGGGAGCTCTCATTCTGGATTCTCTTTTCAAGAATATTTGCACAGCAAACTACTTAGAAGACAAGAGAGTCTTCTGGGAACAGAGGGCAGGTCTGTTTGCTTCTGGTATTATAAAGATAAAAGGTTCCTCCAGGATAATGGTCAAGCAGCTTTGCTGGCAGCGTACTATAAAACAGTAGGATCCTTGCTGGGGTGGTGGTGCATGCCTGTAATCCTGGCCACTCAAGAGGCAGAGGCAGGAGGATCATTTGAGCCCAAGAGCCCAAGACCAGCCTGGACAACACAGCAAGACACCCCCCCAAAAAAAAGTCTCAAAAAAAAAAAAAATAGGTTCCTTAAGCCCCTGGGCCCTGACAAACACCACCCGCTGTGTGGAGCATCTCCCTAGCCACTCTGTGTCAACTCTGTGGGACTCCAGGGGGAGGCAGAAGGGAAGAGAACAGGGAGCTCAGGCAGGGAATCTCCAACCATAAGCCTCTTGTCTTCTGTCAGCATCACAGAAGAAAGGCTGGTTATCCTGTCAGCTTGCAAGAAGGGTGAAATCTCAGACCTCCACACTTTGTAACAGTCACGTTCATGGCTTCGAATGTTAGGGGATTAATTTTTCCCTAATGCCATCCAATCAAGATCTAGCACTCTCTTTCTTTCTTTCTTTCTTTCTTTCTTTCTTTCTTTCTTTCTTTCTTTCTTTCTTTCTTTCTTTCTTTCTTTTCTTCTTTCTTTCTTTCCTTCCTTCTTTCTTTCTTTTCTTTCTTTTTTTTCTTACAAAAACTGATATGCCAACTCTAAAATTTATGTTAAAATTCATTAATAAATATGCAAAGAGCCGGGCATGGTGGCACATGCCTGTAATCCCAGTGACTCGGGAGTCTGAGGCAAGAGGATCGCAAGTTCACAGCCAGCCTCGGCAACTTAGTGAGGTCCTAAGCAACTTTGCAAGACTCTGTCTCAAAATTAAAAATATAAAAAGGGCTGGGGATGTGGCGCAGTGGTTAAGCACCCCTGGCAACCAGAATTGCCCAAGTAATCTTGACAAAGATCAGCCAACCTGGAAGATTTATGGTACCTATTTTATAGGCTTATAGCAATCAAGATAATATTGGGATAAGGAAAGACGAAAAAAATCAATAGAACAAAATAAAGTCCCAAATACTCATAATATATTTCTTTTTTTTTTTTGCGGGGGGTGGGGTGTTATAAAGAATTGAACTCAGGGGCACCCAACCACTGAGCCACATCCCCAGACTTATTTTGTATTTTATTTAGAGACAGGGTCTCACTGAGTTGCTTAACACCTCACTGTTGCTGAGGCTGACTTTAAACTTGCGATCCTCCTGCCTCAGCCTCTGGAGCTGCTGGGATTACAGGCGTGAGCCACTGTGCCCAGCTTAAACCCTAAACATTTCAACAAATACACAAGGAGGAAAATAAATTCTTCAGCAGATGGTGCAAGAACAACTGGATAACCTTATAGAAAAACAATAAAACTCAATTCCTTACCTCACACCATCCACAACAATTAATATGAACTGGTCACCAACCTGAACATGAAACCTAGCAACTTAGAGCTTCCAGAAGAAAGCTCTAAGTTGGAGATGACCACTGTGACCAAGGGAGGACAAAAACTTTTTAAGTCACAGAAAGTGGCTGGTGACTGGCTCAGTCATAGAGCATTTGCCTAGCGTGTGAGAGGCCCTAGATTGGATCCCCAACACCACAAAACAAACAACAACAAAAAAACATCAAAGGACATCATTAAAAATGTTTTTAAGGATCACACTAGAGCCAGGCTTGGTAGGGCCTGTCTGTAATTCCAGCAACTCAAGAGGCTGAGGCAGGAGTTTGAGGCCAGCCTGGGCAACTTAGAGAGACTGTCTCAAAATAAAAACTTTAAAAAGGGCTGGAGATGTCATTCACTGTGTGCCTAGCATGTGTAAAGCCCTGGGATCAATACCTGGTTCTACAAAAAAAAAAAAAAAGAAAAGAAAAAAGAAGGAAAGAAAGAAGAAGAATCACATTAGGAGAAAATATTCATAAAACATGCATCTGACAAATAATTTATACTCGGAATATATATATACACACACACACACACACATATGTAAAATCCTATAATTTAATAATTATAATTTAATAATAATTAATAATTTAATAATTATGCCACAGCTGGGTGCAGTGGCATACACATGTAATCACAGCAACTCAAGAGGCTGAGGCAGGAGGATCACAAGTTTGAGGCCAGCTTCAGCAACTTTAATGAAGCCCTAAGCAACATAGTGAGACCCTGTCTCAAATGAAAATAAAAGAGGTAGGGAATGTAGCTGAGTGGTTAAATGACCCTGGGTTCAACCCCCAGCAACAATTCTAAAATTGTACCAACTTCCAATTCTAAAAAAAACAAAATAAAAACAACAACAACAAAATAAAAACAGGTAGTAGTCTTGAACAAACTTTCCAAAATATATATTGATGTCCAAGAAGCAAACAAGATGTTGAACCTCATTAATCACCAAGGAAATATAAATTAAAACCACAATAAGATACCACCCATTAAAATGGTTAAAATTAAAAAGACAAAATGCCAATTGTTGGAAATATGTAGACTAGCCGCACTCTCTTCCATTTCTACTGGGAGTGTAAAATGGTACAACCCCTTTGGAAAACAGTCCAGCGGTTTCTTATAAAGTTAAACATACACTCACCCTGTGACCCAGAAATTCCACTCCTTGGAATTTACTCAAGAGAAATGAAAACATATGTCCACAAAGTGAACTCTACAAGAATGTTCACAGAACAATCTAGTATCTATCAGAAGTTAATGGATAAACAAACTGTGGTGTATTCATACAATGGATTCCTATTCAATAATAAAAAGGAGTGAGTTACTGATATACGCAATGAAATGGATTGGAAAAAAAGAGGCATGCTCAGCAAAAGAAACTAGCCACCAAATGGGACATATTACACAAATGCATTTATATAAAGTTCCAGAAGAGACAAAACTAATCTATAGCTAGAAATCAGAATACTGAGCTGGACTCAGAGATACCCACTTGTAATCCCAGCTATTTTGGAGGCTGAGGCAGGAGGAGGGCAAGTTTGAGGCCAACCTCAGCAACAACTTAAAGAGACCCTGCTCAAATATAAAGGAGTGAGGCTGGGCATGGTGACACATGCCTATATTCCCAGCTGCTCAGGAGGCTGAGGTAGGAGGATTGCAAGTTCAAAGCCAGCCTCAGCAACTTAGTCAGGCCCTAAGCAACTTAGCAAAACCTTGTCTCTAAATAAAATATAAAAAGAGTTGGGGATGTGGCTCAGCAGTAGAGTGCCCTAGAGTTCTCCTGTACCAGGAAAGAAAGGAAGGAAGAAAGAACTAGAATACTGGCTGGGCAGGTCTGACAGGGAGAACACATGAGAATCAACTGAAAACTGGCAAGATGGCGAGGCGTGGGGGTGCAGACCTGTAATCCCAGCTGCTCGGGAAGCTAAGGCAGGTGGATCGTGAGTTCAAAGCCAGCCTCAGCAAGGCCCTAAACAACTTAGTAAGACCCCGTCTCAAAATTTAAAAAATAAATAAATAAATGGTAAGATGAACTTTCTGAGGGTGTTTAAAATTTCTTATATGTTCACTAGGGGTGTGAACGTACACATTCCTCCCAAAACCTTTTTGCTGTATACCTAAGGGCTGGCTGTGTAACTCTGTGGTGGAGCAACTCGCCTCTATATACCTAAGATCTGTTTGTTACACTGAAAGTAAATTGTTCTCAATTAAAAGTAAGCAGTAGGGAGGGGCTGGGCTCATCGGTAGAGCACTTGCCTCGCATGTGTGAAGCACTGGGTTCGATCCTCAGCACCACATAAAAATACACAAAGTCATTCTGTCCATCTACAACTACAAAAATTTAGAAAAATAAAATAAGTAAACAAACGGGCTGGAGGTGTATCTCAGCAGTAGAACATTTGCCTGATACACACGAGGCCGTGGGTTTGATCTGCAGACACAAAAATTAATTAACTAATTGATTAACAGTTGATGGGGGAGGGGCATAAAGGAATCTCCTGGGTGGTGGAAATGCTCTCCGTGTTCTGGGTGGTAACAACAGAGGCCCAAGAATGTTCACATATGTTAAAACGTATCTAGCTGGAATATACTTAGGATCTATATATCTTTCATTGTAAATGTTGATAAACACAAAAGAGACTATCAAAAATGTTGAGGCAGATTGGGGGAAAAAAAAAAGAGCCAAAGGGAACATCTAGAAATGTAACAATTCAATCACTGAATTGAAAAACTCAACAGAAGAGTTAAACAGAATATTAAACACAGCTGAAGAGAAAAATCAGCGATCTGGATTTCAGATTTATTTATTTATTTATTTATTTTGGATTTCAGATTTTTGAGACGACAGAGCTGAAGAAAGTAGACAGAGGGGCTGGGGGCTGGGGCTGGGGCTGTAGCTCAGTGGCAGAGCGCTTGATTGGCATGTGTGAGGTACTGAGTTCCATTCTCAGCACCACATATAAATAAATAAAATAAAGGCATGCTGTCCATCTATAACTACAAAAAAAGAAATTAATTAATTAAACAGAATTCAACAAGGAGGGGAGGGTGGGCTCAGTGCCATTGCACATGCCTAGATAGAGGGAGGGGCCCAGGGTTCCATCCCCAGCACCAAATGGAAACAAAGAGAGTAAAAAAAATACAACAAAGGGAGATGGAGAAGTGGATAATATGAAGGGGAGGTTGAGAGACAGAACTGCACTAGGTGCCTGTAACCCAGCTCCCGGGGAAGCAGGAGGCAGGAGGACCACAAGCTCAAGGCTAGCCCGGGTGGCACAGCAGAACCTCCTCTTTCTTTTTATTTATTGGGGGAGGGTTACCAGGGGCTGAGCTCAGGGGCACTCATCCACTGAGCCACATCCCCAGCCCTATTTTGTTCTTTTTTATTTACAGACAGGATCTCACTGAGTTGCTTAGTGCCTCACTGTTGCTGAGGCTGGCTTTCAACTCATGATCCTCCTGCCTCAGCCTCCTGAGCTGCTGGGATTACAGGTGTGAGCCACTGTGCCCAGCTAGTA
>NW_026000205.1:12092493-12103910 GCF_001458135.2 Marmota marmota marmota
ACACACACACACACACACACACACACACACACACACACACACACTAGAATGAGAAAGCCTCATATTTCTCACTTGGATCCTAGAAGGAAATAACTGAGAATAAGACAGAAGCAATTTTGGAAAATAAAACAGCTGAGATTTTCCCCAAGTCAATAAAAGACTTGAATAATCAGGAATCACATTGAGTCCCAAGCAGGACAAATAAAGGAAAACACACCTAAATACAGCAAACTATAAAAACACTACATTTTCTGTACTTTCTATATTCTAAGCGGTAATCCTTGAAGGTGTACATATGGCAGTGTATTGCTTTTGTTGCTACTGCTTGCCCCTCTCATCATGGCATCATTTAAAAAATAAGTTCTTTTTGTTTCTAATTTTTTTTTTAGTTTTAGTTGGTACAATATCTATTTTGATTTTTATGTGGTGCTGAGGATTGAACCCACTGTCTCATGCATGCCAGGCAAGTGCTCTACCTCTGAGCCACAACCCCAGCCCTTGTTTGGTTTTGGTTTTTGTTTTGCAGTATTGGAAATGTGCCAGGGAGCGCTCTTACCACTGAACTACACCTCCAGCCAGCCAGGAATCTAACCATCCATCCATCTATTTATACTAGGAATTGAACCCAGAAGCACTTCACCACTCAGCCACATCCCGAGACCCTTTTCATTTTTCGAGACAACTTGCTAAGTTGCCGAGGCCTGAAACTTGTGATCTTCCTGCCTCATCCTCCCAAGTGGCAGGAATTACAGGCGAGCACCACACTGATGAGTATTTTAATTCCAATGCAGCCAAAATTGTCATTGTCGGTCTCTGCTTTTACATTCAGTGTGACTAAGGAAAAATAAAAACAAAACAAAACCTTCTTACCAGAAGACTGGTCAATAAACATATGGTCCCTTTATTCCTAGAAGTATCAAGTTTCGCTGGGCATGGTGGCCCACACCTGTAATCCCAGGGGCTCAGGAAGCTGAGGCAGGAGGATCATAAGTTCAAAGCCAGCCTCAGAAAAAGTGAAGTGCTGAGTAACTCAGTGAGACCCTGTCTCTAAATAAAACACAAAATAAGGCTGGGAATGTGGCTCAGTGGTCAATGCCCCTGATTTCACTCCCAGTACCCAGTACCAAAAAAAAAAAAAGTATCAAGTTTTGCTGTTCACATTAAATATTTGCTACATCTGGATTTGATTTCTTTTTTTATATGGATAACCAATTTTTCCAGAACCATTTACAATGACACCTCTATCATCTATCAAGTTTCCATGTGGACGTGAGTGGGTTCTAGACTCTGCATTTTTTTTTTTTTTTTTTTTTATGTACCAGGGATTGAACTCAGAGCATTCAACCACTGAGCCACATCCCCAGCCCTATTTTGTATTTTTTTTATTTAGAGACAGGGTCTCAATGAGTTGCTTAGCACCTCACTGTTGCTGAGGCTGGCTTTGAACTCGTGATCCTCCTGCCTCAGTCTCCCGAGCTCCTGGGATTATAGGTGTGCACCACCATGCCCGGCCCTGGACTCTCTATTTTGTCCTGCAGGTCTGTTTATCTTTGCATCAACACCCAGGAAAGTAACTGTTATGGTTTGGACCTCTGATGTCCCCTGAAGAGCTCACATATTAGGCAAGTATCAGTGTTTAGATTAATAGTCGGAAAGGACTACTGGGGGGTAACTGTAGGCAAGTGGAAATGGCTAGAAGAGGTGGGTTACCATGGCATGCCACCGGACTCCATCTGTCCCTGGTTCCTTGCTTGCTCACTCTCTCTGCTTCTTGGCTGCCAGGAGCTGAGTTGCTTTCCTCAGCAGCTACCCTCACGGCAGCTGGGAGCCCGCTCACCATGATGTTCTGCTTCACTCAGGATCAGAACAATGAAGTCAGTGGACCATGAACTGAACCTCTGAAACAGTGAGCCCAAAAGAAAGTTTCCTTCCTCTAAGTTGTTCCTGTCAGATATTTTAGTCACGGGGCTGAAAAGCTAACACAATAATTAATGTAACTCTACAATATGTGTTGATACCGAGTAGTAGAAGGTTCTAGAACTTGTTCTTCTTCCTAAAAGATCTTCTTGACGATTTGTAGTCCTTTGCTTATCCATTCAAATTTTAGAATTAGCTTGTCAAAGTCATGAAAATCTGCTTGATTGGAACTCTAATGCATTTCTAGATCAATTTAGGAAAAACTGACATCTCTACACTATTGAATATACCTATGCAAGATTATGGCATTTACCTTTGTCCACTTTAATGACTAGGCTGTCCAGGAAAAAGCTAAATAGAAGAACTGATTATAAGAATCGTCGTGGTTTTTTTTATTTTAAGGTATATTTTTCTAGCCAGGCATGATGGTAATCCCAGTGGATGGGAGGCTGAGGCAGGAGAATCTCGAGTTCAAGGCGAGCCTCAGCAATACAGCAAAGCTTGAAGCAACTTAGTAAGACCCTGTCTCAAAAAAATAAAAAGGGCTGGGGATGTGGCTCAGTGGTTGAGCACCTCTGGGTTCAATCCCTCATGGGCAGGGGGGAGGCATCAGAATTTAGCCACACTATTGGCTGCTGCTTTATCATAGAACCTGAACTCACTGCACATCCACCCATAAGCCTGGATTCCTTTACCCATACAGAGTACTGGTTCAGAGACTCAGGCAAGTCTGTCAATCAAATCACAGCACACCCACCAGCCACAGGAATTGGTTCAGGTATGGATGTGTGAGATGACCTGACCAATGAGACACAAAGAGGTCTGGTAGGCAATTTCTAGAAAAGAAGTTTCCCTACTGCAAGGCACTGCCCAGAAGAGACATCTCACTTTTCCCCAGACGGGTAGAATGAAACTGAAGTCTCCAGCTGCTACCTGGACATCTCACCACTAATGAGAGAAATTGTCCTAAGGATGAACCCAAAACTATGGGCAACTCTGTTGAGAAAATCACAGGACCTGAGCCACTAGAACAAACCCTGCCTGCAGCCAGGCCTCTCAGGGGCTCAGAACTGAGGCTTCCCCAGCAGCTTCCCTGTTAGCGGCAGCTGAACGCCTGCAGAAAATAGTGAACTCAATCCGGAGAGTATGCATGGGAAGGGACAGAAGGAGTGCTTCATGAGAGCTAGAAGGCAACTGGCTCAGACTGACAAGGGGCTCCCCACAGGGAAAGGGGTAAGTGGAACATTTGGTGGTGTGGGGGAACCCTGAGGTATAATAAAGCAAGAAAATAAAGCGTTATAAGAAAAAGCCTTTTTCTTTTTCCCCCAGCACCAGGATTGAACCCAGGGTTGCTCTACCACTGAGCTGTACCCCCAGCCATTATTTATTTCTTTATTTGTATTCTGAGACAGGGTCTCACTAAGTTGCTGAGCCTGGCCTGAATCTGCAATTCTTCTGCCTCCTAAATCGCTGGGAAAGCATCCGACTGGAAGAAAACATTTTTTTTAAGAGAGACACCTAAATTAAAAATATAAAAAAGGGCTGAAGATGTGGCTCAGTGGTTAAGTGCCCCTGGGTTTTACGCCTGGTAACAAAAAAGATACTTCTCAGGCCAGGCACCACGACATGCCTATAATCCCAGCAACTGGGGAGACTGAGGCAGGAAGATCAAAAGTTCAAGACTGGTCTCAGGATCTTAGTGAGACACTCAACATCTCAGTGAGACCCTGTCTCAAAATTAAAAAGTTAAAAAAAAAAGGGGACTGGAATTGTGGCTCAGTGGTAGAGCACTTGCCTTGCACATGTGAGGCACGGGGTTCGATCCTCAGCACCACATAAAAATAAGATAAAGATATTGTGTCCACTGAACACTAAAAAAATAAATAAAATTTAAAAAAATAAAAATTTTTTAAAAAGAACAAAATTAAAAACAAACAAAAAAACAGGACTGGGGATGTAGCTGTGGTAATGTACCCCTGGGTTCAATCCTTAGTACTAAGGAAAAGAGAACTGTTTAATATAACACTTTGCATACATTATTCTGTAATAAAAGGTTAAAATGTTTAGCACAAGCAAATAAAAGATGTCTGCTTCAGAAGGTCTGGAAGAACAGTGGGAAAATCAAGAATATAGAATCTATTGGATCACAGTTACTTTTTTAGTTTTATAATTTTGTTTAAGTTAAATTACAAAATTTATAGTTTACACTGTGTGTAAAATAGGGACCAAAAATAAAGGGCAGGAAAAAGAGTATCAGGCCTATGTCCAGAAGACTGTCACGGGCTCCACACCTGCTCCCTGGCAGACACCAGCACCTTGCACAGGGTGGAGACCCCAAAGCGGGGGAGCAGAGGGACAGCCTTTCCCTACACCTCAGTGACTCCATGGCTCCCCACCCAGGCCCTAGCAGATCTCCCCAGAGCCTGTACCTCTCAAACAGGCCAGACCCATGTGCACAGTAAGACTGTGACCAGCCTACTCCACACTCCAGCCTGGGCCAGAGCTCCACATCCCCAGCCCTGGGTGGTGCAGCTCAGCGGTAGAGTGCGTGCCCTGTGTGCATGAGGTCCTGGGTTCAATTCCAGCACCACACACACACATATACAAGAATATGTCTGAGAGTATGATAACCCTAGGAACTGGGTGCCTGGGGTTCAAGAGGGACAGGGAAGGGGTTACCTACCGCAGGAGTCACAGATGAAGCAGTCGGTGTGGTACAGGCTCCCCATCGCCTGGCACGCCTGCCTCGCTCCATAGATGCCGAGCCCACACTTGATGCAAATGCCTATGGGAGGAGAGGCAGGACAGAGCAGTGGTTGGCGCCACGGACTCTGGAGTCAGATGGACAGACATCTAGCTCCCAGTCCTGATGCCTCCCATCTGCCTGGCCTTGGGCAGGTTAACTTCTCTAGGCCAACATAATTCAGTCTCTAATGACACATGGGGACCCTACAAGAAACCCACTACTGTTACTATCGTCTGAGGATTCCAGAGCACCTGACACAGGGTCAGAGCCAACTGAGGTCAACTGCGTAGTTATTAGATACATCAATTCCTAGAAATGTCATTCTAAGCCCGCATTCTTGGACTAAGAGAAAAATCCTTTCTGCTGTCCATGAACCAAATCCTATTCTTCAGAATCAAAATATGTATTTTCTGACCCAGACACAGAGAGTGAAGACCACACAGGTGCACCCAAGGCAGTCGCCGACCCTCCCCGGGCTCCCTTCCTCATCTGTACTACAGGCCCACACAGTCTCCTGTTCAGTCAGCACACAGACATGCACCGCCTGCCACACAGCCCACAGGCGCTGGAAAAATTCTGCCTTGGACTAAAGTCCCCTCCCCCAAGGAGCCTGCATTCCATGGAGGAGACAGACAACAGCAGCTAAATAATGTGTCAGGTGGAAACAAGCAACAGAAAAAAGTCAGGCTTGGAATAGATCTAGGGGCCGGAGTGCAGCTCAGTGGTAGAGTGCGTGCCCTGTGTGCATGAGGTCCTGGTTTCAATTCCAGCACCCCCCCCCCCACACACACACACACGAATATGTCTGAGACTGTGATTTTTAAAAAGAATGATCAGGGAAGGCCCTGCTGACAAGGCAATATTTGAACAAAGACCTGAAGAAAGTAAGATAAGTCACTGTGCAGGTATCTGGGACTCCTGGATGGAATTGGGGACCACTCCTAGCTGAGGGGAAGGAACGGGGCCCGTGGGTCTGGTAGTGGGTAGAAAGGAGAAGTGACCAGAAATGCCAGGATACAGCCAGGCTCCAGCCCTAGGGGACTCTCTGACCAGCCCTCCTGGAGACCTAGCAGGCAGCCCAGCCTGAAACCTGAGTCCCTCACGGAGTTACTCAGGGTCCCCAGTACCCCACAGGGCATGAAGGTGGCTCCACCTACATTCTAGACCCTCAATCTTCGGATGTTCCAGGACATTCTGCCAAACCCCTCCCTCTTGCCTTCTCTGTCTTTACACGGGCTAAGTACCCCTTATCTGAAATGCCTGGTATCCAAAGTGTTTTCGATTTGGGGGTTTTTCAGATTTTGGAATATCTGCACAGATTTTAAGCTTCCCTCACCAGAAAATCTGAAATTGAAAATGCCAAAGTCGGGGCTGGGGATGTGGCTCAAGCGGTAGCGTGCTCGCCTGGCATGCGTGTGGCCCGGGTTCGATCCTCAGCACCACATACAAACAAAGATGTTGTGCCCGCTGAAAACTAAAATAAATAAATAAATATTTAAAAAAAAAAAAAAAAGAAAAGAAAATGCCAAAGTCTGAAACTTTTTGAGTGTCAATTTCATGCTCAAAAAAGTTGTGGATTTTGGAGCTTTTCATATTTTCAGATTAGGGATGCTCAATCTGTGGAATCATGGCCAAGTCTCTCCTACCTTAAAAAAAAACCTCCCTCTTCACCAGCCACTCCATTCGCCCTCCCCTCAGCCAAGAGAGATGGCTTGTGCGCTCAGTCACCTCGTACTGCTCATATCTATGCTCTTTCCCATCTGATCTCACCTCCTTTTTGGTTTCCAGGATTTAACCTACACCTGGCTTCTCCCTTCCCAGCTCTCCTGGTTACTCCCCTGCTCAGTCCTGGCCTCTGTGGTGTGGGGAGGACCAATTCAGATGCCTCAAAACCACACAGGAAGCCTCGCATGGTGGCGCTCACCTGTCATCTCAGTGACTCTAGAGGCTGAGGAAGGAGGATTGAGAGTTCAAAGCCAGCCTCAGCAATTTAGCAAGGCACTTAGCAACTCAGCAAGGCCCTGTCTCTAAATAACATATAAAAAGGGGGCGGGGGGTGGCTGGGGATGGCTCAGTGGTTAAGCACCCTGGGTTCAAATCCCAGTACCAATAAATAAATAAATAAATAGATAAAACCACAGAAGAGCTGGGCAGGGTGGTTTGCTCCCAGCTACTCAGGAGGCTGAGGCAAAAGGATGGGTTGCAAGTTCAAGGCCAGCCACAAAAACCTAAGGAGACCCTGTCTCGAAATAAAAAAATAAAAGGGTTAGGGGTGCAGCTCAGTGGGAGAGCACCTACCTAGCACGCACAGGATCCTTAGGTCAATCCCCAGCACCACAACTTAAACCAGGCAGGAACACACAGATGGCCTGGGGGACCCAGATACGTGGTCCAGCTGCCTCAGTTCTACAGATGGCTCCGAAGTGAGAAGGCAGGCCCACAGGCCCGGCCAGAGACCCTAATTTTTCAAGAAAAGCTAGACATCTAGATCTGTATATGAAATCCTTCTATTCTGAAATCAATTGCTAACTTAAGTGTCCTTAAAATGTAGAGACCAAGCTGCAGGTCCCTGTGCATGGCCGCAGCTGCCCAGGTCTCTCTGAAGAGTCCCATCCTCTCACCTGCCCAGGGCTCTAGGTGCGACCCTCCAGCCTGGACTCCCGAGTGCTGGTTGCCCTCTCAGACAGTCCTGTGCCGACACAGCACCAGACTCCCCCAAACCACTACAGATTGTGGCTCCCCCTCAGGAGATGGTGCGTTCATGTACCCAGGTTCTGGGCTCTTCAGGAAGGTGCCTCACCCTCACCTCCAGTGGGGAACCTCTGTCCCCTAACCTTGACTTCACTCCTTCCCCTCACTCCCTCTGGCCTCCCAACCTGGCCCCCAGTAATCCATTCCCCAAACTGCAGCCAGACCGCTCATTCTTGTCCATCAAGCTTTGAGAATCTGACCTTGTCATTTCCCTGATTAAGTTACTGGGAAAACAGAGAAAGGAGAAAAGAAGAAAACCCAGGTGCTTCTGGAGAAACAGAACCGAAGGGTGGATAAAGAAAGGAAGATCCGATTCTATTCTGCATTATTTATTTTTGCATTTTATTTGATTTTTCTCCAAATATGTACATGCACCACTTTAATAAAAATATACTGGGCTGGGGATATAGCTCAGTTGGTACAGCGCTTGCCTTGCATGCACAGGCCCTGGGTTCAATCCCCAGCACCACCAAAAAAAAAAAAGGAAAGAAAGAAAGAAAAATACACTAAAAAAGAAGCAGGAGCATGGAGAGACCCAGAAATTAGGGAGCAGGATGCTGTGAGGAGAGCAGACTCCACGCTGTTGGATACCACAGTGAGATGAGACATTTCAGGCTGGGGCCTGGCATCACTAGTGTCCTGTGTGAGACGTGGGTCAGTCAAGTGAGAGGAGATACAGCAGGTGGCCATGGGGAATAGGAAGGTATTTAAATTAGCAAAGATGATCTCGGCAAAACACTGGGGTGGGAAGAATGTTTGAAAGGGCTGGGGTGTCCTTCATGGGGTGTGGCCATATAGTTTGAGAGTCATCTTTACTCTTTACTTTTTTTTTTTTTTTAGTGAAATACCCTTGTGCAAATTTATAACCAGAGGAAAACTGAAGATGGAGAAGGTGGAGGTCGGGGACAGAGGACTCTTATCCTCTTAGGTGGCAGGAGCGAGGGGCTGGCTGTGGACAGGAGAGAGCCTGGGGTTGAGAAACAGGAAGCCGGTGGAGACAATATTGACCACAATATTCTGTGTGAAGTGGAAAGCAAGGGTGGACATCAGAGGAGAGAGGAAGGGTGCTGAGGAAATGGAAGAGAGAAGTGACCAAGTCTTAGGGAGTCCACTGAGGCTGAAGTCCAGAACTCTGCAGTGGTCCCAGGAGCATCCTCTGAGCCCCTCAGCCTGGAGGAGCATCAGGAAAGGGCGGCAGGTCACTGGGCAGACAACTGAGAGGAATCTGAGGTCATGGTGAGAAGCAGCTGCTGGAAATGAAGGTGCTAAAGAAAAGCAAAAGCAGGGTGTGGCTCCGGAGTGGGTGGCTGGGGAGAAGGCAGCAGGCCACCCAGCAGAAAGAGGTTCCAGGGGCCTGAGGCTGTTGACAGGCTAGTGGCAGGAGACCTCAGGGAGGAGAGGGAAAGTTCCAAAGATATTACCGAATGACAGAGAGTGACCAAGAGGTCAGCGGGCACCAGAGCCAAAGAGAAGGGACGAAGATGGCACAGAGAGAAACGCTCTGTGCACTAGGTTTCTCGAGATCGCTGGTGCTCATGCTACCTGGAGACGACCTTTAGTAAAATTTTCTATTATTATTCCAGTTGAACTATATAATATTACTTTTTTTTTTGTACTGGAGATTGAACCAAGGGGTGCTTTACCACTAATTCACATTCCCAGTCCTTTTAATTTTTTATTTTGAAGGCAGGGTCTTACTAAGTTGCCCAGACTGGCCTCAAACTTCTGATCCTTCTACTTCAGCCTCTGGCGTTGCTGAGATTACAGACACGTGCCACCCCACCCAGCTTAAAATTGCCACTTTTTTTGGTGGGGGGGGTGGGTACCACAGATGGAACTCAGGGGCACTCAACCACTGAGCCATATCCCCAGTCCTATTTTGTATTTTATTTAATATATAGAGAGAAGGGTCTCACTGAGTAGCTTAGGATCTTGCTTTTGCTGAGGCTGGCTTTGAACTTGCAATCCTCCTGTGTCAGACTCCCAAGCCACTTGGATTACAGGCGTGGGCCACCACCGGGCCAAAATTGCCACTCTTGTACCTCAAAAAAGTCAAATGTCATTAGAACCATATAACTCAAACAAATCGTTGCTAATATTTTTTTTTTAAATGTTTATCTAAATCTCAATTTCTGGCTGTTCTTGGGGGGGGGGACAATCTGTCCGTCCTCTCAGACTCCCACATGACTACAAAGCTGAGCCCCAGCTCCTCTTTAGAAAAGATGGCCCCCTGACCTCTACCATTTTCTACTATTGGCCCCTTCACTTCCAAAATTACCTGATAGGACTAGGGCCACCCAGAGTAACATAATGATTCTGGGTGGCCATAGATAATCAGCCGCACCCCTCACCCAAGCTCTGCAATATTCAAGGAACAGAAAAGGGCCACTACTTCCTCAAGAGAGCACTGAAGAGTGTTCCTCTTGAATGGAATGGCTCTGCTCCTGGCATGTGCCTGGCACAGGAGGCAAGAGCTTCTCTCTCATCTCTTTGCTACCGGCAACCACCAGATCTGCCAAACCACAAATTCTCACCCTGTCTCCCCACATGGGAGGTGCTCCCCAACCCCCAAACAGGCCAACCCTTCAGTGCACACATGCCCTTGACCCCCTGGCCCCTCCTGGGCTGCAATCCTCTGGGACCTTCTTAAATCTTCCTTGGCCTTGTTTTGCTCACTTCCTTCTCTCTGCCTGGGATGCTCCCATCTGGCCTGCAATATACAGCCTCCTCATCTCTCAAGATCCAGTTCAGGGCCAGGCACACAAGTATAATTCCAGGGCTTGGGAGGCTGAGGCAGGAGGATCCCGAATTCAAAGCCGGCCTCAGCAACTTAGCTAGACCCTGTCTCAAAATTAAAAAACATAAAAAGAGCTGGGGGTGTGGCTCAGTGGCTCAGCGCCCCCTAGGTTCAATCCCAAAAGATCCAGTAGAGCGCAGTCCAGAGCCGCTGGCTCCATTGAGTGCAAGAAAGATAGAAATCCCAGGACAGCCTCATTCCCAGGCTTGCCGATCACCCTTGATAATCACCTGTCTAAAGCCAGGGGCCTCCACCCTATGGGTTTATCTGGAAGGGAAGGAGGGAGGGAGGGATACTCTCTCCTTAGGCTCTATAATACTTCTGTGCCCCACCTCTCCCTAAGAGTTGTTGAAAGGCATGAGAAAGCCAGGGAGGGGCTGGGAAACAGAAGCTGTCAGACTGGTGAGCTTTGCAAATTCATAAGAAGCACAATTCCTTTAAGATACATATCCATAGCACAGCCTCCAGCAGCCCAGTGTGCCTGGCTGGGTCTTCCTCTCCCGCAAGGTGGGCTCCTCCTCCCTCCCACAGTCTCCACCTCCCGCCACTAGCATCCCCACAGCCTCGGGTCAGGCGGGTCCAAGAGTACCCAGGGTTCTCCACCTTCCTGTTCCTGTCCACACCCCCATACTGCTGGGGGGGATGCCGGGCGTCCCTTCTGAGCACGAAACATCAAGGAAGGTAAACAGAAGCAATCACCAAGGGTTAAGAAGAGATGGCCTGGGCTGGGAATATAGCTCAGTTGGTAGAGTGCTTGCCTCACAAGCATAAGGCCCTGGATTCAATCCCCAGCAGAGAAGAAGAAGAAGAAGAAGAAAAAGAAATGATCAGGGAAAAAAAGTTGCTTATTCTATCTGCCAACCTGACTTTTTCTCTAAGTCTCTAAGCGCATCAACTTACTTTGCTAGAGCCCCTTCTGGCGGGAGACCTAGACAGTTAGCTGCTGTTGGGAATACCCTAGACTTGGCTCTTCACAAAACGTCGCCGGCTCGCTAGCCCCGCGGGCGACACAGCTTCTTAATCCTGGTGCCTCTTCCACCCGCCCAGTGCCTGGCCCACCCCGAGCTCTCCTCTGACCCCGGCCAGCGCGCAGAGGGCTGCGCGGCCGAGTTCGCTCACCGAAGTAGTCCCGCGCCGTGCGCGCCTCCAGCGCCCGCTCCAGCTCCCGGGTGAGCGCCTCCAGCCGTCGCTCGGCCGCGCTCGGGC
>NW_026000205.1:12105443-12120635 GCF_001458135.2 Marmota marmota marmota
CTGTCGTGCGCCCGGGCCGTCGGGCCTCTGAATAGATTCCGGATTCCCGAGGGCCGAGCTAGAGAAAGCTCCCCCAATCCCGGTTGGAGATATTTATTCAGTAGACAGACGTTTCCCACATCGTCTCCCATCTTACTTCCCAGCGCCACCTCGGTTTCAGGCGCTGGGCCCAACAAGCTCAGCCTTGTGCAGACAGCTCTGCGCCCGCACCGCCACTCTAGAACACTGTGCATCTCGTGCAGATGCGCCTTTAGGAGCTTGCATGACCCCGGGACCCCCCCGCCCGTCTTGATGCCAAGTGGCAGCTCTCTAGCGTCGGGCCCCCTCCTGGATGTGGGGAAGGCGCGCCTAGAACTAGGAGCTGTGTTTGGTGGGGACTGGTCCACGCGCCGGGTTGCTGTACATAGGCCCTTCGAAGGCCAGGCAAGGCCGGAAGCAGGCCTCAGGCTCAGAACCAGTGGGTAGCAAGCCTCAGCTGCGGTGACAACAGGGAGTCACCCTGAGATGGAGCTCAATGGTAGAAGGCTTGCCTAGCACACGCGGGGATCCTGGGAGGGCAGATGAGGGAGAATGTCAAAAGAGCACCAGCCCAGCCTCTGATTTTGGCTGTAGCTCAAAAGGATGCTCCTGAAAGCACTAATGTTGCTGAAGGTCCTTGGACATACATCCATAGAGGCCACATTGGTAAGAACAAGAGGTGACTAGAGGTTTGTCCCACAAAACAAGACCTTCTTCTTCTTCCTTTTTTTTTTTTGAGACGGGTCCTGCTAAGTCACCCAGGCTGGGCTCAAATTCATGATTCATGATCCTGCTGCCTCAGACTCCCAAGTAGCTGGGATTCCAAGCGTGCATCGTGCACCTGGCAGAACACCATGCCATTTTCCGTCAAGACTGGTGAATCCAGGAAGACAGTCTTTTTTTTTTTTTAATTCTGGGGATTGAATCCAGGGGTGCTTAACCACTTAAAAAGCCACATCTCCAGCCCTTTTCTTATGTTTTAATTAGAGGCAGGGTCTCGCTGAGTTGCTTAGGGCCTCACTAAGTTACTGAGACTGGCTTTGAACTCAAAATCCTCCTGTCTCAGCCTCCTGAGCCGCTGGGATTACACCTGGGTGCATTTCGGGCTTGGGTCACTACACCAGGCCCTTATTCTGCCTTGAGAAGCACAATGGAGAAGAAAAGGGACAGGCCAACTCATGAGACCTGAACCACTGTCCATGGATCCACTGCTGGCCTCCACCGATGCCTTTTCTGCCCTCCACTGATGTGGGAGTGTTCTTTTGTGTTTCTTTCCTTCTCCTTTTCGCTCTTCCTCTTTCCATTTTCTTTAGTGGTCTGATGGTATATATTAACAACCAGGTCTTGGGGAGAAATTTTATACAAATCAGCAGTCCTAACTTGTACCTTTTGTTAATTACGATGGTGTAAATACTCCCACTAGGGCCAATTTCAAACTACCAATATGGGTCACTGAGCAGAGTTGGGAAGAGAGGTATCATCAGTGCTTGCCAGAAAGGATGAGCTGGTTCCCACACACCGCTGCCTTGGTACCACGGCTGGAAGAAGGAGGAGTATCACATTCTCCCAAGTTAACCAGTCTTCCCTTTGTCTCAGCAATCAGGAGGCAAAAACTGAACATGTCTGAACTCACAGCACATTCTGAGCCACCATCTTGAAGACCCAGAAGTTCATCCTAGTCAGACTTTGTCTACACCCATTTTTTATGGACCCCTCGCGCCCCCATTGTTCCTTCTTGTAATCTGGCTTCCATCTAGCTACCCCCTTAGTTGTCTGTCCTGTCTGGATTCTAATTATGAACACAATTCAGGGGTTTTCCTATGGAATCTTAGGTCCTATGTCAACCGGCAATGGCTGGAAAAATTGGGTTATGAAGGAAAGGGAATGTTATACAGTCAAATTCCACAAGGAGGAGGTTGCTGGGATCCACACTTCTTTCTCTCCCCTCAGTCTGCAACAGGTTTCACCCTTACAGAATTTCTTCTGTGGAGATCAGCACAAATCTTAAACCTGAAGCACACTGTCCCCTCCACTCCTGGAGCTGGGCTATCTGATATACTCTTAAGTTTTACTAGGTGTACTCAAAGGGATTTTTCCATCCCTTCTTCTCAGATGTCTCTTGTTCTTGCAGATTCAGTCTACTCTCAACATCCCTTGGTCCTATTATTTCCCTTATTCTGAGAAGGGCAGAAAAGATTCAAAGCATTGACACTTGAAGCCCTAGACTGGTCCTCAGTCTAAAAACTAGGCTTAGAAACCAACATTTGCAGCTTGCTTTCATCAAGTGTCAAGAGGCCATCTTTTCTTGTCTTGAAACCTTATCATGCACTCAGGGACAGGAATTTCTTCTGCCCAAATCTTATGCCATGGTAAAACTTCTAGCCAGTCTATATAGCTCAATGGGGAAGATCTACTTACGGATGCTCAATCAGTAAAACTTTTGCAATACCAGTAATACATTTTTGAGCAAGAGGTTGGTGTTTATGACTTTCAGAGATCCTGGAAACTGCTGCTGGAACCAACTGGTTAGTTTGAAGGACCTCAGAGCCTCAATCCCACCACTTATTGCTGACATGAGTAGTTGGATTTCCATTTGTGTCTTGCTCTCAAAGGTTTCTGCCCAGGCTAATGACACTAATAATGCTTTTCACTGTAGTGCAGAAGAGGGATGCTATTATATTTATTGAATGAGTGAATGACATAGTATGCAAAATATCTAACTCTGAAATTGACTTGCCCAGTGGAAATAAATTGTTGGGGTCTGGGGACTGTAATTCAGTGGTAGAGGGCTTGCTTAGCTTGAGGCCCAAGGTTCCATCCCCAGCACCACTTTGTACCCTGAGAACCTTACATTATATATTCTAATAAAATTCTTGCTCAGAACCTTTCCCAGTCTAGTGTGAGTCATCATTTGCTAGACTTAAACATTTTAAAGCTGGCATGAGTCAGAGACATTTAGCAAAAATTATTAAAATGTTACTTTACCGGGAGGTAGTTATCTACAAAATATAACCAAACTGCAGGAAAGCACTGTAGCCCTATAGTCCAACCCAGTTGATTTTACTTTTTTAGTGAGAGCAGTTAAAATTCCTCAAATAAGCTTTTGGCTGGAATTTGTTTTGAATTGGATACAGGGCAGGGGAGTGGAGGGAATATGTTCCTTCTGAGTGCAGAATGCAAATAATGTGTTCCCAGTATGAAAGTATCTATAAAAATACTTCTCTAAATATAACCTCCCTCAAAACAGTCAAATGGAGATTTTGGACCTCAGGATTTCTACTTTAAAAATACAAAGAAACAAGAGGCCCTCCCTACCTCTACAGCTAAGAATGAGAAGCTTGCTTATTTATTTTTCTGCTATAAGGATTGAACCCAAGGGCACTTGACCACTGAGCTACATCCCCAGTCCTTTACATTTTGAGAGAGGATCTTGTTAAATTGCCTCGGCTGGCCTTAATCTCATAATCCCCTACTACACAAGTAGCTAGGATTACAGGAGTTACCACTGCACTTGGCTTTCAATACAAATTTTCAATTGTTACTAAAATCGCTAATGTCTGGGCTGGGGTTGTGGCTCAGCAGTAGAGCGCTCGGCAAGCGTGTTCGAGGCCCTGGGTTCGATCCTCAGCACCACATGAAAATAAACAAAACAAAGGTGTTGTGTCCAATTACAACTGAAAAATAAATATCAAAAAAATTGCTTGGGCTGGGGATGTGGCTCAAGCGGTAGTGCGCTCGCCTGGCATGCGTGCGGCCCAGGTTCGATCCTCAGCACCACATACAAACAAAGATGTTGTGTCTGCCGAAAAACTGAAAAATAAATATTAAGATTCATTCTCTCTCTCTTTAAAAATAAATAAAAAATAAACTGAGCCTGTCTCAGGTATTTAAAAAAAAAATGCTGATGTCATTTATTTTGCTGAGCCAGGAAATAGTTATCCCTGGTTATGTCTCTTAAATTTCCTTTAATCCAGAATAATTTCTTCCTTTTTAAATGATAATGACTTCAACTGAAGAATCCAGACTGATGGATTATGGAAGGAACATAACACATCTGCATCTGTCTGTTTCCTCTCACTGTTATTTAACTTGCCTCTCTACTTCCTTTGAGCTAAAAGTTAAACCTAGATGCTTATTAGATTCAGGCTATATTTTGGCAAGGTGCTGTGTGTTCTTGTTATTATCTCATCAGGAAGCACCTAATATCAGGTAGTCCCATTAGTGCTGCTAGATTTGGTCACATGATTATGGTGGTGACAACTAGAGCTACCCATTGCTGGGACTGAAGTTTTACTTTCAGAGGATCTGTGCAGCAACATTGTTGCACTGAGCTTTGACTGTTCCTTGAAAGGCTTGCACTGAAGGGTTTGGGATCTACTAATTATCTTTGCCTGGTCAGTTATTTCATTGATGATTCAGGCTCTAGATTAAAACACTGAATCCTCTCACGGTACATGCTGATATGTAGATCAGTCTTTTGAGACAATGTCACCACACTGTTCCCCAGGAGGCTGATTTGACACTGTATTTCAGGATGGGGCCGAGCAGAAGGCTGGAAATCAGTCTATCCCAGAGGCATCAAGCAGCAGGCTCCTGAGGGCAAAGACAACATGACTTTTCTAAAGGCTTTGATTACATGAATTTACAAAAGATATAAAACAAGAAGAGTTAATAAACGGGATGGCAGAGAATTACACAAAGTAGAAAATCCAATAAACTATCCATGTGAAATGTAGTTATTGTCATCAACTGAAGGTCTACTGCCCAAAACACCAAAGACACTGGTATACCACAAGGAAAACAGCTTAAGGGTTTCTGATCTCTGAAAACTCAAGGTACATCTGTGTGACAAGACCACTCTCAAGGGCCAAGGACTTCTGGGCTCCAGCTCAAGGAGGCTAAGTATTACTCCACCCAGATATTCTAGTCATATCTGTAGGTTAGAGCTAGGTTGTGAACAGTACGCTCAAGAAGAGACTCCTCTGTTGGAGAACAGGACAATCCAAAAAGCGCAGAAAGGAGGAAAGATCCCTACACCCAACACAGCATCTCAAATCCAAGGTCCCAGTTATGGGGCTGGGCAAAGACCACTTAAGAAATGTTCAACAATAAATAGGCTAAATGTTAACAATGTAATTTCTTTTTCCTTTGGTGGAGCTGGGGATTGAACCCAGGGCCACATGCACGTGAAGCCAGAACTCTACCAACTGAGCTATATCCCCAGCCAAAACAATCAAACTTTTAAACTTTGTATGTGGTGCTGAGGATCGAACCTGGGCCGCACGCATGCCAGGCGAGCGCACTACTGCTTGAGCCACATCCCCAGCCCAAAAATAGAGATCTTTTAAACCTTCACACCCATTAGGAATAATTTTTTTTACTAAAATAATTTTTTTATTTTTGGCATTGCTGGGGCCTGAATCCAGGGCCTCACTCATGCTAGGAAAATGATCCACCATTGGGTTACATCACCAGCCACCCTCCCACCTCTCTTTTGAGACAGGGTCTCAATAAGCTGTACATGCTGTCCTCGAAGTTCTGTTCCTCCTGTCTTAGCTTTTTGAGTGGCTGAAATTATAGGCATGCACCACCATGCCTGGCTGGCTGAAGTTTTTTTTTTTAAATGCAAAGACTTTAGCATGCTTAATGTAGATATAAGGCATATATAAGATATATATAAGACATAAGATATATCTTATATCTTAAGATATAAGATATAATGGGAATTATTCAGACATGTGTAACAAGTATGCAGATGCCATTTATTTGGTCCATAAGTACAGTATAATCATTTGAGTTTTACAAAACATCAAATATAAATAACCTGAAATTGTAACAATACACAAAAATTGTTTTCTTACACAGACATACCAGGCAGTACAAACTGAAAATTTGAGTAAATTAACATTGTTTTACATTAATATACATAGTGCCAATTAACATTTAAAAACAAGTTTCAATGCATAGCACTTGATATTTCTTTGAATCTGTTTCAGTCAGTTAAGAATATGAAAATGGTTAGATCTAGGCTAAAAATAATTCTTCTTCTAGCCAAAAATAAAGGCATAATATTTATAACCAGGTATCAACTTTACTAAACCACAATATTTTTGAACTATTAAATGATACCTAAGGGTATTTACATTAAAAAGGCAACATGCATTGTGGTGTTTCATCTCATGACTGGTTATGCACACACTTTGTTCAAAGGGTTTTAAAACTATACTCCTACTTTCAATACAGCATACGCCAATGTTCTAATAGTTCTAGCAAAATGAATGCTTTCAAAGGGAGCAGAATCATTTTCAAGTCACCGTTGTCATTATTTTCCCTTTGGAACAAAGGACATAACAATCTGGTCCTGCCCAGATAAACTAACGTATCAGGAGGGTTTCTGCTCAATCTAATGCTATGACATCATCAAGCTCTTCCATCTGTTCTGTACGTGACCTCTTTGCAGTGACATTCTCCTTCTCATCTAATTTCCTCTTGCGACTTCTTGTTTCTTCACTGACATCAGCATTATTTGAAGGACCTTCTTCATCTGAATCAACTATGAGTACATCATCTTGCTCTTGTGCTTATTTCAGGAAAAAAAAAAGATTAAAAATGTGGGAGTTATTAGTGGTTCACCAATATTTTATATACTTTAAAGCTAACTCTCTGAATTTATATCAAACTTAATAATGGCTATCCTTAGGGAACCGTCCCTTCTCACACTACTTACTGTTTTAAATAACAAGCAGCTATCCTCCCCACCTTTTTCTTTTTTGAGGGGGGGGTTAACTGGGTATTGAACCCAGGAAAAGCACCTATTTTTTTTCTAAGTAAAATAAAAGTGGTAACAAGCATTATATAATTCAAAGGAATTATGCATCCTCAATGCTATCATGACCTACTCCAAACAAAAAGCAGAGGGTGCATATCCTAATAATGGCAGTGAAGGTAACAACATCAACAACAACAACGTAACAAACAGCACTTACAATGTGCCAGGAACTGTTCTGAGCCCTTTGCATATAACAACTCATTTAATCATCACAACAACCCTACAAAGAAGATAACATTATTATCCATTTTCCAGAAAAGGAAAGTGAGGTACAGAGATTGACTTCCTTCCCAGGGTCACACTACTGCAAAAATGACGCCAGGATTCAAGCCTACAAAGTGGGAGCTCCACATTTGATGCTCGTAGCTTTACACAATAAAGTAGTTTTATCTCCCCCTCTACCAAAATCAAAAGCAAACTACCTATCTTACTACTAATAGCCTCTTAAATCTGCCTACCGCAAAGGATCAATAAATGTTTACTTCAAATTACAATTTTTTAAAAGCTATCATAATAGTTTCAAAGGAGCCTGTTTCGGAGGGGGAAAAACAGCCCATAGGAGAACTACACTTTATATAATAGTCTCAAAGTCCATCCCCACACTCTCAAGACTAGAACAAAGACTAAATATATTCCAAAGAATGCAAAGACAGGGAGTCAACACAATGGAAACAGAGAAGATAAAAACTGATAGGAAACTTTTAGTTTCATGAATAAAAAAAGGAGGAGGGAAGTAAACATTCAGAGCATAGAAAAGAATGAGTTATTTAGAAAAGCACCAAGCTCCAGCACTGACACCAGGGAACAAATCCCTCTGATACACTTTACCAAACGCTAAAATCCCATACTTACCAAGCACCTGTCTACTCAAAATAGATACATATTGATTTGTTGCTCCTAAATAAAATGAGCAGCCTACTATTTAGTTAGAAGAAACTTTAAACATTAGTAAATTCACTGATATTTCCAATTAACAAAAAATAACAAAGGGTTTTCATTTCCTGTAAGAATTTCCCTCAGTCTTAAATGTCTTCATGGTTCAGAAATTCAAAGTTCTGTTATCAAATCAATACCAAACCAGCATACATCTCTAGTATTTTTATGAATTTCTACTTCAATCAGCATTCTTAACTATAATTATAGTTTGTTTCTCCATACTTTTTGCTTAGTGGATAATTAATCTGCTGGCTGAGGCCAGGACTCACCCGTAGAGGTGGAAGGCTGGGCTCCATCGTCACTGCCATTGGTAATGCTTTTGGCAGCATCTTCAGTTTGTTTGGGCCCCACTTTTTCTGGGCCATCACCAACAACTTCAAATTCAACATCCTTTTCTAGGTCTTCACTGTAAAAGAATTGCATACCATAAAACAGGACCACTGCTACAACTATTTACAAAACAAAATTACATAATTCAAAGGAATTATGCATCCTTAATGCTATCATTACCTACTCCAAACAAAAAGCAGAGGGTGCATATCCTAATAATGGCAGTGAAGGTAACAACATAAGAGACACTGTTCTCAAAAGTTCCAAGTATATGCTGCGTACAAAATACATAACCAGATTCAAATTTTTAAAAATTACAATAAAAAAAGACTGTGATAATTCAAAACTAATTTAAGTGGCCAAAACAAATGTACTTTCATATTAGGGAATTGCTTTAAACAAAGAAAACAAAACAAAAAGCTGAATAACTTCTATTGTTTATGTAGAAAACTGAGTCTGAAACCATAGCCCAAAATAATTTCTAAGACACCATTTTTTCAGCCACTATGCCAAAAAATTGTAATCACTCTACCAAAGCAGTTTGGTGTTTTAGGGATTAGGGTTACATGGTTTCTGGGCTACCCACCCATCTTTCTAGATAGCACCCCACTTTTGTACATGAGTTCCCAAAAACATGTATGAAAGTTTAATGCATGAAAGTCAAACAAAAGACTTACATGTTTTAAGGGGTTCTGTTCCCAGAGAGCTAAAAAATATGATAAAAAAAAAAACCCTAATTATGCCTCCTCTTTTAGACACCATGTGATATTTCTTTACTATATATGTCCTTTCACTATCTTTTCTTTCAAAACTGAACACAGCATGCCACTGGTAGCCAACTGGTGTCCAACTGAGGCTTAAGATCACACCCCAGTGATGTCTTTCTCTAATTCCATTACTTCTTACTAGTAATCCATACTCAGTCTTTCCTATCACTTTATGACTTTTGTTTTGTTGGACGTGGGGCGGACAGTACTGGGAATTTAACCCAGGGTCACTACCACTGAGCCACATCCCCAGCCCTTTTCCTATTTTGTGACAGGGTCTCACTGAGGTGCCAAGACTGGCCTTGAATTCTGCCTCAAGCCTCCCAAATTGCTGGGATTATAGGCATGCACCACCATGCCCAGACATTGTTTTTTGCTTTTTATAAAACAAGTATAAATAAATATTACCTTCAAACAATGACACAAAAGACTACAGAGGTTAGGATAAGATAGCAATGTTGGCAAAATGTTTGGATACCAAACACAGTTATTACCCTTCATGGAGGACCATTTGCTTTGTAATTGTGCTGTATATATTTATGTAAATATTCTGAAACATAAGTACATTCAATGTCTTGTTTTCTAGGTGGGTAGGAAATAATACCAAAGAGAAAAAAAATACATGACTAAGGAATCTGTACAGGTTAGTTTCTTAATATTTTAGTTTTTATTACAATAAAAAAATCATAAAATTATTTGTTTTATGGGGGAAAGTAGTTGTATCTTCTGAGGAATTTTAAAAATTAACTATTTTATTCCAGTTGAATTATTAAAATGAACTCACCACTGATTATAACTACTCAAAGGCCTATACTCTAAGTCATACATCAGCCATCATTGTTGATGGTAACCCTTAAATATTTTTTGCTTATCCCTTTTATTTCTAGTCTTATTTTTATTTTATGGGGGTACCAGGGATTGTATTCAGGGGCACTCAACCACTGAGCCACATCCCCAGACCTATTTTATATTTTATTTGGAGATAGGTTCTTGCTGAGTTGCTTAGCACCTCGCTTTTGTTGAGGTTGGCTTTGAACTCTTGATCCTCCTGCCTTAGCCTCCCAAGATGCTGGGATTACAAGAGTGTGTCACCACATCTGGCCCCTCCCTTTTATTTCTGAATCCTCAAACTTCCTATAGGTCAAACTTCAGGTAACTCAATAGCCAACTCAAGCAAATACACTTGCAGTTTTTACTGAACAGTAGGGTTTACTGGTAGGAAACATTTTCCTCCACCTTAAATTTGTATATTCTAATTTCTTATACATAAAATATTAATAATTCCTACCTATGAAGGATGTTGATCAATAAAGTGTAGTCCTGAAGGAAATCATCTGCTTGAAGCCGGCTGCCATTTCTAATTCCAAATTCTGACAACTTCTTATGATTATTAGCTAGAAAATGTGAAAAGAAATGTAGATCCTTTAGTTATGTCTTCATGGAGCAGTCAAGTTAATTTTAAGCTAAACCCCTGGGACTGGTGTTAGCTCAGTAGTAGAACATTTGCCCACGTGATGCACAGGGTTCCGTCCTTTGCACCATATGGAAATTTATAAAAAAAATAAAGATATAACTAAAAAGATTAAAAAACAAAAAATAAAAATAAAACCCCAACCCCTTGTAACCCCAGTGACTCAGGAGGCTGAGGCAGGAGGGTTCCTAAGTTCAAGGCCAGCCTCTAAACTTGGCAAGACCGCGTCTCAAATTTTTAAAAAAGGGCCGGGGATGTAGGGGTTAGTAGCAGAACACCCCTGGGTTCAGTCCCCAATAGGACGAACAAAACAAGACACTCCTCTATCATGAACTATGTCCCTCCAAAATTCCTACTGTCAGAACCACAGAATGTTACTGTACTTGGAGATAAAACCTTTTGAAGATGTAATTAAATTAAAACGAACCCTTTACCAGTAGGCTTTAATCCAATCTGATTGGTGTCCCTGTAGTAAGAAATTTAAATACTCAGGGATGTGCTTTCACAAAAGGAAGGCCATGTGAACACATAGCGAGCCCAGGAGAGAGGCCTGAGAAGAAACTAAACCTTGCAACACAATGTTATCTTGGACTTCCAGTCTTCAGAACTTTGAAGAATATAAATTTTTGTTGTTTAAGCTGCCTAGGCTGTGGTATTTGTTCTGGTAGATACAGCAGACAAATACACTGAAACTGTTAGGTACTTAGGAATTCAGTCAATGTACTACTACAAGGGGACCAAAGTGAGAAATTCTGAGAAACTTTTCTCATTCAAATCAAATTAATTCTGGAGTCCTAGAAAAGTCAAAGCAACTTTTAGAGTTGTCTGAAATATATTCTAATTGTAAAAAGATATCTGTGACAACCTAGTACACTTTTTAGTGAATTTTACAATTAGATAAGATTCCAGCACTGTATCAAGGAAAACAAATGGACTTTTCATTTTTTTTTCAACAAGAAGCTATCAAAGGGCTGGGGATATGGCTCAAGGGTAGCGCGCTCCCCTGGCAGGCGTGCGGCCCGGGTTCGATCCTCAGCACCACATACAAACAAATATGTTGTGTCTGCCGAGAACTAAAAAATGTAAATAAAATATATAAAAAAAAAAAAGAAGCTATCAAAATGTCCCCCAAATAATCAGTTCAATTTGTTCTCTTCTTTCACGTATCATTTCTTTTCTTCATCGTCCTTTTTTTTTTTTTTTTTTTTAGTTGGGACTTAACTCAGGGGTACTCAACCACTTAGCCACATTTCCAGCCCTATTTTGTAAAAGACAGGGTTTCACTGAGTTGTTTAGTGTCTCACTGAGTTGCCTAGCGCTTGGCTCTTTGCTGAAGCTGGCTTTGAACTTGTGATCCTCCTGCCTTAGCCTCCCCAGCTGCTGGCTTCACCTATCATTTCTATCTTAAAATCCCCAGCATGTAGCACACAGTTCTTAGCATTCAATAATTCTTTGTAGCCAGGCACACCACGTGCACATGTAGTCCCAGCTACTCAGGATGATCCGTTAGTTCTAGGCCAGCCTGGGCAACACAGTAAAACATCACCTCAAAACAAAAACCTTTGCTACATGAATTATAAATACTCCACTGAAGAACAACTCCTCCAAATGACTTTCTGGTATCATATCTCTTCCCTCTATTCTAAGGCCTTTCTGCCTTAATTATCCTTTCTCTCCTGCTTGTCCAAATGTTCCACTCTCCTGGCCTACAAAAGCAGTTAAGTTTCATTCAAAACTTCATCCTCAGGCTAGGCAAGTGCTCAGTGACAGATTGCTCAGCACTTGCCTAGCCTGTGAAAGGCCCAGAGTTCAATCCCTGGAACTGCAAAAACAGGGCTGAGGTTGTAGCTCAGAGGTAGAGCACTTGCCTAGCATGTGTGAGGCACTGGGTTCAATCCTCAGCACCACATAAAAAAATAAATAAAATAAAAATATTAAAACAACAATAACAACAACACTGCTTCCCCAATTTCATGCCAAATTATATTCCCTCCGAAGTCTATTTTATTGAATATTTGTTATACAAGGTACATAGATTTTCTAGGGAATGTAATGCAGTAGCAGAGTGCTTGACTAGCATCTTTAAGGCCCTGGGTTCAATCCCCAGTACCAGGAAAAAAAAAACAGTTATGGTGATATTATCATGTTTGTTTATTATTATTGGTCCTAGGTACCAGAGGATTGAAGCCAAGGGCTCACACATGCTAGGCTAGCATTCTACAGTTGTACAACATCAGCAACCGCTTTCATTACATTTTTAAAATTTTATCTATTTATTTTTGCAGTACTAGGGTCTGACTGAATTCAGGGGAGTTCCACCACTGAGCTATATCCACTCACTGTGGATGAGTGAAAGGGTTTGAACTGGAACTATTTTCTAAAAAAAAAGTGGTATTTTTACTCAGCAATAAAATAGAATAAAATCATGACATTCACAGGTCAATGGATGGCGTTGGAGAAGATAATGCTAAGTGAAGTTAGCCAATCCCCCCAAACAAAAGCTATATCCCAGTTGTTTTTTATTTTTTACACTGAATTGCCCAGGCTGGCCTGGAACTTGGGATCTTCCCACCTCATATGCTACCATGATTAAAATAATTTTGAGACAGGGCCTAACTAAATTGCCCAGGCTACCCCATACTTGTGATCCTCCTGCCTCAGCCTCCCAAGTACCTAGGATTACAGACATATACCACCCCACCTGGCTAATTATATTTAAAGGCTATACATTTCTACATAATTTCAATTTTCAATTCAATAATCTTTTTTGGTACTGGGGATTGAACCTAGGGGTGCTTAACCACTGAGTTACACCCCCAGCCCTTTTTAAATATTTTATTAAAGACAAGGTCTTGCTGAATTGCTAAGTTGCTGAGACTGGCTTTGAAACTGTGATCCTCCTGCCTTAGCCTCCTGAGCCACTGGGATTACAGGCATGTGCCATCGCACTTAGCTTTTTTTTTTTTTTATAAACCATTTTTCTTTCATTTAAGAAAAATGTTTTAAAAGGTTTTCTTTCTTTCTTTCTTTCTTTTTGGTGGTGGGTACCGGGGATTGAACTCAGGGGCATTCAACCACTGAGCCACATCCCCAGCCCTATTTTGTATTTTATTTAGAAAGAGGGTCTCACTGAGTTGCTTATTAGCACCTCGCTAAAATTGCTGAGGCTGTCTCTGAACTTGCCATCCTCTTGTCTCAGCCTCCTGAGCCGCTGGAATTAAAAGCATGCACCACCTACACCAGGCATTCCTTAAATTTTTGACACCCAGAAAATACTGAAGGTTTCTTCTAGTTCTTTTCCAGATTATTTTTATTGAACTATTTTCATCTGTGTGGAATATCTTTGGATAATGATACTTCCTACTGAATTCCAGTTCCAGTTTCAAACCCTTTCAGTTAATATAATCCTCCTCAGAACTAATGGGTTCATAGCTAACCTGTGGAACCAACCTAGACTGTGGAGCCCTTTAGTGGATGAATGGATTAAAAAATGTGGTGTATGTACACAATGGAATTTTACTTAGCAATAAAATAGAATAAAATCATGACATTCGCAGGTAAATGGATGGCATTGGAGAAGATAATGCTAAGTGAAGTTAACCAATCCCCCCACCCAAAAAATGCTGAATTTTTTTCTGATATAAGGATGCTGACTCATAATAAGGTAGGGAGGGGGAACATGGGAGAAATAGATGAATTCTAGATAGGGAAGAGGGGAGGGAGGGAAAGGGAGGAGGCAGGGGATTAGCAAGGATGGTAGAATGTGATAGACATCACTATCCAAAGTACATGTATGAAGACAAGAATTGGGTGTCAACCTACTTTATATACAGAGATATGAAAATTGTGGTATATGTAATGCAAAACAACAACAATAAAAAACCCAAACAAAAACCAAAGTACAAATATAAAGACATGAATTGGCGTGAACATACTTTACATACAAAGACATGAAAAACTGTGCTCTATATGTGTAATAAGATTTGTAATGCATTCTGTTGTCAAGTATTTAAAAAAATAAAATCAATTAAAAAAAAAAAAAAAGAACTAATGGGTTCAAAAGTTAATATGGGTTCTTATTTTAGAGAATTAGCATCATCTTTGAATCCAGAGTCTACTAACAACATTGTACAGGCCTAATGATGCTACTCTTTCTAACCCTTACTGGCTCCTTGCCTCTACTTCACACCCTCTTTAATAGACCCTCTGCACATTATATGGAACCACACTGCTCCTGTGTTTAAACCCTGGTGCGAATGGGATAGTGGGCCAGGCAAGTCAGAGGAGAAGAGAAAGACAAACACAGCAAGTATGACACAGAAAGTTCCAGCCTCACCACCACTGCCAACCCTATGGCACTTTCATTCTGTAATGGAAACAAATTATTCTCCATTTCTAGAGCTTTTTATGTTGTTTTACTAGTTTATGCTTTTATAGATGCTATCTATTCTATCCAAACGCAGACCTTCCCTTCTCTGTCCAGGTCCCCAGCTCTTCTTTAAAAGTTAACCCAACAATTTTCCCTTTCTTGCTGCCCTAACCCTCCCTCCACAAAGCAAAATATGTTCTCCTTCAATTCATACCCTGTACTTGACCCTTCTTCAATATACTATATACTAAATCTACTCTCCTTCCAGGCTGTAAAGTACCTTGTGCCAAGGACTGCTATCTTGAATCCATGCTTGTTATAAATACCCTAAGACTGTGCCTAAAATACAGAATTCCATGCATTTGAATAACCACTGTTTCAACCTCAGTACCACATGTACTCCATGAAATAGGGACATGTTTTAAACTATTGAGATTCTTGACCTCGTGTTTTTTTTTTTTTTTTGGGGGGG
>NW_026000205.1:12120653-12123646 GCF_001458135.2 Marmota marmota marmota
ACCTCGTGTTTTTTTTTTTTTGGGGGGGGGGGGGTGCTGGAATCAAACCCAAAGTCTCATGCATGCTAGGCAAGCACTATACACTGAGATACATCCCTAGCCCTCCATTTTTAAACTAACATCTGAAAGAACTAGTGAAAACTAAGGGGACAACATATCACAAACCAAAACTTCTTTAGGATGAGGACAGTTAGCTAAAATGGGACATGAATATTCAAGTGGACTCCTGTAATAGACTGACACCCAGCCAATATATGGCCTCCAATTACATGTGATCTAATATCCCAAACAATTCTCAACAAGCAATTACACCAAGTATCCTGATACTAAGCCTTAAAGAAAGGTTAATATTTGAATCCCTATTAGCACCTGGCAAAGAATAGTGAATAAATGACCACTAGACAAATAGGTGATAAAAAAGCCGACACACAGGAAATAATAATGGTACACTGGTAAAGAACTGGGACATGGAAGAATAAACTGGTAACCCAAAAAATGAGATATAAAAATGGCAGAAGGAATGTGGGAACTTTCTAATCAGACTGATTAAAGTAATCTAAAGGAGGTCTAATTACAATGCAATTCTTACTATAGAAGCTTCAACAGAATCCAATCAAATGTATTCTATCTTATCTTCTAACAAATACTTTAACAAAAGTAATAACCTGCTTAGATTTTTTTTTTCTTTCTTTTTTTTTTTTTTGTTTTTTGAGGAGGGGAAGTGGAGGTACTCAGGAGCCAACCTAGGGTTTTGTGCATGCTAGGCAAGCATTTTACCATTGGGCCACATTCCTAGGCCCTGCTTAAAACTTATGAAAGCTTAGAGAGCTAAAACTAGGCACTGACTTCACCAACATTTTCTGCTGTGTAGCACGAGCAGGCTATCAAGACTTCCCCATTCTTAGAAACACCCAAGAAACTCAAGATTATCCTCCCCACTGATTTAAAAGCCAGAAGCTTTCTCATTACCAATGTAGCCTCCAGGTTCCATGACACAGGAAAAGAGGTTCCTTGGAAGCAGACAAGAATACTGCAGTCACTAAAACTGGTCACAATCTGTCCACTGTTATTGAGAAATAGTCCCTTAGTATCGAGATTTAGAAGCATCCAAATTTGTGCTGTGGTGACTCCATCAAGGAAACACCACCTTGGGAAAACACTTCCATGACCAAACGTCACCCCCATTACCATGGAACCGAGTAACATATGCAATGAACAGATAATTTGTACTCCACTCTCCTTCCTTTGAGGAGCAGAGAGTACACGTTAGTTAGCACATTAGAGTGCACAATAATTTCATGCCCCTAAATGAGGGGAGTGGATAAATGCAATAATACCTTCTGTCTCTCCCTCTTCTGAAGATATTAGGATTGTTCCTTTCCCATCTTCAATTTGGACATCTGGTGCTACCATAGCAAATTTTTCTTTCACTATCTATAGGGGAAAAAAAGATTAAAAAATATTAATAGAGGCATTTAAAGACCATTTAAAAATAAATAAATAAAAACCTCTAGATTTTTTTCTATAAAGGCTCTTACTTTCTCCTTTCATAAAGGGGCTAGTTAGGAAAAACTGGAGAGTTAGCCATATTCAACCACAAATGTAGATCAGAGCAAACTTCCTCTAAATGGGACTTAAGAACTACTTGACTGGCTCTTGATATTTTCTTCCCCTGAACATTAGGAAGTGGACTCCAAACTTAACATTTCATCCCAGTTTCTATGCCAGCCCTGTAACAGAAGGTTTGACAGATGAAAAGAAATTCTTACTAACCTGATTCTCAGATGACCTCATCCTTCCTGAATTCCATATAGGTTTGGAAGATTTATAAGTGATCATATTCTGATCACTACCAGCTCCTAAAAAGTGATATAGAGTATCTCTCTAGGGGTCTAATTACCCTCAAATAAAGGAATTATCTTTAATCCCAAATCAATATTTTCAACAATAATACTTCCTAGGAATAAAAGAGAGCAGCAACCCTCCAATGGCCAGTTAACCAAGATCTGCTGCCTTCCCTGACCAAGATATGATTGCAAATTAGTCTTCCCTATGTAGCGAGTTCTGGGAGGAAGGTCATTCCCTACCCACTTTGGGAAAGGCTTAATCACCTATCTTAAGAGGTATGTAAATATGTAGCACTGTGATGGATTCAATCAGAGAACAATCCAAAATTCTCCCCTAAGTGGGAAGGGACACTTTCCAGCCATTTAAAAAAGTTCAATAAAAGTAATCTAGACAAAAAAAAAAAAAGTAATCTAGACAATTTAGGATTGAACCCAGTGCCTCACTCATAGACAAGCATTCTGCCACTAAGCTACATCTTTAGCCCTCTTTATTTTGAATTAGGATCTTATTAAGTTGTCCAAGATGCCCTCCAATTTGTGATGCTCCTTCCTTAGCCTCCCAAGAAGCTGTGATTCCAGGTGTGCATCACCACACAGACTTAGACTATATCTTAAACCCCCATTTCTTATACTCCTGCTCTACAAGTGAATCCAGAATCAGGTCATATCACAAAAATCTATATACTGTCACTAAGTCTCAGATTTCATAAATAATTAACAACAGCCTCCTAATTTTGTGGAAATGGGTACTGTCCAACATCTAGAGCACCTGAACTCTGCAAGTTATCCCTACCCTTAATACAAAGCTACTAACTGGGATTTTGCTCCACTGGAAACATAGAACTTTGCTATTCTTAGTCAAGTATTCACAATTCATAAAAATACCTTGTCTGAGACAAGTGCAGTAGTCTGTAACTATAATCTCAGCTAGTAGGAAGGCTAAGGCAAAAGGATCACAACTTTAAGGCCAGCCTCAAGAAGAGAAAAAAGAAAGCCTGGGAATATAGCCAAGTTTAGTGGTCTAGCACCCCGGGTTCAATTGTCAGTACTACCATAAAACAAAACATAAAAACTCTTTGTGGGTTTGGCCATAGCCAAAACTATTCAAAGACATTTCTTTCTTTCTTTTTTTTTTTTTTTTTTTTT
>NW_026000205.1:12123671-12145758 GCF_001458135.2 Marmota marmota marmota
TTTTTTTTTTTTTTTTTTTTTTTTTTTTTTTGGTGCTGGGGATTGAACCCAGGACCTTCTATATGTGAGGCAAGCACTCTACTAACTGAGCTATATCCCCAGCTGCGAAGACACTTCTTTATCTATCCAAAAAGAAAAAAAAAAAAAAGAACTACTTGGGAGGCTAAACAGGAGAATCACAAGTCTAAGGCCAGCCTTATATTAAAATAAAAAATAAAAAGGTCTGGAGACTTATCTCAGTGGTAGAGTGTCCTGGGATTCAACCCCTATTATTGCCAAAACAAACAAATGAACAAAAATCAGAATTTACTCACTGTGTGGGAAATAAAGAGCAAAGAAGTCTGCATGCCATGATACTATGCCACCTATGGTACATATTCCAGACAAATACACTTATACCTTATGTGCCTGGGATAGGAGGCACATATTCTGGAATCAGAGAGAAAAGCGCAGCAATCTAGATAGTAAAATAATCCAGGAAATTAGAGCAACTCACTTCAGAGATTTTCGGAGCAATTACCTAGAATTTAGTTTGTTACTAGGTATTTAGTAACATGCTGTAAAGGATAAAAGGACACTTGGATTTTTTTGTTTTAGGGAAGAGAATTGGCCCCTGAACTCACCTTATCTTGCAAGGTGAGAACAGTCACTTTGTGGACATTCAGTCGCACAGTCACCTCTGGCTTGCTGGCACACACGTAACAATTGGGGTTAGGAGGATCCAGTGCACAAGGCACAAGCAGCTTCTTTCTTGGGTTTGGTTGTTTATTCAAAAAAATCTTTGGAGAAAAACCAAAAAGCAGGAATCAGAAATGTGAATTACAATTTTATATACCAATCTAAAACATCATTTTGTATATTAACAAAAAAACAACATTACTTAAACATCCTCCTCTAGAGATGGCAAGGATCAGGAAAATCATAACTTTTTAAAGAGTCTAGTTTTTTAATCTTCTATTTAGCTACCATATAAACAGCTAGGTTTACTCTAAAGAGTAAACCGACTCCACATGCTTCTGCTGATTAATTTAGCAAGAGTATAAGTATAGCCGTATTTGTCTCAGGTATCATCATTATCAGCTTCTGGGTGTCCTTCACAGTTTTTTTTTTTTTTTTTTTAAGAGAGAGAGGAGAGAGAGAGAGAGAGAATTTTAATATTTATTTTTTAGTTTTCGGCGGACACAACATCTTTGTTTGTATGTGGTGCTGAGGATCGAACCCGGGCCGCACGCTTGCCAAGCGAGCACGCTACCACTTGAGCCACATCCTAAGCCCCTCCTTCATAGTTTTTATTCTCAGTTACTTTAAGTCAACCTCTTTATAAGACCAACACACTTCTGCAATTAATGATAATGCTTTTACAGATATATGGAACAAAAGTGACCACCTTTCCAAATTTCCTAGGACAATTAAAATAATATTTATGGAAATAGGGGAAAGATACTGGTATTAATGCTATTTGTCTAATATCTCCTCCTCAAAAAAATTAAAAACCAAGACCAATTTTTTTAAAAGTACACTGAATTAGGACAGGTCCCAACCTTAAACTACTATAAAGTTTGGTGCACACTAGCAAGATTAAACAAATACAACAAAGTCAGAAGAACAGAAGAAGTTTAGATACAAATTTTCCATATTTGTCTACAATGTAGCACTGTGTCTACTAAGAATCATTAACTCTAAAGGAGAACCCTATAGATTCCCCCAAGTTTAAAGGAGTAAATCCTTGGAGACAGTAGAGTCCCCCCTCTGTAACTTTTCCCTACAGTGAATACTGGTCATGTAGCAGGGCTAGAAAGCAAACTAAAAAACAAATGGGGGGGGCTGGAGATGTGGCTCAAGCAGTAGCGCGCTCGCCTGGCATGCGTGCGGCTCGGGTTCGATCCTCAGCACCACATACAAACAAAGATGTTGTGTCCGCCGAATACTAAAAAATAAATATTAAAAAATTAAAAAAAAAAAAAAAAACAAATGGGGGAAACATTTCTTTGATTTTTGGGCTTTGCCAGGAAGACTAAGCATACTAAGGAAAGTAATAATAAAACAAAATTGGGATTAGGGATATAACTCAGATTGTGTACTCAGTCTGTGTAAAGGCACTCAGACCAATCATCACGCCAAAAAAGGTATCACTGTTAATACCCAGGCAAACATTATTAATCCATCTTAATACTCATTTAAAAATGTGAACAAAGTAAATCCAGATATATAGGTATCAACAGTCCAAGAGGTGGATGGAAACGAGCAAAGAAATCAGAAGGATGTTACAGGAAACTGACATAAAGTAAGTTTGACAATCAATTATGATTGTGGGCTCAAAGCGACACTGAAGCCATAGGAAAAGTTGTTTGCTATAAAAAGAAAATTTTTTTTTTAATATTTATATTTTTAGTTCTTGGCGGACACAACATCTTTGTGTATATGTGGTGCTGAGGATCGAACCGGGTCGCATGCATGCCAGCTGAGTGCACTACCGCTTGAGCCACATCCCCAGCCCAAGAAAAATTTTTAAAAAGTTCTTAGAAATTAAAATTATGGCAGCCAAAATAAACATTTAAATAGAATTGAATCAGCACAGTGTCACACACCTGTAATCCCAGTGGCTCCAGAGGCTGAGGCAGGANAGGATTACAGGTGTATGCCATGGTGCCCAGTCAAGTGGTTTAGCCTGAAGAGGCACACCTAGCCCATCCTTTACTAATATAGGAACTCTTTCAAGAACCTGGAAATGAGGGAGAGCAAAGAGAAAAACACCTTCCCAATAGAAACAGCAAGAGGAATTATCTTGACCTTGGGTTTGGTGGAAGGGCTAATGTCTTTCCTATCAATCATTACAGCAAGAAAGGAACCAAGCAGATTTACTGTCTAAACACGTATGGGTTGAAAACCTAAAGTCGAGAATTTAAAAGTAGTTCTAGCAATGGGGATGGAGCTCAGTGGCACAGTGCTTGCCTAGAATGCACTGGCCCTGGGTTCCATACCTAGTACCACAAAAAGAAAAGATTATCCTAGGTTGGTAGTACAAATACTCTATGAGGTAATGTACTTCAAGGTATGTATAGATACTTGAACTGTCATAGCTACAATTCTAAAATACATTGCTACAAAACCATAAATCAAGACTTAAGTAAACAAAACACAGATCTAGTAGAAATGGTGGGACATATCCGTAGTAAAGATTTCAGACTTGAAAATTAATCAAAGAATATAAAATAATTCTAAAAGAGAATAAAAAGAATGACCAAAGACCAATGACCAAAGAATAACCATTTTTTTAAACCATAGAATTGGAAAATCTTTTTAATATGTAGATCTCATGCTAAATTTCTCCAAGAATTTGGTAAAACTGGAAATGTTAGAAACGAATTAGCTTCTGCTTTCACTTATTAGATAAAAATAAGTCAATGTGCTTTCTTTTCTATTGAAATTTCCAGGAAGATTACTTAAACATGCACTCACACAAGTTAACTAAAACAATTGTTTTTCCTTTGCTTTAAATCAATTTTGTTGTTTTAATTTTAAAAAATGTCTGTTTTACGTGCTTTTTATACTTTGGGAGTTGGGGGTGTGTGTGCTGAGGATTGCATTCAGGGCCATGCACATACATAGCAAATGCTCTACTACTGACTATATATCAACTCCTATAATTTTAAAAAGACCTTGAATAAAAAGAGGCAAACAGAAATACTCACTGTTCTACACTGGTCTATTTTTCCTGATAAAATCTTCAGTCCTTCCAATACTATCAACCCGGCAATCACTGCATTAGTAGTAGCAATAGCAGGAATTATGTTCCCTGCCATTGCTGTGGGGGGAAAAAGATGAACATGTTTAGCTGTTAAAAAAGAAAAAACAACTTTGAGGTTTTGATGATACAAATGAAGTACAAAACAACTTACATTTTATATCAAACCTGCTCTTCATATTCATACTGAAAATATGCATCCTGAGATTTGCAGCAGAAGTGACAAAATCCATTGCAGATGGGTCATCCTGCCAATAATATAAATTATTTAACAAGTCTTCCCATGAACTCACTAGCTTGACTAGTACTACTTTCATACAAGAGTACCTTCACATATGTATAATATTGTAGACAATTAACCAGAACAAGAGGTAGTCATGAAAGAGAGGCTACTCTCAAGTAAGTAGCATGGAGATTGGATAAGAGGGAGAGGGGCTTATGACTTCTGGTCCAGGAATACAGTCAAATAATAACATCAAGAACTACCATGCTTCTAGGAGATTGCTCATGCTTAAACAAATGCACTGGGGACCAAGTACATAATACACCAGAATCCCAATTCCATTAATTGATGATGGCAACCCTTTCCTAGGTTCACTAGTTAATAATGAGATAATTGCTGGATAAGCACAGAATCCAGGCAAAGACACAGGCTGTTTGACAAAACAGTTTCATTAAAGTCTCAGAAAGACCTAGACTACTACTTTGGGCTCTCCTCCTCCAAACTCCATTCAGAGATACACCACTCACCCATGTGTGCTGTGTCTTCAGATAACGAAACATGATCAAAGTTTTCTCTTTATAATTTGCATTTTTCTTGAGGCCATATCCTAGACTCTTTAATTAGATTTCGGTAAGGCTTTCTGCTTTGAATTAAGAAGATATAACAGGATGGAAGAAAACATTTTGGATATGCCCTTTTTACTAGCAATGCCCTGTGCAGAATTCTTCAGTGTACAAAACTAGAGCTGAAGGAGTCAACTCTAGTTCAGTGGATTTGCTGAAAAAGGACTTATCAAGCCATGTTAATATTTTTTATTCAGCCTTTGGGTCACTTTTCAGCTAATAAGGATGACCACCCTTAAAGGCAAATGCTATTTTTGCATGGCCCAGAGTAATTCCTGGAGCAAAGGCTCAGAGTTTAACATTTGTTTATCACCATATACCTAGTTCATCTCCAAATTCAAAATGCTACTCCCTGTCATGACTGTTTCTACTTCTATTTTCTGGTAAATTCTTGAGTTGAGATGTAACTCTCTCTCTCTCTCTCTGTAAGAAGATGCTTTTTTATTCTTAAAGAAAAAAGAAAAAGAGCTGTTAGGAAGTGAGTTCCTTCATGTACTTATTAACTGGCTGTGCAACTTCAGACAAATCAACCTTCCTGAGCATCTCACAAGGTTGTGCTAAGGATGAGTAAGAATATTTCACATTATCAATAGTGTGCATGAGGAATTTCCAAGGCAACTGGCTTATGATACCCATTAGGTATCAAAAGGACTTTACCGAAGAAGGTAACAATTCTCAGTTCCAAGTTCCCTTTTTTAGCCCCTATGACAGATTAAAAAAGAAAAAAAAAAAACTTTCCAAATATCTAGAACAATGAAAATATTTGAAAAACTACCCTTAGTATCATGTAAACCAAAAAGATTAATGTATAATGGTGCACACCTATAATTTCAGTGACTCAGGAGGCTGAGGCAGGAGGATACCAAATTCAAGGCCAGACTGGGCAACTTAGCAAGATCCTTCCTCAAAATTAAATAAATAAAACAAAATAAAAACAAAAAACGATTGGGAATGTAGCTCAGTGGTTGAGTGCCTCTGGATTCAATCCTGCAACCATAAAATACAAACAAAAAGCCTCAAGTGCCAGGTGCAGTAGTGCATGCCAGTAATCCCAGATGCTTAGGCAGGAGGATAGAAAATTCAAGGCCACATTAAATGATGTTACATATTTTAGAAAATCTGAAATTGAAGACTCTAAAAAAAGACAATTACAGAGGTACAAAGATAGATGCACATATAGATGCAGTCTGTTTCAGGGAACATATGAAGCAACTACATATTAATCAACAAATGACTAGTTAAATAATACTGACTGAAAAAAGCAGGCCAAGAGTATAAAAACAGTGTTTGGCATGGTGGTGCATACCTGTAATCCCAGCTACAAGAGAAGCTAAGGCAAGAGACTTCAAGTTTGAGGCCAGCCTTAGCAACTCAGTGAGACTCTGTCTCAAAATAAAACACAAAAAGAACTGGGGATGTAGCTCAGTGGTAAAGTATACCTGGGTTCAATCCAGTATCCCCCTGCAAAAGCATATACAAATAATATATGACTCCATNAAAAAAAAAAAAAAAAAAAAAAGAAAGAAAAGGAAAAGGAAAAGAAAAAAGAAAGTGCAAGGCCAGCCTCAGCAACTTAGAGAGGCCCTGCCTCAAAAAGAGCTGGGAATACAGCTCAGAGGCAAAGCATTCCTGGATTCAATCTCCAGTAATACCACCCCCATCTCCAAAGACCTCAAGAACTTAAATTTACAAGCTTTATTTTAGATATCTGATTAAACAAAGTTCCAAAATTTGTGCACAGAAAGGTATCTTGGATTTCTAAAACTGGTCTCTTTTAAAATCCCCTGACTACAATTAAAATTAAGTAAAATGAACTCAAAATACAATATCTAACTGCAGAGCACTATTAAATATTATTTTTAACTTTAAGAATAAATATGTATCATTTTTTATACTGAGAAGTATTTCTCTTAAATCTCTGAACAGCTATATCTATTTCAATAAAAAGGCAATTTTATTACTTTCTAGATCAAATAAACAGCGAATGAGCTGTCATTTTGAAAAGATTTCATGATCACTTTAAATAAGTCGGTATTACACAGAATGTTAAATCAGTAAAACATTTCACTAATAAAATTCACATTATCTTTCTAGTCAACATAATTATAAATGTATTACTAGAATCCAAAATAAAGTTTTATTACATTGCTCAAATTTATTTATAGAAAATTCACACTTCAAAAGTGGAGGGCTGAGGTGAAGCTCAGTGGTACAGCACTTGCCTTGCCTAAGCCTTGGGTTCAATTGCCAGTAATGTCAAAAGAAAAAAGAAGAATCTGACAAATATAGTAACTAGAGATGAAAACATCCACACCAAATTATAGATATTTCCTCAAAATCTGATAGAAAAAAAATGATATCTAAAAAACAAAGAAAAAAATACTAGTTGCTATTACAGATTAAGAACTATACATCAGATACATAAGCAATAGATGATACTCATTTTTAATACTAACCTTATCCCATATGAGCTCAGCTCCATCTCCTTTTTCTGCTAAATGAACTCTCAAAGTCTCAATGCTCTTTGAAAAAAGACTTGCATAGCTCTTTACATCTAGAACCTGCTGGTCTTTCAGACCTAGCTGGGGTTCACTTTGTTGATCTGATGGATTGGATTCTTCTCCTCAAAAAATAATAATAATAATTACAAATTTCAATAAGCATTATTTCTCTAATGTGATCTACATAATAAATTCAATCCTACACCAATTCTTATTAGTCTACATATAAAGCAAATCTCATTAAAATTATATCACTACAGTACAAGTATCTGAACAAGAAAACTGTTAAAACTGATAGAAAAAGTACAAGGCCATCAGGACTTGCATTACTGGGGGATTCATGGATATAACAAAGTTGATAAGCATTATGCCTAATACATAGTTATCACTCAGTAAATGGAAGCTATTGAATCATACTTCAATTTGCCCAGTAAATTAAGCATCTTATATTGTTGAAAACTGCTTCAAAGTGGTGAGTAAAATCTCCAGGGATCTTTTAAGTTCCAGTGTGCTCTGCACTGCTGTGCACATACTGCAATACAGTTCACATGAACTAGAAACACAATGTGTCAATGAAGAGTGGAATAAGGAAGTGGTCACTAAAAGCTTCCTTCATTTAATTTTTTTTAAAAATGTGTTTTAAAATTAAATCTAAAAAAAGACAATTACAGAGGTACAAAGATAGATGCACATATAGATGCAGTCTGTTTCAGGGAACATATGAAGCAACTACATATTAATCAACAAATGACTAGTTAAATAATACTGACTGAAAAAAGCAGGCCAAGAGTATAAAAACAGTGTTTGGCATGGTGGTGCATACCTGTAATCCCAGCTACAAGAGAAGCTAAGGCAAGAGACTTCAAGTTTGAGGCCAGCCTTAGCAACTCAGTGAGACTCTGTCTCAAAATAAAACACAAAAAGAACTGGGGATGTAGCTCAGTGGTAAAGTATACCTGGGTTCAATCCAGTATCCCCCTGCAAAAGCATATACAAATAATATATGACTCCATTTATGTAACGTGTACATGACTACTTGTATCTGTATGCACAATTAAGATGATCAGAACATTCCTTAAAATATTAATAATGGCTATTTCTCAATGTGAGTATAGATCTAATGATTTTTCTTTTTCATGTTATCTGAACATATGAACACAATTTCGAAAAAAAATACAGTACTTAAAATATTTTTGGTGAGGTGATTTCCAGTTTAGGTATTCCAAAAAGTAAAACATATTTTTTTTTTTGTGATGCTGAGGATCGTATCCAGTGCCTCACACATGCCAGGCAAGCGCTCTACCACTGAGCCATAGCCCCAGCCCTGATTAAAATGTTTTTTTTTTTTTTTTTTTTTACCTTGACTCTGTACTTCAGCCCAGTCCAATGGAACAGGTGGTTTCCTTTTCCGCCATAGTTTATCCATTGTCAATAGATACCTGATATCATCTTTAAAAAGCTTTAAAAAAAAGAAAAGATAAATCCCATGAGCCCTACAAGTCCCAAGTTGATAAAATACATTAAAATTTCATTGATGATTTACTGTGAAATCTGATTTAAAAACACATGTCAAAGCCAGGTGCAGCTGTAGCACACGCCTACAATTCCAGCAGCTCAGGAGGCTTAGGCAGGAGGATGGCAAATTCAAAGCCAGCTTCAGCAAAAGGGTGGTGGAGGTGCTAAGCAATTCAGTGAGACTCTGTCTCTAAATATAATACAAAAGAGGGCCGGGGATATGGCTCAGTGGTCAAGTGTCCCTGAGTTTAACTCCCGGTACCAAACAAATAAAACAGCAACAAAAAACAATCCACAAAAACAAAACAAAACAAATCACACATGTCAAATGCAAGCAGAGTAACAATTTTCAAAAGCCATTAAAAAAATATTCAAATGTTTACACAGAATCCCTACATATAAAATAGTTAAAACCAGTAAAACAGTTAAGGGAAGAAGTTAAGTGAGGATAAGGGAATGCTGACGGCCTGGACCTCCTGAACCACCTCCCCCAAAGTTCCCCTAAAACTCCAAAGTTCAGTCTGAAGCAAAATCATACAAATTAAAGGGATTAATAAACACTATCAATAAACTACAAGAATTGAATACAACTACTGATACTAGAGAATCAGGTGAACAATATCTTCAAGTTCTTGGATCCAGGCCAATAAAGCACAAATATTCTAGAACAACTCAATTACCAAATTTCTGTAACCTCTCTGAAATGTGCCTTCCCCCTTCTAAAATATTTACATGTGCAAAAAATAAAAAAACAAAAGCTAAAAGGAGGTATAAAACCCCCAAACACACAATTATTATAATAAAACACTATCACATGTAGACTAACAAAAAACAGAAATAGTAGGATTTCAGGTGTTTTAATTATTTTTACTTTCTCCTTATCATTGTTCTCTCCATCTCTTTCCCTTTTGTAGTGTGAGCGATGAGATCCAGGGCTTCCCACATACTAGGGAAGTGCTCTTGGGAACAGGGGCATCCTCTTAAAAGCCTTTTCTATTTGTGATTAACTTATTCAACACATTTATTGCAGGTACCAGGTAAGAATGTACCTTCAGCTAAATTGAAATATCATAAAAATTTCTATCAAAGCATACTCATCTTTAATTTTTGGAAAACAAGCTAAATATATAAACAATGACAATAATATTTAGTAAGAAACTCACAAAGCTGAAAACCATGAGGATTTTTGTTTTACCTATCTAAGGCATAGAAAAAGAATACAAGGTAAATAGTAACATTTAAAATGAGTACACAGGCAAGAAGTTAAGTTCATTATGATATGATATGGGCAGCACATTAGGCTAAAAACAACTTGTAGCCAGGCGTGGTGGTGCACACCTGTAATCCCAGCGGCTTGGGAGGTTGAGGCAGGACGATTGCGGGTTCAAAACCAGCCTCAGAAACTTAGTGAGTGAGGCCTTAAGTAACTCAGCAAGACTGTCTATAAGCAAAATACAAAAAAGGGCTGGGGATGTGACTCAGTGCTCAACTGCTCCTGAGTTGAATCCCTGGTACAAAAAAAAAAAAAAAAATAGTAAAGGATACTGAACATTTGGCTAAGAAAAGTCTGCCAGACAAGAGTAGTCCTTCAGACTTTCGCATTATCCCATCATCTCTGATACATCATGCTCATTTCTATTAATTAAATTCAATCTATAAACTCGGATCCCAAACACATCTAAACCTCCTACTTACCTATAGAACAACTTGTCATTGCTCTAATGATAGAGAGCAATCTACATGAGTTCAAAACTGACAGTATTACCTTCTCCTATTCCCCCAACCCCCACAAAATTTACTTTCTGCCTCACCCATCCATACTATTCACCAGCCCAATGAGAAACCAGGTTAGCTTTCCAGATTCCTCACTGTATACATCCCAAGTCTTGTTGAGTCTACTTCTCCATGCTCCACTGTGAATACAGATGGCTTGTACCTTGTATTACTTTGGCACTGCACAACTCCATGGGTACTGACTCATATTAGTTACAATATGAATATCGAGTTTTAGAGTGGTACACTACATCCCCCTCCATGTCTTCACAGTGATCCTACAAGACATGCTCTCAATAAATTCCCACTGGTGCAGTATAACATCCTTAACACAGCCTAGAAAGCCTTGGCTAATCTGCTGTTTCCTTGACTTTCAGTTATCCCTTTCCACTTTCCCCTTGAACGGGAATGATTTCAGTTTTTCAATTTAGATTTTTTGTACATGTTACACTTCTATCCCCATCCTTATTCTTTCTAGTCTTGAGTTTAAATGTCACCTCCTCTAGAAAACCTCTTTTGAACCTGTTGGAACTCAGGAATTCAAAATCATCCGAACTTAATATCATTAAACACTGAATCTGGAATTAACTGTTCACTGTTTGATTTCCTATCTACAGCAGGGTGTTCTTGTGTCTTGTTCACTCCTAAATCCCCAATACACAGAAGTATCCAGCACAAAGAAGATGCTTAAATTTACCTGCTCAAGAAGAGACTGTAGATGTACTTCAGATTATTCTGGTATTCAAATGTTGCTCAGATACAATGAAAATAAGTGTTAAGAATACTACTTTGAAAGCTATTAATGCTGTCCACATCAGTGTTTAGTGCATTTAAGTATATCAGAAATAAATACAATTTTTCGAGAAAAAGGCTTTGTGATAAAATAAACGTGACAGGCTTAAGAGAGACAACCTTTCTTAACATAAGGAAGTGAATATAAGTTGGAGTGAGCAGTAGCCCATTTGCTTAAGATAGTGGGACCTATGCATATTGTAAAGTAGACAGAAGGAACCAAGAAAGATCCAAGACACAGAGCAGAGGAGAAAAACTGTTTGAAGAACAAGGTACAAAGCCAAAGAAAAATGCCCTTTGGAAAAGTCTGCCTTTACCAAAAGAGGTTTATCTTCCACACAAACAAAAAGATAACAGCCTGCAGTCAAGTGAGATATTCTCAACAGGTAGGTAAATTATGTCCAATGGCTACAAACCTCTTACTATAAGCTTAAGACCACGTCCTTAGGGTGGCAAGAATGCATTAGACAATTTAAGAAAAACTGAGAAAGTTTCAAGTATTTACTGTGATAATAATTTGCCACAGAGTCAAAGAAGAAAAAATAGAAAACTTAGAACTAAGGGCCTAGCTGAACAATACTTAGGCAGATTCAATTTTAAAAGCCTTGTAGAGCTTTCTAAAACTATCCTGTATATTAAACTGATGAGAAAAAGCAATTTAGGATTAGAACGTATCAAGTCAAAACTGCTAACAGATGATTTGAACAGGAAGAGATAAAAGGGATTAAACCAAAATTGTTTATAAAGAAAACCAACTTCTGTGACAGCAAAAGGAAACAAAGAGGGGGATAGATGCAAGCTTCTATATTTACCTCCTGGAGAGATACTAAACTGATATTTAGTATAGGCACTAAAATTTCCAAACTTGCATGTGCTGACTACATCAGTCATTTTGTTAGGACGTTAGCATATACGCACAAAAAAGTTTAATTCAATTCTATGTATTGATTTAAAACAAACACAATCAGATTAATAGAGCTATCCACAATTATAAAGAAAATAAACCTAGGCTGGGCAGAGTAGTGTATGCCTATAATCTCAGCAACTCAAGAGGTTAAGACAGGAGGATCACAAGTTTGACCAGCCTCAGCAACTAAGCAAGGTCCTAAGCAAGTCAGTGAGACCTTGTTTGAAAATAAAATATGAAAAGGATTGGGGATGTGGTTCAGTGGTAAAGTACCCCTAGGTTAAATCCCCAGGGTAAAAAAGAAAAAAAAGTAAACCTAACCTTGGTAAAAAGTTTAACTGGATCATAACCAGTTGATTTTGCCCATTCCTTTGTGGAAATACGTTTTATGTCACCATCTTCATTAGATGCTCGAGCTCTGGCTTCAGCTTCTGTTGGTTCCCCTATAAAACAATAGTATTTTTTTTTTTCAGTGTAAAACTGAGCTCTTACATGTGGGGGGAAAATGTCACTCACAGAAGTCACTTAAAAGCAACACATTCTAAGTTCAAGGAGAAAGGAAAATAAAAAAAGTTATCAGCATCTTTTTGTGCTTCCCTTGAAGGTCACATGTATAATAGCTGAAAGAATGCTCCTGGGAACAACTCCTAACTGATATATTTCCCTCTATCCTGATAAAATGAAACTATCCTTTTGGTAAACACTGTTTTAAAGTTGAAACAACATATTTTAAGAACATTAAAAAAACAAAAAAAAAACAAAAAAAAAACCTATCACTTTTCTCTTAAGCTACCAATGTCAAATTAACAAAATAAAGACGGCAGCCACAATAAGAAAACACGTCGAGGGTCTGGGGATGTGGCTCGCCTAGCACATGTAAGTTTTGCTGGGTTCGATCCTCAACACCACATATAAATAAAATAAAGGTATTGTGTCCACCTACAACTAAAATAATATTTAAAAAAGAAAATGTGTCAAATAGTTTACTCACATGCAGCTTCAGGGTCAGCTCTATCAGGTGACACTTCCTGATCAGCATCTTCTTCCCCAAACAATTGGCTGTTAAATTTAAGAACAGTAAGTATTTGTGAACATCAGGAAATTCTGAGCAAATGTAGTTAATTGTCCTACCTTTTTTTTAATAGATATCCCAGAACAGCATTTATTTATTTTATTTATTTTTATTTTTTTGTGGTGCTAGGGATTGAACCCAGGGCCTTATGCATGCAAGGCAAACACTCTACCAACTGAGCTATATCCCCAGCCCATAATTTTCCTATTTCTGTCACAAACAACTAATTCAGAATATTTAATGTTTAGCAGGGATAAATAGTGAACAATGGATAAATTGCATTCCATAAACCTATGAGCACTGAAACAATCTGTTTAAACAGTTTGCATGCTAACATTAGCCACAACACAAATATGGCCAAATTTTAGTAGATTCTAGTGAATAGCTTTTATATCCTTCTGGAGATACCATTTTAACAGAGGAATAACATTTTAAAAGTATACTGCATTTAGTTGTTCAACATTATGTTCTAGGTGGGGAAATTCAACAGTGAAGACCCTTTTTTTAGTGGTATGATTTATATTTATGCATGATCTTTTAAGAAATAATAGAAAATTATTAAGCTGAGATTCTCCTTTATTACTCAAGTTATCCTAAAAACTGTTTAATAACTCTTATGGATATAAAACTTTCCAATCTTTCCTCAAGGATATGACTTAGGTTATCTTCTGATTCATTTTATAAGAAAATGCCCTTTGGTTGAATCAATTTAAGTCCCAACAATGGTGGTCTGAGAGTTCCTATTGATTTACATCATCTCTAGACTTAATGCTTTGTCAACTAGTAATTTGTCAACTAGTAAGTGTAAAATGTATCTAGCTGTGTGGTCTTATGTCTAAATTTGTACATCAGTTGTAGGGTTAAACATATTTATTTATGTGTGTTGCTTGTTTGGATTTCCCTTTAAGGAAAAAAATGCCTGATTACCATTTCTTATTGATTACATCTTGCTTTTATTCTAGATCACAATTTTCAGCTGACTATCACAAATATTTACTCCTACACAATGGCCCGTTATTTAATCCATCATAAAACATCTTTTGATGACAAAAGTATTTAAAGGATTTGAATGTTTCAATCTTTTGTTTTACCGTTAACAACTTATCTTAAGAAAATTGTTCCCTAATCCTAAGGATGAAGATGTCTTTCTATAAGGTTTAAAGTTTTTCTTATTACACCTAGACTTAATTTTTAAAACAATTTTTTTTTTTAGTTGTAGATGGACACAATACCTTTGTTTATTTATTTTTATGTGGTGCTGAGGACTGAACCCAGTGCCTCACACATGCGAGGCAAGCACTCTACCACTGAGCCACAACCCCAGCCCCTAGACTTAATTTTAATATATTGCTTAACTTAGGACGTGAAAAAATTTCCCACAAGAATACCAACTTCCCTACTTTTTACTTAATCTATTTTTTTCAGCTCATATATACATATATGTGTGTATGTGTATCTACACACATGCGTATAAAATACTGTCATGAGATATATAATCTCTCACAATGACCTGTTTATCCCTACACTAGGAACATACTAATTAATTTTAGTTTATATTAAATCATGATATCTGTTATAGCAAATTACTCAAATTATTCTTCCCTGGGAATGTTTTGGCTCCTTAGGTTCTTTCCTTCCATATATCATCAACCAGTCCGTCTATTTATTGGTACTGGAGACTGAACCCAGGTGCACATCCCCAGCCCTTTTTTATTTTTTGAGACAGGGTCTCTCACTACATTGCTAAGGGCTTTGCTAACTTTTTGTGGCTGGCATTAAACTTGTGACCCTCCTGCCTCGGTCTCCTGAATTGCTGGGATTACAGTGTATGCCGCCATGCTCAGCTCCACATGAATTGTTTGTGTGTGTGTGTGTGTGTGTAGTAAGTACATATGTATGTATTATGTGTGTGCTGGGGACTCAACTCAGGGCCTTGCACATGCTACCGATCACTGAGCTACATACATCCCAGACGCGCCAAAAGCATTTTAAAATCAGCTAAATAAGTTTCAATAAAATCCCTGGTAAGATTTTAGTTGGCATTGCACTGAATCTATAATTTGGAAAAAAATGACAATATTGGGACTTCCAATTCAGACTCAGTCTCTATCTTTTCTTTGGTACTAGGGACTGAAACCAAGGGTGCTCTCCACTGAGCCACATCCTCAGCCCCTTTTATTTTTATTTTTTTTTTTTTTTTTAATTTTTCAACGTTTATTTTTCAGTTCTCGGCGGACACAACATCTTTGTTGGTATGTGGTGCTGAGGATCGAACCCGGGCCGCACGCATGCCAGGCGAGCGCGCTACCGCCTGAGCCACATCCCCAGCCCCCCCTTTTATTTTTAATTTTGAGATATGGTCTCACTAAGTTGCTCAGGTAACAGGCGTGTGTCACTGTGCCTCCTTTTCTCCTTTCATTATGTTACCTTCTTTTATTTCCAACAGTCATTTATTTACTGTATTGGGTCTTATACATCTTAAGATTCATTCTCAGGTACTTTATCCTGTTTTATGTTTTTATACTTAATTATCTGTTATGATTAGTTATATATGTATATATTTCTCTCTTCTTTTGCTCTATTCTTTTTTTTTTTAATTTATTTTTTAGTTTAGGTGGACACAATATCTTTATTTTATTTTTATGTGGTGCTGAGGATCGAATCCAGTGCCCCATGAATGCTAGGCAAGCACTCCACCACTGAGCCACAACCCCAGCCCCTCTTATCTTTCTCACACTAAGTTGCCCAGGTTAGCCTGGAACTCCTATTCTCAAGTGATCCATATTGTTCTCCGGAATAGTTGGGACTACAGAGGACTACTGCTATCAGATCCAGCTTAGTTTATCTACTTTTAAATTACATTTTCTAAATACTTGATGCTGCATATAGAAATGCAGCATTGGTAAACTATCATTTCTAATCATGTGTCTATAGATTCTTTAGAGTTTTCTATGTAGACAACCAACTATATTGCATGCAAACGACCAGTTTGTTTTTTCCTTTCCCTCCTTTGAGATAGGGTCTTTCTATGTTGCCCAGGATGGTCTCAAATTCCTGGACTCAAGGGATAGGTGTTCATCACTGTGTCCAGCTCACCAATATGTTTTTTCAGTGTTGGGGATTGAACCCAGGGTATCATATATACTAGGCAATCACTTTGCCAGTGAACTATATACCCCAGTTCCTTTCTCAATTCTTAAGCCAATATTTTCCTTTTCTTATTGTGCAGGCTCAGCAGTAGAATAACCAAATAGAAGCAGCAATAATGGGCATCCTTATCTGAACCGTCACTTCAAAACATTTTTTAAAATGAAAGGAAAGCTTACATTAAGTACATGAAGGGCAAATGTGGGAGCAAGGTTTTGAACAATCTGGGAGTTTACACACCAAGAAGCTAAAATGCTTCATGTAGTAACGAACTACAGTTTAACATGAACTCATGTTTAGCTTACACAGTTAGAGATGGTTAAAAATAGAAATATAGAAATCTTCAGAGACTTATATAAACATTTATTTTCTGTTCTATCAGCTAAGAGGGCCTAAAACAACACCCCAGTTGCATGCCTACACAGATTTGATTTTATAAAATCGCTGTTTGCTGAGAGCCATAGCTAAGTAGGTACGACACATGGCAATTTCCTTGTCAGCCTACCCCATGTTGCTTAGAGGAAGGACTCTCCATTGTGGACCCAGGTCATTTGCAGTGACTTTGCATGAAAGGTGACCTTGCTCAAGGACCAGGGTGGATCCGGGTTTAGGGTGGATGGGGTTTAAGGTGATTCCTGCTGGGAATAGGGCGTATCCTGCTGCCTCAGGCGCCTTGAGTTCCCGTTGAGTTCTTGCGGGGATTCAGAGAGTATTTGGGATTCAGAGACTGGTGGAGAGTGTGGATTTCCCCCAGAACTTGCGTGTAGAGTGCCGGTGACAGTTGGGAATAAAGAATTGCTGTTTGAATCTACAAGGCTGTGAGTGGCTCGTGATTTTGTGCCCAGCCAGACTGCGGCAGCTGTTCAATAAAAGAAACTAGGATTCAAGAGAAATGGCTTGGGCTAGGGCTGTAGCTCACTGGCAAAGTGTTCTGCCTAGCATGAGTGAGGAGGCACTGGGCTCAATCCTTAGCACCACATAAAAATAAACAAAATAAAGGCATTTTGTCCATCTACAACTATGAAAAAAATTACGAGAGAGAAAGAAAGAGAGAAATGGCTTATTCTAGGAGCAGGAAACATAAAATATTTCTGAAACATCTTGTACAGCCAGAAAGTAAGGAACTACTTAAAATAGCCACACACTGATGAGGGTATATCAAAAGAACACAGAGCCAACTGCAAGAACTCCCAAGAGCCAAAGCTAGAACAACTTGAGCAACAAAATAAAGTAATATTGGATTATAACCCAAAGAAAAAAAATATATTCAATGTTAACAAGTGCACATAAATATAAATGAATGAATAAATAATAATTTCAGGGGGAGAAAAGCCATGCATGGTGGCACAGGTCTATGGACCCAACTACTCAGGAGTCTAAGGCAGGAGAATCACTTGAGCTCACAAATTCAAGAGCAGCCTGGGCAACATAATGAAACCCTGTCTCAAAATAAAAGACGTGGCTCAGTGGCTAAACACCCCTGGGTTCAATCTCTTGTATCAAAACAAACAAATAAACAAAAATAAAATGTACAATATGGAAAGAGGAAGAAAAAAAGTACAGTGGGGAAACCTAACAGCAAGATTACCAAGGCCAATATCAACAATCATCAACCATATTGATAGCCTATGCCCCCTGCTATGGATTAAAAATGGCACTTAATCACTGATCTCTCCCAATAACCCATAATCCCAGTCTTATCATGACAAAAACATCAAATTCCAATAGTAGGGCATCCAACAAAGTACCTGACCAGTACTCCTTAAAACTATGAAGGCTGTCAAAAACAAGGAAAAACTAAGGAACTGTCACAGCCAAAAGTCTAAAAAGACATAAAAGCTAATTGTAATGTGGTATCCTGGATGGGATCTTAGAAAATAATATTGGGGGCCGGGGCTGTGGCTCAACGATAGAGCACTCTTCCGGGATATGTGAGGCCCTGGGTTCAATCCCCAGCACCACATAAAAAAATAAAAAGATATTGTGTCCACCTACAACTAATTAAAAGAAAAAAAAATAATATTGGGTAAAAAACTAAAGAAATCTAAAAAATAAGGACTTTAGTTAATAATGTTTTTTTTTTTTTTTTGTACTGCCATTGAACCCAGGGATGCTTAACCACTGAGACACCTCCCCAGCCCTGTTTTTATTAGAGACAGGGTCTTGCTGAGTTGCTAAATGCCTTGCTAAGTTGCTGAGACTGGCTTTGAATTTGCAATCCTCCAGTCTCAGCTTACTGAACCGCTGGGATCATAGGTGTGTGCCACAGTGCCTGGATTAATACTGGTTTTTAACTGTTATGTATATATTGTACTAATATAAAATGTTAATGGGGGAATGAGGTATGAGGATACTTTGAAACTCTGTACTATCATCTCACTTTTCTATAAATCTCAATCAGTTCTACAAACAACTGCCAAATAAAGAAAGTTTGAGTGGGTTTTTTTTTTTTTTTTTAATATTTTTAGTCATAGACAGATCAAACCCAGTGCTTCACACATGCTAGGCAAACACTGTACCACTGAGCTACAACCCCAGCCCCCTCTTTTCTTAATATCAATCTAATCTGTGCTAAAATTCTGTTCTTTCCTATTTGATAGTAAAACCTCCTAGGATTTTTATGCTCTTATTTCAACTATATCCTTCATTTTGTTATTATTTTATTCTGTGGTTCATGTTCTCACTTAAATTGGATCCTTAGGTCATTAATTGTTCAACCTTTCTTCACATATGTAAGCTTATAACTTTTCTTTCATCTACCATGTTCCATGAACTCTACTGAGTTTCAAGGTAGTATTTTCCACTATCATCACAAAGTTGTTTTGTGGTCCTAGCGATGGAATCCAGCGCCTTGTGCATGGTAGGCAAGCCCTCTACTACTAAGATATAGCCCAAGCCCCGTAAAGTTTTAACTCCACTGTAATTTCTTTTTAAACCAATGGGTTATTTATAAGTATGTTTTCATATTTCCAAATATACTTATTTGTATTTATTTAGTTATGTGCCTGTCTCCAATATCAGACTAAGCTTCTTAAATTGTCTTTGGCATGCAATGAATGCTGTCTGAATTTAATTTAACCCAAGAAATACCATAGGAAACCTACTTAAGTGTCCCGTCACTGTATTTAACCATAAGTACAATCTTTGTAAGCTATTTAAATAAAAGTGATCTCATTTCCCATCATTAGTACTAAAAAGTATGTCCAGAAATACATATTCTCTTACTTGAACAAATACTTTGCCCAAACGATGCAATGAATAGGTTCTGAAGGTGTGTTACGAATTGTACAGCCAGGAAAAGTTCTCTGGGTTGGCTTAGGATGACATTCATAACACTCGGTCACACCCTACAAAATCAGGACATGAAAAAAATATTTATTTCAATGGTGGTTTTTCAACATTATAAGGTAATATAAACACTTCATTCCTTCACCTACATTCCTGTTTATGCTATCTAGGAAATTTTAAGATAATAATTTAATATTTAATAATACTTCAATATTTATCAACTCCAAGATCATTATTTTACAGATAAATAATCTCTTAATACAAAAGCTAATTAAATCAACCACAGTAACAGCTAAGAATAAGCCAGGACTCCTCTGATTCCTGGCCCAATGAACATTACCTACATCAAACCAATAAAAATTATTCTACCTCAATGTCAAATAAGAGAAGTTTGTGTTGATTGTACGAAACAGGAAAAAAAAAAAAAAAAAGCTACCAGAAAGACAAATAGCTTTCCTTGACAACAGCCCAAAGGTGAAAACTTATTAAGCATTATTCACAGCCATACCTTTAAAATCTCATAAAAATTATGTAAACTAAAAGTATTTAAGAGCTACCTAGAAACATGGAAAAAATCCTAGGTATTACCAAATTTCGCTTGTTTTTTCATTGGCAACTCTTTAACCTCAGTCCTATAATGCACACTGGTGTCTCAGGAGCACTGAAATGAGGTAAATAATGTCTTTCTAATTTATACTAAAGAATAATCCAGAAAATACTGTTTTAATATAAATTATAGCAAATTCAGGGTTTTCCCCCACAACACTATTTCTTGTGCCCTTGACCCTGCAACATTCTTTCTTTAGAGGCATAGCCACAAGCAGTTATGCTGTGTATTACCATGAAAAAATAGAACTACTGCCTTGATATATGAACAGACACTGAGAACCTCCATTTATTCAACTAAATTTAATACACACTAACAGGTACAATCACCTTTGTAGAATGATAATGAGTGAGCTTCCAATGGCACTATTTAATAGTTGAAATAAATTAAATACTAACACAGATAAACTGCCCCCATCCACAAAACAAATAAGATAAAATCTGAAAATCTTTCTTCTTCCCTTTTTGGTGTGGGTGTGTGCATGTGCACATGTGTGTTTGGTACTAGAGATTGAACCAAGGGACACTCTATCAAAGACCAATTATCTCCAACACTTTTTATTTTATCATGAGACAGGATCACACCAAGTTACCAAGGTTGGCATTGAACTTGTGATCTTCCTGCCTCAGTCTCCCGAGTAGGTGGTAATATAAGACTGTGCCACTGTGCCCAGCTAAAAACCCGCAAATTTTAAATACAGTGTAATTAGTGAACCCAGGGGCACTTTACCAGTGAGTTATACCCTCAATTCTTTATTTTTTTCCTGAAATAGTCTCGCATATGTTGCCAAAGCTAGCTTTAAATTTGCAATCCTACTGCCTCAGCCTCCCAAAGCGGCTAGGATTACAGGCATGGCACCACTGAGCCTGGCACTTCCTTTTCATAGTTTCAAAACTTCCCAAGCAATTCTCAAAATGTATTTATGTTTAACTCTTTAAAATAACTAGAAGAAAAAAAGATCTGAACAGCAAATCGATCCCAATGTGGGGATTTTATAAAAATAGGTTATAAGCACACAGGTATTTGCTCTAGTATACTTTAGTTTAAGTGTCTGAAATATTTTACAAATACACCCAAAACAGTTCTCTTCAGATCTCCACATCCAAATTCCTTAAGACAAAAAGTAACCCTCAAGACATTCCTTAAGACAAAATGTACTTAGTGATGGGGACTGATAATAAGCACATGCTCTACCATTAGGCCATACCTCCAGCACAAAAGGTAACTTCTAGAAGGGTGGTTTACCATTTATCAACTACAGAACAAGGTGTAGTCTCAGCACTAAGAATTGTTTACCATAAATTTATTATGCTTGCAAGTCTAAGGATTTCAATGCATAAGTTTATTCAAACAAAGTAGCACAGATCCAAAAGATCTTTCCAACTATTGTCTTTTGGGGTATCTTATATAGCATCCTAATTTTGGGAGAATTAACCCATAGCTTTAAGCATCATGGTAAGTTTTATTTTTATTTATTTATTTATTTTTATTTTTTTAAAGAGAGAATTTTTTTTATTATTTATTTTTTAGTTTTCAGCGGACACAACATCTTTGTTTGTATGTGGTGCTGAGGATCCAACCCGGACCACACGCATGCCAGGCGAGCATGCTACCGCTTGAGCCACATCCTCAGCCCTCATCTTAAGTTTTATATGGCATGAAAATCCTTTTGTCTTGGATGTTAACCTGCTTACAGTATATAAACCCAAAGTTCATTATTTATTTTCTCCTTTTTTTTTTTTTTTAGTATTGGAGATTGAACCCAGAGGTGCTCTATCACTGAACTACATCCCCAGACTTTTATATTTTGAGACAGGGTCTAAGTTGCTGAGGTTGGCTCTGAACCTGCATTCCTTCCTCCTGCCTCAGTCACCCAAATAGCTAGGATTATAGG
>NW_026000205.1:12146849-12155859 GCF_001458135.2 Marmota marmota marmota
AAAAAAAAAAAAAAAAAAAAAAATCAAAAGGCTACCTTTTTCTTCTACTGCTGTACGATTCTACTGTAATTATAAGGTAATACATATAAGTAAATAAAGAACAATTAAGGCAGTTTAAGGTTAGGAGAGAAAAGATGAATCAGGTTAAAAGAATCATTCAGGCTTTCAATGTTTTTTCTTTTGGTATTTCTGGCCTAAAATTATTACAAAACTTATCTGACAAATACTTTTACATGTGGAAGTAATTACAGGCAAGTAATATTATTCAAATATTTCCCCCCACATTCCAAACACACAAACTATGACTGGTTATACAAAATTGGGTTATATGAAATACCATCCTCTGTTGTAAAGGGCTTGAATACGATATTAAAATGTGTACATTTCTTTAGGTGCAGTGTTGCACACCTATAATCCCCATGACTGAGTCTCGAGTTCAAATTCCAAGTTCAAAGCCAATCTCAGCAATTTAGTGAGACCCTAAGCAATAGCAAGACCCTGTTTCAAAATAAAAAGGACTGGAAATGGGGTCCAGTGCTTAAGTGTCCTTGGGTCAAATCCCCACAAACATCCCCCTCCCAAAATTGTAATACAATCTAAGGGAGCCAGGTGTGGTGATAACACACCTATAATCCCAGCTACTCAGGAAGCTGAGGCAAGAGGATCTTAAATTCAAGCTCACTCTGGGCAATGTAGCAGACACCATCTCAAAATTAAAAAACAAAGAAGTTGGGGATACAGCTCAGAGGTAGAGCACTTGCCTAGAATGTTTGAGGCCAAGGATTTAATTCCCAGTACCACCTTCAATCCAGTCTAGTATCTTATATAGTACTGGATACACTAAAAATAATCGAAGGCCAGGCACAGTGGCATATACCTGTAATCCCAGCAACTCAGGAAGCTAAAGCAAAACGATATCAAATTCAAGGGCAGCCTCTGCAATTTCATGAGGCCCTACAATTTAGTGAAACCCTGTCTCAAGATAAAAAATAAAAAAGGCTGGAGATATAGCTCAGTGGTAAAACACCCCTGGGTTTAATCCCCAGCACAAAGGAGAGGAGCTGTGCCTTTTAACTTTAGCACCCTATCATCTCATTCCCCAAACAATGAACTTTTATCCTTGATGGCACTTTTTAGAATTATCTGAGAAGCTTTAAAAATGCTGTTCAGTCCCCCTTATAGTGTTTTAACTGGTCTTTAATGAGACCTGGAGAGTCATTTTTCTTAGGTCCCCACACAAACAAAGTCACACTGTATTTAAAGTGTGCCACCAAGGAAACAAACTCATCCACATACACCCCTTTATTTACACCATGTGGTCGATTAGTAAAGTATATATAATTGCTGAATTCCTGCCTGGGAAAAAAATCATTTCTAGAAAAAATTGCAAGTGACATGCTTTTTTGTTTTTGGGTTTTGGTACTGGGAACTAAACCCAGGGGTGCTTTAAGACCGAGCTACATCCCTAGCCCTTTTAATTTTGACACAGGGTCTCACTAGATTGGTGAGGTTCTCACTAAATTGCTGAGGCTGGCCTTGAACTTGCAAGCCTCCTGCCTCAACCTCCTGAATCACTGGGAGCCCAATTGGAAAACTTTAAACCTGGTCTTACTTCCTTTTAGTTCTCTAAAGTTCTAACTCATAAAAAAAATTTAATACTAAATTTCTTAAAAGCTTTAATATGGGGAAGGGAAAATACAGGGATGTCAAAATAGTAAAATGATCTTACCTCTGTTATCTAATGCATTCATGACCAATATAAACTGTCGAAAAAATTCCACATTATAGTCTGGACTACAAAGCAAAACAAAAAGATCAACAAAACCAGCCTTATATACAATCTTCACAGTATAATACAAAATTCAGAAAAGTGTAATAAAGTAACAACAGCAAAATATAACTGATGTTAAGAATATATACCATATAAAAGGGGCTTGGGCTGAGGTTCAGCCGTAGAGCACTTGCCTAGCACATGTGAGGCACTGGGTTCGATCCTCAGCACCACATAAAAATAAGTAAAATAAAGGTATTGTGTCCAACTACAACTAAATATATATATATATATATATATATTTTTTTTTTAAAAAAGAACATATACCATATAAAGTCTGACTTTTTCCAAACATAAGTAAATTAAAAGAAATTATTTCCCTCAAATTCCTATGCTTTTTGGCCAGCTACCTCGGGCATAAGAATAGTATCTCAAACTAACAGAAAGATGGCATGACCTCACTAGTCCCACCAGGCCTTCTCAGAGCAGCCAAGTGCCTGGGAACATATAAAGAACACATTCCCAGGATCTGCTTGGCCTATGGCTTCACTCCACATGGTACGAATCAGGCAGGACTCAGGCCCCTAGGGTCTCTGCTTTTAGCATGCTGGGAAAACAACACAGGATAAGAGGGTTATGGGGCTATAGGCAGGTCTGTAGACCAAACATCTAGAGGGAAAAAATAAGTTGAAGATACAAATGCCCTTATGAGAAAGCCTAAGGCTGTCTCTAATTCTAGTATCTCAAACAAAGACTATTTGTGTGTATGTGTGTTGCTGAGGACTCCTCCCAGGGCCTTGTGCATGCAAGGCAAGCACCCAACCAACTGCCCACAAACAAGGAGTATTTTTCATACCATTTACTTTTGAGCTAGACAGCAACTGTAGACAAAGGATAACTTAGGGGATGGGGATGTGACTCTGTGGTAGAACACTTGCCTAGCATGCCCAAAGCCCTAGGTTCAATCTCAGCACCACATACGAAGAAGAAAAAAAGGTAATTTGTACCCAGAGTTTCTTTGTTCCATGCCTCCCACATTAAATATTTATTTATTTATTTCATATATCATTTATATATTATCAAAATTATTGACCCACTATAATTCCCAGTGTTAAATTACCACATTAGAGTATTGATAAACAGATTATTTTGGACGGAAACCTTTTAAATTAAACAAGCAACCGTTAAAATCAATCAGAATGAAATATACTTAAACATGTCTGAATTATTATCTACAAGGAATTTTAAACATCTTATTTTAATTAGAACTGAGTGCAATGTCACACGCCTACAATCCCAGCAACGTGGGAGGCTGAGGTTGGAAGATCATCAGTTTAAAGCCAGCCTCACCAACTTGGGGAAACCCTATCTCAAGATAAAAAATAAAAAGGACTGGGGATGTAGGTCAGTGTAAAGCACTTCTGGGATCATTTCCTACTATGAAACAAGCCAACAAAAAAATATATATAAGATCTTTCCTAAGTGTCCAAGTAACTTATTTATTAACAATATTTAAATCTTATTACTTATCTAGATCATATAAACATACATAAACTGGTAAAAGAATACCACTTAACTTACATGGGCACAAACTACCAGATTTTTATTATCCTAGAAAAATCTTTTTAAAAAAACATAATGATCTGGGCACACATATCTGGGTAATAAAAATAACATGCTTAAGCTTAATTAAAAATTCACAGCAAATACAACTTCACAATATAGTAATTAGAGCATACTTCATGATGCTGTCATGGTAAGCTACAATATTAGCTTTCGGGTAAAACTGCAGTACACTTTCTTTGGCAACCTGGAAAACAAACAACAGTAAATTACTATAACATTTTTTTGAATATATATTTGAAATGTACTTCTGGCAGACACAATTCTGGTAACTCACCTACTTACCCAGTAGTCTTATTTATGTTAAACACTAACAAAATACAAAAATGTGATAAAATTTCATTAAGATTAAACTCCATCATATTTATAAAACAGGACAACCTTCTCCTATACCATAGCACATCCACTTCTGTATGAATGGTAAGCCTCAGGAAAAACATAAAATGTGAGGACAGGGTGTAAATTAGTGATAAAGTGCTCAGGTAAGTAAGTGCACATAATACCTTAGGTTCTATAAGGAAGAAAGGGAGGGAGGGAGGGAGGGAGGAAGGAAGGAATTATATACAGGGCTAGGGATGTGGCTCCGTGGTAGAGAGCTTGCCTAGCATGTGCAAGGTCCTGGGTTTAATTCTCAATACTGAAAAAAAAAAAAAAAAATGAAACGAACAAATGTGTATTGCAAAAGCCAAGTGTCAATCAAAAGAAACCTTAAATAACCATCTACACAAGTATAAATACAAACTACAATGATACACAGATGGTTGTTTTGAGTAGGGTGTAGTGGCACACGCCTGTAATCCCAGTGGTTCAGGAGGTTGAGGAAGGAGGATCTGGAGTCCAAAACCAGCCTCAACAATTTAGCAAGGCCCTAAGCAAGACCCTATAATATTGAAAAAAAAAAAAAAGCTTATTTTGAGAGGAAGACCTCACTTAATCCACTAAGTCTAAAAGGTTTAGCAAAGTATCCCTGGAGAAAGGAGCCAAAATATGAAAAAGAAAAGAAAACTGGGAATTGGACAAAAGGACTGACAGAGAGAAAAGATGCTTTAAGCATAGAAATCATGAAGATTGTAGCTTCTCTTGCTACAAAGAAGAGCCAACCTCTAGGGGGTATAGGAAAACAAGGCTATGGAAATCAGAAATTTAAATATGAAGAAGACACAACAAATCACCCCAATTACAGGATTAAGTAGAACACTTCTATTTCCTTTGTAGACCAAAAACAGAGGGCTAGTCCTCCCTTCACTTCCATCTTTTTATTCTCCACACTCAGCTTAAAGAGATAGCTTTAGGGGCTGGGATTGTGGCTCAGCAGAAGAGTGCTCACCTAGCATGTGCCAGGCCCTAGGTTTGATCCTCAGCACCACATAAAAATAAATAAAAGAAAGATATCATGTCCAACTACAACTAAAAAATAAATTAAATATTGTGTCCAACTACAACTAAAATAAATAAATAAATAAATAAGAGATAGCTTTACCCATTTTCTTCCTCTTGTAAGAAAGGCAAAAATTAAGCCATTATGGCTCGCTGTCCCATCAACATAACACCTAAAAAACTTAACTTGGGCAAAATATACCACTATGGTAACCTTACAATAAATACTTACAGAAAAAACATATTCCTTTAAGAAAATAGGTAAAAATAATAATATTCATTAATATTAATGTCACTGACAAAAATCATAAGTTGTATAATAAGCTCTAGATTATGATTTCCAACCTATTCTAATGCTCCTGAGTCAATTTCATTAAAATATTTGCAGAATTGAAAACTTGGGACTTAATGAGTTTCATAAATAAAAGATTCATCAAAGGATTATAGAAACAGTATGAGAAATAGTTACCTGTGCCTTTGATCTTCCAACATGTTTCTTTTGAAACAAAAACTGCCTGTTGAGGTTACTGACATCAATAGTGTCCAGATCAATCTACAAATGCATAAACCCCAGATAAATTACAAATATTGTGGTACGTTTGAGCAATATCACTATCTTAAGCATTTATAACCTAGAATTTTTTAATATTTGCTACATAGCAGAGAAAATGCTTTGCAGACCAATTATACCAAAACTGCTAAACTGTCAGGAACAGTGGCATACACCTGTAATCCCACTGATTCGGAAGGCTGAGGCAGAAGGATCACAAGTTCAAGACCAGCCTCAGCAACTTAGTGAGGCCCAGTCTTAAAATTCAAACAGAAAAAGGTTTGGGGATGTGGCTCAGTGGTTAAATGGCCCTCATGTCTATCCCAGGTACCTCCACCCCTGCAATGAAAAGAATGCTTTTTGTTTATTTAATCATCCTTATAAGTACTTCAGAAAATTTCTTTGAAGGCATTAAAATATATATGATTTACTGAAAATATAAAATTTAGCTTGGCATGGTGGTACATGTCTAATCCCAGCTACTTGTGAGACTCAGGCAGGATAATCACAAGTTCAAGGCAGGCCCAGGCAATTTAGTTAAGACCCTGTCTCAAAATGAAAAACAGAAAGGGCTGGGGATGTGGCTCAGAGGCAAAGCACCTGTAGGTTCAATCCCCAGAACCATGAAAGAAAAAAAAAAGTGTGTGTGTAGATTGGTGAAGAATAAATTTATATACATACATATAAATTCTAAATCTCAATCTAATTTCTTTCAAATCCAATATAAATTTTACTGTGCCCTGTTCTTTTTATTAAATAATATGTGACTACCAGATTTACTAAATTCTTGCTGCCTTCTTTAATTCAAGCCTACATTTATATACCAAATTTCACTTACAATTATTACTGAGGACTATAAAAGAACTTTTCTACATATGGTTAAAAAAGTGTCATGTTTTAAGTCTCATCTAATTGCTGCCTAAAAATATATATGAGAACTATAAGAAGGCCCGGGGTTGTAGCTCAGTGGCAGAGCTCTCAACACTATGTAGGAGGCCCTGAGTTAGAATTCCTATACTGCAAACAAACAAAAAAGAATAAATAAGGAGCCTGATGCCATGGCCCACACCTGTAATCCCAGCTATTCCAAGAGGATGAGGCAGGAAGACCACAAGTACCAGGCCAGCCTAGGCAATTTAGCAAGACCCTATCTTAAAAATTTGAAAAATAAAATAAAATGGGGTTGGAGGTGGTGCATGCCTGTAATCCTAGAGGCTCTGAAGGCTGAGGCATGAGGATTGAGAGTTCAAAGCCAGCCTCAGCAACAGTGAGACACTAAGCAACTTAGTGGGACCCTGTCTCTACATAAAATACAAAATAGAGCTGGTGATGGTGGTTCAGGGCCCAAGTTCAATCCACAGTACCAAAAAAAAAAAGGGGGGGGGGGGGTCGTGGTGATGGTGGTTGGGGCTGTAGTTCAGCGGTAAAGTGCCCGTGTTCAATCCCCAGTAGCACTCCCTCAAAAAAGTAAATATAAGGAAAAAATGGCCGCAATAATTTCATTTCAGTTCAATAAATTTAATAAACAGTAATCAAATGTTCTAAGTGTAGCTGGGCAGGTGGGCTATAACGACAATCACAATTACTGGGGAAGCTGTAGCAGGAGGATCTCAGGTGGAGGCCAGTATGGTCAACAGGAGAATCTACCTCAAAAGAAAAAAACCACACAGGGCTGGCGTTGTGACTCAGAGGTAGAGTGCTGGCCTACCATGCCTGAGGCACTAGGTTCAATCCTCAGCACCACATAAAAATAAAATAAAGGGGGCTGGGGATGTGGCTCAAGCGTTAGCGCGCTCCCCTGGCATGCGTGCGGCCCGGGTTCGATCCTCAGCACCACATACAAACAAAGATGTTGTGTCCGCCGAGAACTAAAAAATAAATATTAAAAATTCTCTCTCTCTCTCTCTCTCCCTCCCTCTCTCACTCTATCTTTAAAAAAAATAAAAATAAAAAAAATAAAATAAAATAAAGATATTGTGTCTACCTATAACTAAATATTAAAAAAAAAAAAAAGAAAAACCACACAAAAAAACATTTTATGTTCTAGCTTTTTTTTCTTCTTCTTGGTACTGGGGATTGAACTCAGGGCCTCAGGCATATTAGGAAATCGATCTACTATTGAGCTACATCCCCAGTCCTCATATTCTAAAAAAATTGTGACAAATCCTAACAGTTTTAGTCATAATTTGTGAACACTGTCAAAACATATAACCATCTAAGGATTTATTTGTACTTCTAACTTTGCTACAAAAATTAAACCAAATAAAAATGTTAAAAAATATAACCTTTTATTTTTCAGGTTCCCACATCACTCTTTGGTGGGAGGGGTGCTGGGGATTTGAACCCATGGACAGCAGGGCACTGTGGAAGCATGCCTGTAATCCCAATGGCTCGAGAGGCTGAGGCAGGAGGATTGCAAGTTCAAAGCCAGCCTCAGCAACTTAGTGAGGCACTGAGCAACTTAGGAAGACTTGTGTTTCTAATAAAATTTTTAAAAATTTTTTAAAAAGGGCTGGGGATATGGCTCAGTAGTTACGCCCCCCCCCCAGTTCAAAACAACAACAACAAAAAAACATAAACCCAAGGGTAATAATTTACCACTGAGCTACATCACTAGCCCCCAACCCCTCTTTTTGAGGCAGGGTCTAAAAAAACTGGTGAGAATGGCTCCCCTTGACTTTGTGATTCTCCTGCCTCAGCCTCCAGAATTACTGGAAAATTCACTATCTTATCTATTGCAAAATGCTTATTTTAAGAAAGTACCAGTATTTATCAGCGTATGTGAATTTGCGGTACAGAACTGGATGAAAAACTAAGCAAAGAAAAACGTGTATATTCTTTCCTTCTAATCAGTCCTTAGCTCAGTCTGCTACCTTTCACTCTTTTATTAGAATAGTCTGTCTCCTCTACTTTTTTCCCTCTTCACCTTGCCGGTACACCTTAAGTGTACTTAAACTCACATCCAAGTTCCAGGTGTTATCTCCAATCTAAGAGATAAATAACCTGACTTACAATTACAGTAGCTTTCTGTCATAGTACAGCAACGCAAAAGTTAAAACCCTAAACACATCTTGAATGAAATAAGCGAGTGTATCTATGCTGTACTCAGCGGAGGAGCGCGAGCCCCAAAGGAGTCCTGCCACTTTGCTTCGTGACCCAGGGTAAGTTACTAAATCCCATTGCATCTCACTTCCCTCATCTGTTAAAAATAAAATGAGATGAAAACAGTGCACACGCATGAGATGGTGGTAAAGAGTAAATGAATTAGTATAAACCGCTCCAGACGAGCGCTCGGGACGTGGGGCTGCTGTGAAAGCTGTCCTCTGGGTCGTAATTTCTGAGTTAGGGGAGACCTGCAAATTAGAGTCACAACATCCACGAGACTCAATCTTCTCCTTCACTCCACTGCAACTGGGAAACAGTTTCAAAGTGAAAAGGTACGAGGCCACTTCCATCGCTTTGAGACGCCACAAACTGGCGCTGCAGGGGGACGGAGGAGGGGGACGGAGGAGGGGGGGCGGGCAGCGGCCCCGCGACGGAGCGTCCGGAAGACCCGGGCCCGCGGCCTCTCCGCCTCCGGAGCAGGCCCGACGTGCGAAGGCGCGCCCCGTCCCGGTCGAATAGCTCCCTCCACAGAGGCAGCCACGACCCAGGACTTCTGAACCGCTCTCGGCGCCCCAATCCGGTCC
>NW_026000205.1:12156328-12168883 GCF_001458135.2 Marmota marmota marmota
AAAAAAAAAAAAAAAAAAAAAAAAATATATATATATATATAAAACATTCTGTTGTCAAAAGATAGTGAAACAAGTAGTTGGGAATATTATGATATATATAGGTCTTTGTCCAATTCTTGACTCTCCCTAAGATGGGCTGTAGAAAATAGAATGTCTTTTCTTCAAGGTAATGAAGCCAGATTGAAAGATAGGTAGTTAGTGTAGTTAGGTAAATCGGATCTAATATCTAGTAAAATCGAAAATGAAGGCCATGTTGAGAATGGAGCCTGGGAAAGCAGAGCAGCACTTGGAGAAATTGAAATGTTAATGTTCCCAAGGCCCAGAGCCCATTCTAAAGAAATGTTAATAAAACAGCTCCCAGCAAACAGGGAGATGCTAATCAGAAGCGGCCCCAGGCCTGTCCTGCGCAGATTACTCCTCAGGCCCGTCTGCCCCTCACCTTTTGGGTCTCCTCACCTACTATCTATCACTGCAAGATAACTGATAGAAGGACAGGAACGGCGACAGAAATGGGAAAGCTGAAAGAAGACCTTAGCTATAAAAGAGGGAAGACCTCCCCACTTCCACGGATTCCACCTATTGGGTCCCCTTCTTCCTCTGGGGAGAAGTCTTTTCTGCTGTCCTTTATTAAAGCTTCTACTTTCCATTCTAAACTTGCTGCCGTGTGCTTCTCTGGTGTTATACTTCAGCATTGGGGAAGCAAGGACTCTGTCTCCAGTTAACTACGGTAACAATAGGTCATAGATACTCAATCTTTCTGTATTGGAGTAGTCCATAAAGAAAAAGGTTTTCTTTCCTTGCAGTACAGGGGTTAACCTGTTACTGAAAGCTCAGTCCTTATCCCTGATGCCAATTTAATAAGGAGGACACAGTTTTTTTGTTGTTGTTTTAATATTTTTGTTAGTTGTTGATAGATCTTTATTTTATGTATTTACATGTGATGCTGAGAATCGAACCCAGGGCCTCACACATGCTAGGCAAGCACTCTACCACTGAGCCACAACCCCAGCCCAGAGGACACAGTTTTGAGAAAAAGAAAAAAGATTTATTGCTTTGCTAGCAAAGGAGAAGCACAGGGTACTTTTGTCTAGAGCTGTGATTCCTGCCCATCAAGAGAACAGAGGGCTTTTAAAGAAGCTCTTCACAGGCTACATTCCCAGTATGCCCTGATGGGGGTCCCAGGTGCACCTTGATGGTAGTTGAAATTCACTTGTTAAGCCTGGCATAGTAGTACCTATAATCACAGAGGCTCAGGAGGCTGAGGCAAGAGGATTTCAAGTTCAAAGCCAGTTTTAGCAATTTAGAGCGATCATAAGGAACTTAGCAAGACCCTATCTCAAAGTATAAAAAGGGCTGGGGATGTGGCTCTGTGGTGAAGCAGCCCTGGGTTCAATCTCTGGTGCCTAAAGGAAGGAGGAAAGGAAAGGAAATAATTTTTTAATTTGGGAGTTAGTCATGCCTTAGATCTTCTGGTGACCCCTTCTTCCAGTGGTGGGTGTGGCTCAAGGACAGATAAGTGCCTAGGATGGGAAAAGTTACTTTTGTTCTCTGCGTCCTAGGTTAGGGAAAGGGAGAAGAGGAACAGAAAAATATGTTCCTTTTAAAATAAGCCACAGAGCAGTGAAGGCTATGTTCCAAAGGTGAAGTGGACCACTGTTATAAACCCAGATGTGATCTACCACTGAGCTACATCTGCAGCCCTTTCATTTTTTGAGACTGGGTTTCCCTAATCTGACCTGGCTGTCCTCAAACTGCCATTCTTCTGCCTCATCCTCTAGAGTTGCTGGGTTGAGCCACTGTGTCCAGCTTCCATAAAGAAATTTGCTATCCCACTTGAATAGTAGGTCATAAAACCTGTTTCATTCCAGAGGGATCCTGCCCCTGCCCTGAAGGGAAGCATGTTGCACAGAGAGGCCAAGCAGATTACTGAACTGACAGGCCTTGTTGGGTTTTGCCACCCAGCCTGTGAGCATTAGATCACACCCTCTGTGTACAGTCACATTTCTACAAGGTTGTCCATGCTTCAATCATGCCTCTGCAATGAAGTCTATGAAAACCCGAAAGAACAGGCTTAAGAGCATCTAGACAGGCAAACCCATGAATGTTAGCCCAGAGCCCAAAAGCTCCACTCCCCACCTCCAACACCATGCCTTATGCTCCTTTTCATCTGCAATTTTTGTAATATCCCTTACAATAAACTGGTAAATTTCTTTCCCTAAGTTGTGCAAGCCACTCCAACAACTGGATTTGACATGAGAAAGGAATCGTGGGAACCCCAGTGTAGAGCTGATGGGTCAGAAGTACAGGTAAAACAATCTGGGCTATGCAATTGGCAGGGGGAAGTCTTGAGGCTTGAACCCTCAACCTGAAGGATCTGAGGGTATCTCTAGGTAGTGTCAGAACTGAATTGAGGACACCTAGCTGGTGTTCACCACTGCAGAATTGGTTGATTGCTTAGTGTATGTGAGAAAACCCCCATACATCTGGGGTCAGAAATAACCCATGTTGTAAAAATTTAATAGGAAAAAAGTCTCAGTTGAAATTTGGGGGATTTGTTCGGTTTCTTTTCCAACTGCAATACACGCTCCCATATGCTCCAGGTAAATGTTCTCAAGAAAGATTCTACTGCCAGGTATGGTGGTATACACCTGTAATCCCTGTGGCTAGGGAGGCTGAGAGGAGGATTACTAGTAAAAGCCAGCCTCAGCAATTTAGTGAGGCCCTAAGCAACTTAGCACCTCTATCTCAAAATAAAAAATAAAAACAGCTGGAGATGGGCTGGGTTTGTGGTTCAGCGGTAGCATGTGTGAGGCCCTAGATCGATTCTCAGCACCACATAAAAAAATAAAGATACTGTGTCCATCCACAGCTAAAAAAATTTTTAAAAGGGGAGGGGTGACTAAAGATATGGTTCAGTGGTCAATCCTGGGTACCAAAAAAACCCAAAAGATTCTAGAAGGGAATTTAGCAGTATGATTTTAAAAACTTACAACTGTGCAAGTATATAGGGTTTTTATTATTGTTTTTTTTTTGTTGTTGTTTGTTTGTTTAATTTTGACAGGATCTCATTGTGTTGCCCAGACTGGCCTCCAACTCCTGGATTTAAGCAGTTCTCCCACATCAGCCACCCCCGCCCCCCAGTAGCTGAGAGTACAGGCACCAGATATAGGACATGACACTCAGAGATGAAGATCAATTTTATTTTTTATTTTTGCAGTGCTGGGCAAGCACTCTACCATGGAGCTTACACCCCTGGCACTTGCACACAGCTTTTGACCTATTCATTCAAATTCTAGGATTTTATCCTGTGCTGAATGCGAGTGTAGCTCAGTGGTAGAGTGCTTTCCTAGCATAGTGCAGGCCCTGGGTTTGATTCTCAGCACCACAAAAAAAAAAAAAAACAACTTCAGGTGTGGTGGCACATGTCTATCTATAATCCCAGCAGTTTGGGAGGCTGAGACAGAAGGACTGCAAGTTTGAGGCCAGCCTCAGCAATTTAGTGAGTACTTAAGCACCTTAGCAAGACCTTGTCTCAAGATAAAAAGTAAAACCGGTTGGGGTCATAGCTCAGAGGTAAAGTGCCCCTAGGTTCAATTCCCCTTCACACACAAAAAATAGAGATTTAATCTTAGTGATTGATGGTCATCATAACAAAAACTGGATAAAACAAATGGCTAGTTTGTATAAAGTTTTTCATATTTATTTAAAAAAATACTTTGCATCAATTACAAATTATGTGATGGAGAAAATATCAATGGGGGAGATGCTCACAATAAAATGTTAAATGAAAAAGATACAGAAAACTATTTAAACATGTAAGAATTCAGCTTAACCTGACTATGACCACCTTGAGTTGTAAACACCATGCGTGACTGCTCCTGAGTAACCCAGGTCTGTTTTCACTCTATAAACAAACAAAACCAGCAGAATTAGATGTGGGCTTTAGGGCTGGGGATATAGCTCAGTTGGTAGAGTGCTCGCCTTGATACATGAGGCCTGGGTTCAATCCCCAGCACCTGCCCCCCCCCCCAAAAAAAGAAAAGAAATGTGGGCTTTAGGATCAACTGGACCCCCTGGTGCTGCTAGAATGTGCCTGACATTCTTGATATTAGCTTGAGATAAACCTGGTATCTTCCAGCTTGAATGAAATCACTTTTATGGTGCTGAGATTGAACCCAGGTCCTTGTGCTTGGGAGGCACCCTACCAACTGAGCTATATTCCCAGCCTTTGAAATCACTTTGATACTGACCACTATATAAGTCCTCCCTGTAACCCAAGTCTCAAATTCATTGGTCTTGCTGCTGTATTTGACCACACTTCTATCATTAAATCCTAAATAAATCGTACTTCTGTGTAACCCTGGATCTGTATGCCTCTTTCTTCAGTCTCACTGCATCCTTAGAGCCAGTTCTTTTTCTTTTTCTTTTTTTGGTACTGGGGATTGAACTCAGGGATACTTGACCCCTGAGCCACATCCCCAGCCATATTTTGTATTTTGTTTAGGGACAGGGTCTCACTGAGTTTGCTTAGCACCTCACTTTTGCTGAGGCTGGCTTTGAACTTGCAATCCTCCTGCCTTAGCTTCCCAAACTGCTGGAATTACAGGTGTGCCCCACCATGCCTGGCACTAGAGCCAGTTCTTTTATACCAAATTTTCCTGGAACAATACAATGTGATTAAATTTTATAAAACAAAAGAATAAATAAATAAACAAAAGACAGGAAGAAAAAAAATTACAGTATTTTGTGTATTGGTTTTGTGTGTGTGTGTGTGTAGTGCTGGGGATTGAACCCAGGGTCTTGTACATATAAGGCAAGCACTCTACCAACTGAGCTATATCCCCAGCCCTATTTTGTGTATTGGTATGTGGTAGAATTGTAGACAATATTTATTAGTTCTTTGAACTTTTATGTTTCCCAAATTCTCATGCTCCATGAAGAAAAATATAGACAAACAAACAAAAATAAATTGGGTCTGGGACTGCAAATCAGTGGCAGAGCTACTGCTTAGCAGGAGAGAAGACCTGGGTTCAATTTCCAGCACTTCCAACAAACAACTTATTAGAAGAAAGTAGAAAAACATTAAAAATGGAGAAAAATACTATTTTGACTTCTGTGGTCTTTCAGCTGCTGGGTTCAGCAACCACACCAAGCTGGTCTATGAGGAAGACTCAGGCTGTTGCTCTAATGCAGAAGTGGAAGAAGAACCAGGGTCAACCACGGTGGAGGGCCCCTCTGTGTAATGGGCTGCTTGGTCCTTCTCCACCATTAGCTGGGCTCTCACAAGGCTCCACCCCACAGCTAAACCTAAAAGATGCCTCAGGAGGTTGACCTTCCTTCCCTCTCCAGACACTCTGTAAATCAATCACTTTCTTTGGTTTCTTTCCTGCCTGTCCTGTGTTCTCTTGGCCTGGGTTATACTTGGTGCCTAATTGAGGACTTTTGCTTTTCTTTGTGGGTTTGTTGGGTGCATGTGTATGTGCACATATGTATAAAGTGTAATATGCTTGCTCACCTTAACAAGTGACAATAGAACACAAGTAAAAATGTAGCCAGGTAAGGTGGCACATGTCTGTAACCCCAGTGATTTGAGAGGCTGAGGCAGGAGGATCCTGAGTTCAAAGCCAGCCTCAGCAGCAGCAAGGCCTGAAGCAAGTCCGTGAGACCCTGTCTGTAAATAAAATACAAAAATAGGGCAGGGGATGTGGCTCAATGGTTGAGTGCCCCTGAGTTCAATCCCCAGTACCCCTCTCAGAAAAAAAAAAAAAAGTAAAAAACTGGAAGTCCCACCTATACCATAACCCTGTCCAACTCATCAGGATGTTTCCTGGGTGTCTTTCTAGGCCTAAGTCATTTAAGGAGTGACAAACAGAACTTTACTTGTTTTGTTTTAGTACTGGGGACTTATCCCAGGGGTGCTTTATTGCTCAGCTACATCCTGAATCTCTTTTATTTTTTGAGAAAGGGTCTCACTAAATTGCTGAGGCTAAAATCAAACTTGAAATTCTCCTGTCTTAGCCTCCGGAAATACTGGGATTACAGACCTGCACTACCATTCCTGGCCAGTTTCACTTTTTTGCTTTCTCCACAATATGCCACAATAATAATTCTATGGTACCAGGTATGGTGGCACACGCCTGTAATCACAGATTTGAGGCCAGGTTGGGCAACTTCGTGAGATCCTATCTCAAAATGAAAAGAACTGGGGGTATAGCTTAGTGGGTAGAGCACCCCTGGTTCAATCTCCAGTATTGGGGAAAAAAATTTTTTTAATGGGATCATGGGAATGCCCCTGCTAATCTGTATTCTACTTACATAGGTTAAGACCTATAATCGAGTATATATATCTAGATTCAAGGATGTGTTTGATCAGCAAGCAGTTTGTCTCCATCTTAAAAATCAGAAACATAACACCTAACTAGGATATCTGAAACTATATCAACTTCTGATCCTTAAAGACACTCTAATGCAACAACTTTCTCCATTTTTCACATCAAAGGAGGGGATTACTATCTATTTAAATAAATACAAAATACTCCACCTATAAATCTGATCAGTCTACTTTCTGTTCCAGTTGGAATAACTGGTCTAGCAAGCTAAGGCCATCTCTGCCTAAATGTAACTGCCACAAGGAAACTGGCAGTTGCTGTGCAAGCATGAGAGAGAAACAGAAGCTCCCTCTGCAGGTCTATGCTCAGCTTTAGCTCTGCAAACTCAGCATTCCTGAAGCCTCACTGAGAACTTCCAGTTTGTATACATACAGCCACCTTCCCTCAGCTATGCCCAGGAGCAGGAGCAGGTATATTTTTCACCAGTCACATACTACTCAGAAGGACTCCATCCCTTGATAATCCGGGTCTCATCATCCGCATCTACACAGACTAAGAACAGCTCTGAACATGGATAGTATGAGTGTTTTCACACTGTTGTCAAAGAGCAGCAGACAGAAAAGGGTTGATAATAGAAACAGAATGAAAAAATGGGAGACTGGAAAGGTGGACATTTAGGCAGAGGGATAATATCCAGAGTGAGAGCAGAAGTGGGTGAGGTCAGGAGGGGATCATGGGCCAAGAACCAGGGGCAGGTCCCAGCAGTCAGTGTTGCAGGGCAGGAGCCTCAAGTAGCCAAGGTGGGCTGGGTGTTTTGCTTTGGCAGCATCCAGGACTGGCAGTAGGGTGTAGTGGGGTGTAGAGACAGGAGGGTAGTAATAGGCCAATCAGGCTCTTGGCTCTTTAGCTACTTTCCCTAGAATGCCCAAGAGAATGCCTGTGCAGGGAACACTGGCCTTCTGGGCTGGAGAGAAGCCACTTTCTGACCTGTCACTGTGTAGTCAAGTCATTAACCCTGAAGGACAGACCAGCCCACAGTCAGGAGGCCCTGGCTCCAATACCCACACAAGTGCCACAACATAAAAAAAAAGATCAACACTTAAGAATTATGAGCCTCTGTGGTGGTGCGTGCCTATAATCCCAGCTACTTGGGAGGCTAAGGTAGGAGGATCACAGTTTGATGCCAGCCTGGGCAACTTAATGAAGCCTTATCTCAAAATGAAAAATAAAATGGGCTGGGGATGTAGCTTAGAGGTAGAGCACTCCTGGATTCAATCCCGACTACCACAAAACAAATGAACAAACAAAACAAGAATAATGGCGGGGGGCTGGGGATACAGCTCAGTTGGTAGAGTGCTTGCCTTGCATGAAACAAGGCCCTGGGTTCAATCCCCAGCACCACAAAATAAATAAATAATGGCAGGGGATGCAGCTCAGCAGCAAAACACTTGCTTAGCATGCACAAAGCCCTGGGTTCTGTCCCCTGAACAATGAAAACCAACACAAAAAATAAACAAGTAAAAATTAATAACTTGATAGTTAAATAAGGTAAACTCTTGTATTTGCATATTAACATTTGTTTTAATTTGTATAAATAAAAGGGAATTTTCTACTTAAACAGTAATTCATCTGGGTCTTCTTGTATAATACAAAATTCTTCCATGGGAGTCTGATGATTTTGAGGCCAGCAACTCTTCTCACATGTGTAAACTAGAATTGTTCCAAATTCCACAGAAAGATCTGAAAAATACAACATATTCTGGATTCCAGCAAATATAACATTACGAGATGCATTCACATTGTCAAAGTATATTTAGTGGGCAGAGCACACACTCTGGAACAAGATGCCTGAATTCACACCCCAGTTCTATCACCTTGAAAATTATGATACTTCGCTGTGATAGACATGTGTTCATCATGATAGTAAGATTTCATTACGTATGAATCCTTAGACCAGCCCGGCACATCTTAAGTGCTCACTGTAAACAAAAAGGTTAGGTAAGTAAGTAGAAATAACAGAAGTGAAGGAGAAAGATGATTCAGTATCAGGATAACTGATGTTACTAAAGGGAGTGATTTTACCTAACAAGCTGAAGTATATAATTACATAAAGCAAAAACTGTGCTTATGGCTTTCAGCTACAATATGATTGCAGTGCATCATATAATAAGTTGACACTGATGTCAAAAGGCAAATTTAATAAAAAGTAGCAGGAAAATAGACTCCAGATGCGACACAGGCACTGGTAGAAAACTCCTACAGCTTGCCATGCCACTCAGCTTAGCCAGCCTTCTGCCAAATCCACGGAACCTTAGAGCAAATGAACAAGACTGGAGGCACAGGGATTCAAGGCATAGTCAGAAGCAGAGCTGACCCATTAAGACTCAATAAAGGATAAAGGATTTAATAAACATCTGAAAAAAAAGAAAATAAAAACAAGACATCTACAATTAAGGTAAAAAAGTATAAGATCATTCTTGGAGAAATTGAACCACCTCCATGAGAAAAAAATCTCCAAATACAAACGTTTAGGGCTCTTTAATATATACCCAACGAAGACACTGCCCAGTAAACAAATCCTACTCTTCCCACAAAACTTCCAGTTAGTGTGCTTTTGTATGTGTGTGTACACACTGGGAAATGGAACCCAGGATTTGGTGCATGTTAGGCAAGCACTGTAACCACTGAGCTATATTTTTGGCCCTTTTTAATTTTATATTTTAAGGTAGTCTAAGTTGCCTAGGCTGGCCTTGAATTTTCGATTTCCCTGTATCAGTCTCCTAAGTCACTTGGATTAAAGGCTTTCTATGCCTACTTGGAACTTAAACAGGAACAACCTGTGGGAGACCAACCTTGCACGTGACTGAGTCACACTCCCCGGCTGGGTACTGAGATGATCAGTCACAGAAATGTGGCAGAGCTTTCCCCACCCTTCTTGGGTTCCAGGGATGGTGTCTCGTCCATGGGTGTGTCTTGCTACAGTCCCATGGGTGAAGCTATGCTCACCTGTTCCTTTATAATATAACCCCTTGCCCTGTTTAGAATAGAATCTTCCCTGTTAGTGCCTTGTGTGTGTCCCCTTCTCTTACTGTGCCCTTGGGTGTGGCCTACCCAGATGTCAGTCAGATAGACTCAGCCTCCTGAAACCTGACCCCTTGCCTCATTTGAATAGCTTCTCCTCAATAAAAGGGGTCAGTGCATGCTCTCTCTCTTTTCCTGTGGATCCTTAAGGTCAAAGGAGCCATCACAGTGATCCCAAAGAAAAAGGTATTTGTGTCTCTTGTGTGGTTATTTTGCGCAGCCCAGTTAGCCCAGTTCAACTGGAGTAAACCCTGAGCCTTTTAGTCGTGAGAACAGAAACCCGGCAACAACCAACCAAGCATCATCGGGCATTTACAGAAAAGCTCCAATAAAATTCAGTCATCAAAACAAGCACAGAAGAAACTAGCAAATTGGAGGAAACAGACAATGCAAGTAACAAAAGAAAACTCCAAAACAGAGAAAATGTTTCTTAAAGAGAGATAGAGAAAGAGAGAGACTGAACAACAAACACAAAATGTCATTTTAAAAAATGTCAGAGAACAAGGAGGGGTTCTTGGAAAATATAGAAATGCCAGGTTCAACATTTACACATTATGATTTCATTTATGTGAAGTTCAAGACCAGGCAAAATTCCTAGGGAACAGGGATGAGAAGAGTGAGGATCTTGAAGAGGAAGGGGCCTGCTATCTGGGAAGGAGGCCCAGGGGCCTTCCTGGACACTGTCAACATTCTCCATCTTAATCTGGGGGAGTATATACATAAGAGTGAATGCATGTAAACATTCATCATGAAGGACACTTAAAACGGCATGGTGGTACACACCTGCCATCCCAACTACCCAGGAGGCTGAAACAGGATAACTGTACACTCAAGCTAAGGCAACTTACTTAGTAAGACCTTGTCTCAAAATAAAAAGGATGTAGCTTAAAGGTAGAGTGCTTGCCTAGGGTACACAAAGACTTTGCGTTTAACCCCTAACATCACCCCTCTCAAAAAGAAAAAAACAAAGAAAGAAAACATAATTTCTACAACTCAACAATAACAAAAATAAATAACCTGACTAAAAGGGGCAATGGACTTGAAAAGACATTTCTCCAAGATGATACAAATAGAAATCAAAATGAGAGGCTAGGCGCAGTGGCACATGCCCATAACTCTAACAATTCTGAAGGCTTAAAGGCAGGAGGATCGTATATTTAAGGCCAGCCTCAGCAATTTACTGTGACCTTGTCTCAAAATAAAAAATAAAAAGGGAGGTTAAGCTTCTTATTCTCAAGAGAGCCCACATTCTCCCTTGAATGTATATCTTCTTCCTAAATAAACCTCTTTAGGCATTTAAATAAATGCCTTTGTCTGGCACATGCTGAAATTCTTTTCTATTACATATGCCAAGAACCCCGTTGGTCCCAAGTTGAACTCCCCCTTTCTCTTCTGTTACATCTCGTAGTGGCCCATATGGGGAACTTTGGAGACATCAACTTTGGTAGGTCTACTTTCTTTTTGATTTGGCTACGACTTTTTCTGTTAGCATTCGCCTATTTCCTTTACTTTCAAAGGCTGAAGAGCATAACCTCAATCTGCCTCACTAGCCATGGCTCCCATTCTTGGGCAGCTAGGAAATTCCCAAGCTGTGTAAATTCAAGTGGCAAAAAGGTGATTGTTAGCTGGGTGCGGTGGCACATACCTGTAATCCCAGCAGCTCAGTAGGCCGAGGCAGGAGGATTTTGAGTTCAAAGCCAACTTCAGCAATTTAATGAGGTCCTAAGCAACTCAGTGAGACCCTGTCTCTAAATAAAATACAAAACAGGGCTGGGGATGTGGCTCAGTGTTTGAGTGCCTTGAGTTCAATCCCTGGGACCCGCCCCCGCAACTGCAAAAAAAAAAGTGATTGCTGACGTTCTAGGGAGCTGGTAGAATCTCTGAATAACTGTGAAGGAGCTCAATGATCTTTAAAAATCCTTTCCTTCTTCTCTCACACTGCATTGCAAGACCACCTACAGGTTTCTCAGCTTCTATGGGATTTAGACAGGTGATCTCTTTTTTCTGTTTTTCCCTTCCTCCTTTCTCTTTTCCTTCCTGCTTTCCTTGGCCAAAAGCTCTTTTCTCCCCTGGAAGATGAGTGTTTGTTGATAAAAGTGCCAAAAGTAGGACACACTCTTTGGCCAATATACCCCATTCCTGGATCAGAGAGAATTAAGTTTCTTATCCAGAAGACACATTATGAGGGATTGGTCTTCCAGTGTTTTGAGTACCCCTTTGTTTTACCAAATGTGGGGTTCACTAGAGACATTTTTGGAGGGACTAGGCCCTGACAAGATAATCAAAGAAATACCTCCATTAATCTCTACATTCAGACCTGATACACTTAGTGGACAATCTCCTAACTCTAATCTTCTGCCATAAATCTAAGTTCTGAGTATGACCTCTTGTCATGCCCTCCCCCTCCATTCTCTAAACTCTCTCTATACAGTCTCATGTTACATGTTCCAGCTGAACTATTCTGCCCTACATAGTGAATGTCAGCTATAAATAAATCTGTATTAAAACTTACTTTGTGGGGCTGGGGATATGGCTCAAGTAGTAGCGCGCTCGCCTGGCATGTGTGAGGCACTGGGTTTGATCCTCAGCACCACATAAAAATAAAATAAAGATATTGTGTCCACCTAAGGCTAAAAAATAAATATTAAAAAAAAAAAACTTACTTTGTTCTATCCCAAAGTGCCTCAAAGCTCTCTACAAGGTTTTATTGTATCCTTGCTATCTAAAATAATAATTTAAAAATTGTAAATCCTTATGTGTACCTAGACTACTTGAGATTTAGGGATTTTTTTAAGGATTTTTTTTTTTTCTTCTTCATAAGAGATTTCTTTTCATGAGGGCCTATCAAGCACCCTGAGGACCACATAACAAGAACAAGCATGCTTGCACCACCAGTAATTTTCAGACAGACATATAGGTCAGATCTTGATTGGGACAAAGGATACTCTGAAGATACAATATGGGATAGATTCCTGGCCGGGCATGGCAGAGTATGCCTATAATCCCAGTGGCTTGGGAGGCTGAGGCAGGAGAATCACTAGTTCAAAACCAGACTCAGCAACTTAGCAAGACCCTGTCTCAAAATAAAAAAGTAGCCAGGCATGGTGGCACATGCCTATAATCCCAGCAGCTGAAGAGGCTGAGA
>NW_026000205.1:12170394-12172180 GCF_001458135.2 Marmota marmota marmota
CACCACATACAAACAAAGATGTTGTGTCCGCCGAAAACTAAAAAATAAATATTAAAAAATTCAAAAAAAAAAAAAAAGAAAACAGCGCCTCACATATGTTAGGCAAGCATTCTAACATGGAGCCACAACCCCGGCCCCTCCAACATATAATTTCTTTCTTTCTTTTTTTTTTTTACATCTTTATTTTATTTATTTATGTTTTTAATGTGGAACTGAGGCTCAAACCCAGGGCCCCCCCGAACATGCAAGGTGAGCGTTCTACCACTGAGCTATATAACCCCAGTCCCCCAACATATAATTTCTAACAAATAAAAAAGTTACTAGATGGGTAAAGAAACAGGTAAATTTAACCCATGAAGAAAGTCAATACCAGAAAACCCACAGACAAGATGATGGTTGTATTAGACAGGGTCTTTATAATACCAGTGACAAGGGCTGGGGCTGTAGCTCAGTAGTAGAGTGCCTGCATGTGTGAGGCACTGGGTCGATCCTTAGCACCACATAAAAATAAATAAAGATTAAAAAAAAAAATACCAGCAACAAATATGTAAAAGAATGTAGTGGAAAAGGTAAACAAGAATGAATGGATGAGTAATTCAGCACAGAAATGGAAATTAAAAGAGACTGAAATAGAAATACTACAAATGCAAGATGCTGTGTGTCAGAAAAAAAGGACTAAGCTAGGCGTGGTGGTGTGCACCCGTAATCACAGCTACTTTGGAGGCTGAAGCAAAAAGATCACTTGAGCTTAGAACCTCTACTGCAGCCTGGGCAACAGAGATAAAATAAAAATAAAAATAAATAACAATAGATTGGACAAAATAAAAACATGAATTTTTAGAAAAAAGCAAATATAAATTATTCCAAATGGAACTAAAAGTAAAACCCCAAAAAGAGAACTTTGAAAGACTACAGTATAATTTTTCTTTTCTTCTTTGTTTCATTGAATCAAACCCAGGGCCTCTGAGCATGCTAGGCAAGTGCTCTACCACTGAGCTACATCTTTAGCCTCTATGGTACAATTTCAAATAATCTATCATACAGCCTAGCACATGTGAAGTACTGGGTTCTACCCTTAACACCACATAAATAAATAAATAAATAAATAAATAAAGGTATTGTGTCCATCTTCTACAACAACAAAAAAACTATATATATATATTTGTGTGTGTGTGTGTGGTATCTAACACAGGACCTTGCTCAACAATGCTAGGCAAGTACTTTACCACTGAGCTTCATATGTCTCTTTAACTACAGCTAATTTCTAACAGAAATGACAAAGGCAAGAAAACAATGGAACAGCTGGGCACAGTTGTGCACACCTATAGTCCCAGCTATTCAGGAGGCTGTGAGGCAGGAGAATCACAAATTGAAGGCCATCCATGGTAACTTCATGAAATCATCTCAAAATAAAAAAATAAAAAGGATAGGGACATAGCTCAGTGGTACAGTGCCCCGCAGTTCAATCCCCAATATGAAAATAAATATAGACAAGACAGCTAGGCTGGTCATAAAACTCAGGTAAAGTGCCATGGTTCAATCCCTACTATGCCAAATTAAAAAAAAAGAAAAGAAAGAAAGAAAACAAAAGCTAGAAAAAGGGATTTTGAATATTTTTCACCATAAAGATGTAATAAATGTTTAGGATAAATGTATTATTTATTCTGATTTAAACATTACACATTGTACACATGAATTGAAATATCACACGGCACTCCATCACTACACAGAATTTTCATGTATCTATTTTAAGTGTAAATTTTTTTTTTTAAAGAGAGAGAGGAGG
>NW_026000205.1:12172728-12213415 GCF_001458135.2 Marmota marmota marmota
AAAAAAAAAAAAAAAAGAAGAGTGCTGTCATGAGTTCTGTGAGTTGGTCTAACAAATTATAGAGGGATTCTGAGGTGCTAATTATATTCTATTCTTGTCTCCAGGGGTGGTTAATACTTGAATTTTTTTAAAGTAAGAAAGGTGGGGCTGGGGTGGTGGCTCAGTGGTAGAGCATTTGCCTAGCATGTATGAGGCACTGGGTTTGATTCTCAGCAATGCATATAAATAAATAAAATAAAGGTCCATGACAACTAAAAAATATTTTAAAAAAAGAAAGGTGCTCTCTACATTTTTAAATGAAAGAATGAACTATTAAACTCAGGACAAGCTGTTCAAAGAAGTTAATTAGAAAACAGATAAAATGAAAACCAGTACAAGAAAGAAAAATAAAATATACACACATTTACACATGTATTTTCTAAGATTCTTCTATTATAGAATTTGAAATACAGCATATCTTAAGAAGAAACAAAATTTTAAATATAAAAAGATAACTGTTTTGGAAATAAAGAAAGGTATTTACTCTCATAGATTGGGGAGAAAGTATAGGAGAAAAAAAGCATGAGAGCTCACATAGCAGAGGGGAGCTTTTACCCTCTGAGGGGAGCTTCCTGATAAAATCTCTAGAGGGAATGTCTCTTCCTGGCCCTGTTCCTGTCTTATCATCTCTCACCTGAACACAGGCCTCTGGTCAGCTTTCTGTCAATCATCCAGGACTCTTTTCCTTGTTCCAATAAGGAGATCACAGCTGGCTTAGAATTGGAAAGTGCTGCTCACAAGAAAAGATATGGGACATGGTTATCCTGTGGATGTCCCAGGAATCAGATCCAGTCCCTTGGTGATCAAGGAAGAGATGTCACTACAGGAAGGACCAGAGGAAGATGGAGAAGATGAAGCTTCAGCCACAGCCCATTGGAGCTGCCCATTTTCAATTCTTCCATTCCATTCCAACTCAAACCATTCCTTGGGGAACAGAGAGCATAAATTCAGCTGGTTACCTGAAGTGAAATATTCATTTGCCCAAGGATGGATTATGAATTTGGGTGGGTAGTTATTCTCACCCACTGAAACCAGGTTTCTGAAATTCTCCAACATCACTTCTTTTTTTTTAAGAGAGGAGAGAGAGAGAGAGAGAGAGAGAGAGAGAGAGAGAGAATATTTTTAAATATTTATTTTTCAGTTTTCGGTGGACACAACATCTTTATTTTATTTTATGTGGTGCTGAGGATCGAACCCAGTGCCCTGCGCATGCCAGGCGAGTGCGTTACTGCTTGAGCCACATCTCCAGCCCTAAGTGTGAAAATTTCCATTCAATAAAAATATGTGTTTAAAAATAAACATTAAATACATTTTTTACACAGACAAAACCTGAGAAACTCTCTCCAACAAACGTATTAAAAGTTCTTCATACTGAAGGGAAATATCAGATAGAAACAGATCTGCATGAAAGAATGTGGAATACCAAAAGGGTGAATAGGTGAATAAATATGAAAGGATTTCTCTCCTCCTGACTTTTTTTTTTTTTCAAGTGCTAGGGATGGAACCTAGGTCCCAGTTACATGCTAGGCAAAAAAAGCACTCTACCAGTGAGCTACACCCCTAGCTCATAAGAACTTTTTTTTTTTTTTTGGTATCAGGGATTGAACCCAGGGGTGCTTAATCACTGAGCCATATCCCTAACCCTTTTTTTAATTTTTATTTTTGGTACCAGGGGTTGAATTCAGGGGCACTCAACCACTGAGCCACATCCTCAGCCCCATTTTATATTTTATTTAGAGACATGGTCTCACTGAGTTGCTTAGGGCCTCATAAGTTGCGAAGGCTGGCTGTGAACTTGTGATCCACCTGCCTCAACCTCCCGAGTCACTGGGATTATAGGTGTGCATCACCATGCCTGGCATAAAAGAACTTCTGATAGTTATTTTACTTTATATTTATTTTCCTTACAGACTATTTATGATTTCAAGCAAAAAAATCTCCATCCATATATATATATATATATATATATATATATATACACACACACACACACACACACACACACACACATACACCCACATACCCCCCCACACATATATTTACATGTGTGTGTATACACATGCATATACATATACATACACACATTTATATAAAATACAACATACACACATATATTATACATATACCATGAGGCTTATAGCATATATAGAAGCAAAATTCATAAAAACAAGATCATAAGTGCAGGGGAATGATAAATGGGAATCTATGCTGTGGTTCTTAGAACTACAATAAGTAATACTGTGCAACATACTCGTTAAGGCAAACACTAAAAACTTATACAGTTATATTACACTTATATAGTTAGAAATTAAAGTGAAGAAAGGAGATAAAGCACTGGGGATTTTGCTCAATGGTAGAGCACTTGCCTAGCATGCCAGAAACCCTAGTTTCAAGACTCAGTACTAAAAATAAAAACAAAACAAACAAACAAACAAAAAACAAAACAAAGAGAGAGAGAAAGAAAGAAAATAAAATGGTAAACTTAAAATACTCAATTTAATAATTACCATAAATAATTAAATGAACTAACATTCCAAACAACAAACACACTGTCAGGCTGGATTTAAAAAAAAAAAAAAGCAGGACCCAAACATTTAAGTTGTTTAAGAATCACATTTTATATTTAGAGTAGGAAATAGATTAAATGTAAAAGTATAGTTAGGGGCTGAGGGCATAACTCAGTAGTTGAGTGCTTGCTAAATATTTGTGAGGCCCTGAATTGAATCCCCAATACCACCCCCCCGACCCACACACACAGAAAGTGGATAAAGATGAATCAAAGACTAAACAACAGAAATCTAATTTGGCTATATTAGTATTAGGGAAGATTCACTCAATAGGAAGAAGTATAAGACAAAATAAGAACGTCATAATTGTAAGAGGATCAACTCATTAGATAAATATAGCAATCCTAAATATGCACACAACTTAAATGGCATAAAAATTCTGAGGCAGCTGGCACACACCTGTAATCCTAGCAGCTAGGGAGGCTGAGGCAGGAGAATTGTGAGGCCCTAAGCAATTTATTGAGACCCTGTCTCTAAATAAAATATAAAAAAGGGGCTGGGGATATGGTTCAGTGGTTAAGTACCCTGGGTTCAATTCCTGGTAACCCCCCAAAATTCATGAGGTAAAATAAAGAAAAATGAAATTATGTCATTTGTAGGAAAACGTATGGAACAAGAGACCATCATGTTAAGCAAAATAAGTTAAACTCAGAAGGTAAAGAGTCATATGTTTTCTCAGGGCTGGATTAATAGCTCAGTGGTAGAGTGCTTGTCTAGCACATGTGAGGCACTGGGTCGAACCTCAGCACCACATAAAAACAAATAAATGAAATAAAAGTGTTGTGTCTGTCTACAACTAAAAAAAAAAAATCATATGTTTTCTCTCATAAGCAAAAACTAGAGAGGAAAACGGAAAATAAAAGTGGGGGCAGGGATTTTATGAAAATCAAAAGGAGATCAGTAGAGGAAAGGGACCAAAGGGTGAGAAATCAAGAAGCGGGGGGAGAAGTGTTGGGAGTGGTATTGGTTAAAGTTTATTATTATGTTGTGTGCATGTATGAATATTTAACAAATCCCATCATTATGTACAACTTTAATGCACCAATAAAAAAAGTGGAAAAAATTCATGAGGCAAAAATTGACATAATTAAAAGTAAAAAAGATATATTCACAGTTATAGTACGCTTTTTTTTTTTTGGTACCAGAGATTGAACCCAGGGGTGCTTAACCACTGAACCACATCCCCATCCCTTTTATTATTTTATTTTGAGACAGGGTTTCATTAAGTTACCAAAGGCCTTGCTAGGTTGATAAGGCTGCTTTGAAGTTGCAATCTTCCTGCTTCAGCTTTCCTAGCTGTTGGGATTACAGGGATGTGCCACTGCGCCAGCTAGATTAGATCAAAATTTAAATGTTCTCTTGAAAAGTGAATGTTACTGAGCTGGGAACTGTTGAGCAAGCCTGTAAACCCAGCAACTAAGGAGGCGGAGGAAGAAGGATCTCAAGTTCAAGGACAGCCTGGGCAACTTAGCAAGACCATCTCAAATAAAAAATAAAAAGGACAGGAGATGTATTCAGTGGTAAAATGGACCTGGATTCAATCCCCAGTATCAAAAAGGAAAAAAAGATAGTATTAATGGGCTGGGAATGTAGTTAAGCAGTAGAGCACTGCCTAGTGGCCCTAGTTGGACCCCCATCACAGAAGGGAAAGGAAAAAAAAAAAAAGACAGTATTACCATAATGAAAACACAATCTGGGCTTGGTGGCCCATACCTGTAATCCCATTGACTACAGAGGCAAAGGCAGGAGGATTTCAAGTTCAAGGCCAACCTCAGCAACTTAGTGAGACTCTAAGCAATTTAGCAAGACCCAGTCTCAAAAAAAATTTTTTAAAAAAAGCTAGGGTGTAGCTCAGCTCAGTGGTAAAGCGCCCAGTTAAATGCCTGGTACAAAAAATAAAGGACTTGTATCCTGACAATATTAAGAACTTATAGAATTCAATAAAAAGATAAATAATCCAATAAAAATATGGCAAAGAATTTGAACTGATGACAGGTGTGGTGGCTCACACCTGTTATCCCAGTGCTCAGGAGGCCGAGACAGGAGGGTTGAATTTTGACACCAGCCCAGGCAACTGAGCAAGAAAATCTTAAAAAAAAAAAAAATTGAACTGACACTTCACCAAAGATGATATTCACATATAAAAAATAAGTACTTGAAAAGATACCATCTTTGCTAGAGCAAATGGGAAAATGCAAACTAAAATCACAATGAAGGGCTGGGGCTGAAGCTCAGTGGCAGAGTGCTTGCCTAGTATGTGTGAGGCACTAGGTTCAATCCTCAGCACAACATAAAAATAAACAAACAAAATAAAGGCATTCTAACCATTTACAACTACAAAATTTTTTTTTTTAAATCACAATGAAATATTACTATACTCTTCAAATGGCTAAATTTAAAAATAGAACATACCAAGTACTAGCAAAGATGTGCAGGATCTAGAAATCTTATACACTGGCGTGGGAATGTAAATAGTATAAACAACCAGGTGTGTCATCCCAGTGGCTGAGGCAGGAGGATTCCAAATTTGAGATCAGCCTTAGCAACTTAGTGAGACTCTAAGCAACTTATCCTGTCTCAAAATAAAATAAAACTTAAAAAAAGAAAAAGAAAGAGCTGGAGATGTGGCTTGGTGGTTAAGGGGCCCTGGGTTCAATCCCTAATACTGAGGAAAAAAAAAAAGGTCAAATAAGTAAATAAATGGTAGTAACAAGCATTGATTATTTTATTAAATAAAATAGGCTGGGGGAAAACCGTTTGACTCTTTCTTAAAAAGTTAAATATGGGCTAGGCTGGGGTTGTGGCTCAGTGGTAGAGAGTTTGCCTAGCATGTGTGAGACACTGGGTTTGATTCTTGGCACTATATGTAAATAAATAAATAAAAAGATTCTCAACAACTAAAAAAAAAAAAAATTTGTATTTTATACCTATCCCACATGATACAAATGTTGTAATCCTACATACACTATAAAAAAAATCTGGATACAGAATATGTCTAGAATGATTTTTTTGTGTGTAAAAAAAAAAAAAGGGTGGTAGTAATATGTAATCATATTTGCTTATGTATGTAAAAAAAAAAAAAAAAAAACTCTGGAAATGACACACAAGAAACAATAACGGGCTGGGCATAGTGGCACACACCTGTAATCCCAGATGCTTGGGAGGCTAAGACAGGAGGATTGTGAGTTCAAAGCCAGCCTCAGCAATGGTGAGGGGCTAAGCAACTAAGTGAGACTCTGTCTCTAAATAAAATACAAAATGGGGCTGAGGATGTGGTCAAGTGCCCCTAAATTCAATCCCCGGTACCAGAAAAAAAAAAAAAGAAACAATAATGGTTATCTGCGCAGGTTGGGCAGATGGCGAGAAAGAAATTTCTTGTTTTTACATATTTATGTTTATATTATTATTATTGTTTTGCAGATAATGGGAATTGAATCCAGGACCTTGAACATGCTAAGCAAGTGCTCCACTACCAAGCCATTTAAAAAAAAACTATTTATTTATTCTAACTTGTTAAATATGACAGAATGCATTTCAATTCATAGTGCACATAGAGAGCACAATTTTTCATGTCTCTAGTTGTACACAAAGTAGAGTCACACCATCATGTCTTCATACATGTACTTGAAATGTACTTGGGATAATGATGTCCATCTCATTCCACCATCTTTCCTATTCTCCTGCCCCTCACTTCCCCTTCCCTCCCCTTTTCCCTATGTAAAGTTCCTCCATTCCTCTCATGCTCCCTTGTCATACCCATTAAGGATCAGCATCCTCGTATCAGAGAAAACATTCGGCATTTGGTTTTTTTGGGATTGGCTAACTTCACTTAGCATAATATTCTCCAACTCCATCCATTTACCTGAAAATGCCATGATTTAATCTCTTGTAATGCTAAATAATATTCCACTGTGTATATATACCATAGTTTATTTATCCATTCATCTACTGAAGGGCATCTATGTTGGTTCCACAGTTTAGCTACTGCTATAAATATTGATGTGGCTATGCCGAGCCATTTTTTTTAATCCACTGTTTTAATTGACTAATATTGAACCCAGGGTATTTTTACACTGAGTTACAACCCCCAGCCTATTTTATTTTTTACTGTGAAAAAGTGTCTTACTAAATTGCTAAGGCTGGCCTTGAACTTGAGATCATAAGGGCTGAGGATGTGGCTTTAGAGTACTCTTGAGTTCAACCCCCAATACTGCAAAAAAGAAAGGAAGGAATGAAGGAAGAAAGGATGAGTAAATTGAAGAAAATATATTTCCTTTACCTCAAAATCTGCTCCTGACAAGCAGCAATTCTCTTCATGAATTTGTAAAACATTTGATCTCCACTTTTAATTTTGGTCTTCTCATATTTTTCATTACCATCACTAAAAAAACTAAAAAGAGAAGCGGAAACCACCTTTGAGTGTGAATATTAAGAGTATTATAGGATTTAGAAGAGAAAACAAGATAATCCTCTTAAAAAAATTTGCTGCGGTGGTGCACTCCTATAATTTCAGTCTGTTGGGGCAGAGGCAAGAGGACCTTAAGTCAGCTCAGGTAACTTCGCAAGACCCCGTTTCAAAAAAACCCCAAAACCCGGCGAATGAAGTTCATTGGTAAGGCACCCTTGGGTCCAATCCCCAATACTCTTCCACACAACAGAAATAAAATAAAAGGGATCTGCAGATGTAGCTCAGAGATGAAAAATCCTCCTGGGTTCACTCTTCAGTATGATTTAAAAATTTTTTTATCAGGGGTTGGAGATATAGTTAGCTCAGTGATGGGGGCATGCTCAGCATGCACAAATCCTGAGTTCAATCCCCAATACAGCAAAAAAGAAAAAGCAAATACATACACAAAATTTAAATATCAAAAATATTTAAAGCCAGGAATGGTGACACATGCCTATAATCCCAGCCACTTGAAAGACTAAAGCAAGTGGATCACAAATTAGTGAGGCCCTCAGCAATTTACTGAGAACTTTCAAAATAAAAAGGCCTGGGGACGTACTTCAGTATTAAACCACCCCTGGGTTCAATCCTCAGTACCCCCCCAAAAAGTAGCTCATTACAGAGTGTCCCTGGGTTGGAGTATCAGCTTATAATATACATATGTAGCCTACTGGCTCACCATTCTCCCAAGCCATTTTCAACTCTGGGATAATCATTTAAAAAGTCCATAAGTAAAACAGACCTGGCAAAGAATTAGGTCAACTCTACAAATATCCTACTTTATATTATTACATAGCAAAAATGATCCTCCTGCCTCAGCTTCCCAAGTTGCTGGAATTATAGGTGTGCACCACTGCACCCAGCTACAAAAGGCTTGCCTCTGCTATGAAAAACATTTAAAAAGCCCAGCATGGTGGCATATGCCTGTAATCCCAAAGGATGTGGAAGCTAAGGCAGGAGAATCACAAGTTCAAAGTCAGCCTCAACAACTTAGTGAGCCCTAAGCAACTTAGCAAGACTCTGTCTCTAAAAAAAATACAAAAGCGCTGATGATGTGGCTCAGTGGCTAAGCACTTCTGCGTTCAATCCCTAGTACCAAAAAAAATTTTTTTTAAACAGAAAGGGTGCTGGGGATGTAGTTCAGTGGTAGAGCACTTGCCTAATATGCATGAAGCCTTGGATTTGATACTCAGTACCACAAAAAAGGAAGGGGTAAGAGAACACAGGAAAAAAAAGTTAAAGAAATAGTGAATGCATCTTCTGAAAACACTTGGCATCTCTAACTTCTGTCTGTTCATCTTGGTTCATTCTCTTTTTTTGGCAGGAGAGGAGGGTACTGGGGTTTGAACTCTGGGGTGTTTCAACACTAAGCTACATCCCAGCCCTTTTTATTTTTTATTTTAACATTTTTTAGTTGTAGATGTACATAATAACTTTATTATTTTTAATGTGGTGCTGAGGATCAAACCCAGTGCCTCACATGTGTGACACAAGCACTCTATCACTGAGCCACAACCCCAGTCCCTTTTTATTTTTTGAGTCTAGATCTTGCTTAATTGCTGAGGCTGGCCTGGAACTTGCAATCTTCCTACCTCAGGCTCCCGAGTTGATGGGATTCCAGGCATATGCTACCATGCCCAGTCATCCTGGTTCATTTTCTTGAGGGCATTTATAAATAGACCAAAGTAACTGCTGGGTATGGTGGCGCATGCCTATAATCCCAGTGACTCGGGAAGCTGAGATAGGAGGATTGCAAGTTTGAGGCCAGCCTCATCAATGTAGTAAGGGTAAGCAAATTAGCAAGACCCTGTCTCAAAATAGAAAGGGCTGGAATGTAGCTCAGTGGTACAGCACTCCTGGTTCCACTCCAAGTACCCCCAAAATATTTTAAGTTATAAAAGCTGTTCTTAAAAATGCTAAAGCAGGTAATTTTTTCTTCCTTATTTTTCTTCCTTTAAGATTTATAATGAATCTCATGTTTATACAAGCAATAAATGTAAAGAAGAGTTTGTTAATAAATAAATAAATAGACCAAAGTACCTTCATGCTAACTCAAGCTGGCTGATGAGGAGGTGCCCTCTGTTTGTGTATCCTATTCTCACTCAAGATTGAAGCAGAAAGATCCTACCACAAAAGTTCTGCCTGGAAAAGTTCCCCCAGGTACTAAGGTGAAACCAATTGCACCTACTATGGCAGCTTCTGGACCAAGTCACCTCTCAACTTCAGCAGCAAGCATTCTCACCTTTGGGAAAGCAACTGTTCCATGCCAATTCCTTCTCTCTGTTGATAGTCCCTCAGAAGGCTGTGGGCATGATCTAGACTGACCAAGTCTCTGTAATCATCCTCATCTACGACACAGATGTAGTAGGGCAGGAACTGTGGCACTACAGTAGGCAAGGCCATCCCTTCTGCTGGAGGTTCAGAATGAGTGGCATCCAGGACAGTGTCCTGCAGGTGCAGGTCTTGGAGCTGGGCAGTGCAGTCTGCATCTTTGGCAGAGTTAGACTCATGAACAAAATCCAAGGTAAGCTGTGGTGGAGGCGCCTCCTCACTGTCACTTCCCCAGTCATTTGCACCTTCACACCAGTTCTCAGCGACAAGGCCATTTTCTTGTTTCTGGAAGAATATCTGGCGAATAAGGTCCAATCACACTTAGGAGATTTCATATATTCCTTTGGCTTCAGCAACCCATCCCTTCAATTTCCTGAAGGAGCCTTCACCAGTCCCTCCAATTCATCTCCCCGAACTCCATCTACTACTTGATAGCATTGGTCAGAGGTGACTTAAATACCAGTATTAAGTATATACTTTTCAGGGGCAGAGTGTCAGATACAGCAAATGGTTTCTTCAACCATCTATTCCAAAATCTTTTTTGTTGTGCTTCATACATTACTAGATTGAAAGGAAAGAAGTTCAGTTCTCAGACTCCTTAGCAGCTACGGTTTCAGATATAATGAGAGGTATGCTTATGGGGCCCACCAGAGAGAGACATAAACTTGACATAGAGTGTGGTAAAAATACCAAGAAACAAAAGGAAGTCAGTCTATAAATATAGGTAGAACAAGACTGGAGAGCCAACAATTCTGTGACAAGGATGGCTTGCAGTTCACCAGATCACACCTAAGCTTCTGGACTGCAGGAGAGGTAGCCTGACAGATGGGCCAGTGGAGATAGGGGTTCAGGAGGTCATTCCTGAAATCGCCTCCTCCAGTCTATGTAATTTGTAAATATATAAATTCCGGTGTGAAGCCTGTTGGAACTAACAAGAGTTTTCTTTTTTATTTTTTCCCCCCAGTACTAGGACTGAACCCAGGAGGACTCTACTATTGCTACATCTCCAGTCCTTTTTATTTATTTCGAGATAGGGTCTCACTAAGTTGCCCAGGATGGCCTTGAACTTGAAGTCTTCTTGCCTCAGTCTCCTAAATAAATGGGTTTCCAGGCGTGCGCCACAACACCTGGACCATTTTATGGTTCTGAAAGAGCAAAACCAATTTCACTGTACCACAAAGAACACAGCTTAAAAATTGATTTTAAAAGATATTTTGGGAAATACCCTCATATTACAGCAAAACATAATGTCAATCACAATTACTTTACCTGTGCCTCTTTCTCATGCACCTGCAGGCACTGGGAGCGGAACACCTTCCAACTTCAGGGTAAAAACACAACAGTGAGAGCTCCACCCCGGACTCCCATCCCGCTAACCCGCCCCAAGCCCTCGGCGTTTCCCCCACCCAGCCCCAAGTCCCCCGTGTTCNTGCGCGCCCCGCTGTCGCCGCACTTGGGGCGCGCGCAAGAGAACACGTGCAGTAGCCGATGGAATGGGGAGCCTTCCAGCGGGCAGTACACCTGCACGACCAGAGTTTGTGGCTCCTTGCAGCGTTCACACACAGGCCTCGGCGCTGCTACGGCAGGCAGGGCATCCTAAGGAAGGGGGAAGCGCTCAGACCCCGACTCTGTCCCCGAACCTCTCCGCTGCCTCCCTGCGTACGTACTCCTCGCTGGCACCCGCCCACCCCACCTGCGCTCGCCCTCACCGGAATGCCACCCAGCTTGCTAGCAGTCCAGGCACTTGGCCCGGTAGGGCTGCCTTGCACTGCCAGGTCTCTAAGCCCGAGCAGCACCGGCTTCCGAACAGCCGCCATGACAACCTAGTTCGCACGTGAAAAGATGGGGTACGGCAGCTGAGAAGGTACAACTCTGCGCACGCGCATCATGTAACCAGCGAGACCCCGCCCAGTGAATAGGATGGGTTCTGAGAATGCTGAAGTCTCATTTTAAAGTGTTTGGGCTGGGTCAGGACTCTGCAGATAACTGCTGGTGTCATAGCTTTAAATGGGGGAGCGCCCAAACGTTGTGCCTTCTAATGTGCTGTGATAGGAAATACACACCATCTACCATGACGAGATCTTGCCAAAAAACTTTACCTAAAAATAAAATTTTAGGCCAGATAATGGTACCTTTGAGATTAGAAGCCCCCGGTTTTTTTTTCCCCTCCCTATTTCCTGGTTTCCATTCCAGCTTCCTCATTCTGAGAATGGAAGCTGAGTTGCTGCCCCAAAATTCTAGGCGGGTGGCAGCCAAGATTGAAAAACTGAAATTAGGGGGCTGGGGTTGTGGCTCAGCGGTAGAGCACTCGCCTAACATGTGAGAGACCCTGGGTTCAATCCTCAGCACCACATAAAAATAAATAAAATAAAGGTATTGTGTCCAACTTGCACGACCAGAAGAAAAACTGAAATTATAACTCTGGCTAGTACAGCCCAACTAAATCCACATACATATTTCTTAGTCTTTGTTCCTATAAATTATAAAGTTTCTGTAGGACTAAGGCAAATTAGCTGTCTTCCCAGTTTGGGCCAAATTGTGATCAAATTCATTTTTCTTTCCATATGTTCCCTCTTACTTCGGATTAACAATTCAGTTACTGGGGAACCCAGCAGCCTTTGGTCTGCAGTCCTGGTAACAGTATCTGCCCTTAGCTAGAAAAGAAAAACAAAGTCCCTGATTTTTGAGAAGTACATACTGAAATGTGTATAGATAAAATGATGTATCTAGGATACAACAAAAAGAAGTGGTATTGGGTAATAAAATTGGCCATGGGTTGGTAATTGTTAACATTTGATGCCAGGCACATGGAGGTCAGTCTGTATATCTTGGGAATTTTCCATACTGAAAGTGTTTTCCTTTTTTTTTTTTGTATGGGAAATTGAATTCAGGAAGACTTGACCACTGAACCACATCCCCAACCCTATTTTGTATTTTATTTAGAGACAGGGTCTCACTGACTTGCTTAGCACCTCATTTTTGCTGAGGGTGGCTTTGAACTCTTGAATCTCCTGTCTCAGCTTCCCAAGCTGCTGGGATTACAGGCATGTGGCACTATACCTGGTGTTTTCCCCGTTTTCTTCAGGAGGTGGGGGAGAGTACTGGGGATTGAATGCTGGAACACTCTACCACTAAATTACATCCCCCAACTTTCTCTTTTTCTTTTGAGGCAGGGTCTTCCTAAATTTACCAGGCAGGCATTGAATTTTGGATCTCCAACCTCAGTCTTGCAAATAGCTGGAATTACAAGCATGCAACACCACATCTGGCATAGTAAAAAATTAAAATGGCACAGTGTGAGTTAATTTCAAAAGCGTCATGCTAAGAGAAAGAAGTTAGATGCAAAAGACTGTTCTGGACAAGGCAAAACTTCAGGAAAACAGATCAATTGTGGCCAGGAATTGGGTTTTGGGGGAGGGATTGGCCACTAGGGGGTGCCATGAACTTTTTGAGATGAGAAGAATGTTTCTGTTGTGGTTACATGATTGTATACATTTGTCAAAACTCAAAAATTGTAAATCCCATAGTGGTATTTGTGCTTGTAATCCCAGGGGCTTAGGAGGCTGAAGCATGAAGATTGCAAGTTCAAAGCCAGCCTCAGCAACTTAGGGAGACTTTGTCTCAAAAAGTATAAAAGGGCTGGGGATGTATGTGGTTTCTTGGTTAAACAAGCCTGGGTTCAATCCCTGGTATCAAAAAAAGTAAAGCCCTCAAAATTGTATACCAAAGTTGAGTTTTACTGTATGTAAATTATATCTCAATAAACACGATATGTAAAAGCCATAAATTGTAGGGCTGGGGATATAGCTCAGTTGGTAGAGTGCTTGCCTTGCATGCACAAGGCCCTGGGTTCAATCCCCAGCACCACAAATAAATGTAAGTTGCAAAAGCACTATTTCAAGATTCATAGATCCAAGATGTGTAAAGGAAACGTGTTTGCAAGGACCTGTACTTCAGAGGAAGCACCAACCTTGCAATGTTGGACTCCAGCCCCCACCTGCCACTTTCCTTGGTTACTCCTAGAGTTTGTCACTGCCAACCTGACAGCTTTAAAAGACTGTGAAGTCTGACCTTGATATTCCCTTCAAGTCTAGCTAGATTGGACAACTTGCAGGTATAGATTATTATTTTAGCTAATTCCCAAGATATTTTAAAGTTATTACAAGAAGTAGACTTCAGAATTCTTATTCTTTGCTAACCCAAGAATACATTCTCTAACAGGTAGTGACCTCTCCTGCACATATTTTATCTGCTTACCTCATAATACTACTAGTCTCTTCATGCATGTGTCACATGGGGCTGGGATTTCAATCTAGGGCCTTGAACATAGTGCTAAGCATATGACTACTATAGTTTTGGGTTTCTGTGAGATTTTGGGGAGTACTAGGGATTGAACCAGGGGTATTTTACCACAGAACAATATCCTCAGCATCACCCCCACCCCCTGCAACTTTTTTTTATAATTTGAGATAGGGTCTCATTAAATTGCTTCAGCTTCCTGAGTAACTGGGATAAAAAGGTATGACATAATGCCTGGCTTGCCTTCTCTCTTTAAGAACAAAAAATACAGATCTTGGATGTGTTTCTGTCTTTAAGAAGGCATGTGACCAAGCCAGACTGAAGTGGGTGACTTAACCAGGTACAGTGGTGCACACCTGTAATCCAAGCAACCCAGGAGGCTGAGGCAGGAGGACCACAAGTTCAAGGCCAATCTCAGTAACTTTGATCCTATCTCAAAATAAAAAGCATTGGAGATGTGGCTCAGTGGTAAAGTTATATCCCTGAATTGTGAGTGACCCAGGAGAGGATGGGACAGAGGCAGTTCTAATAACAGGGTGGGAGGAAGCAGTTTCTCTATCCAGACTATTCCAGATCACTATCTGGGGTATAAATGCTGGAAGCCTAGCTTCTAGCCTGACCAACAATTCCATCCATTGACTCTTTAAATGAAATTCCTTTTCTGTTTCACTAGCCAAAAATATTAATAGCTTGAGAAGATAAAAGGGCAGTTGTCAAGCATCTGGCTAGGAGATGTCAATCACCCACCCTTGCTCTTGGCCAGGAATTACTTGAAACAGACATAATCTCAATGTGGTCTATCAATTTCTCCAAAGTCATAAAGGTGAGGAGTGGAAGGAGAGGAAAACAGGACTTGATTAGAGGCCAAGTTCACCTCCTGACTTTCTGTCCTCCATTCTGGACCTGCTCACCACTTAGTCAAGTGCCAACCAGGGTACAGTGCTCCTTCCACTCCTCCCGGCTGGTGCTCGGACTGCCACACAAAGTCCCATTCTCAGGAAACAGTAAGAGGCTGAGCCCACACCCTCCTTTGTGGCATCTTTATTTTCCTGCTTATGATGTAAACACAGGTCAGAAAAATCGGCTGCACTGAAGCACTTCAGCAAAGTGGAAAAGAGGGAGAGTGGACAAGGAAGGGGCAGGATGGCAATTCCAGACTGGCTTCCCCCAGGGGGTGTGTGGCCCAAGTCTTCAACCAGAGGTTGCCCTGGACAGGGAGGAGCAGGACCATGCAGCGCAGACTCTGGCAAGGTGGGACAAGAAGGACCAGTCACAACAGGAACTGTAGCTGAGTTTATTCAGTTTTGGCATCACGCTGGTGTTTGATGAAGCTGATTAATCCATTGGTGGACGAATCGTGAGAAGTCACCTCAGCGCTACCCTCAAGCTCAGGCTCAATTTTCTTAGCCAACTGTTTTCCCAGCTCCACTCTGCCAGGAAGGGGAGGAAGAAGGGGATAAGGAAGGCTCCAGTGTTGCTACTAAATCTTCAAGCCAACCCACAGACATCCCCCACCCTCCTGAGTAAGCAACTCACCCCCACTGGTCAAAGCTGTTGATGTCCCAGATGATACCCTGAACGAAGATCTTATGCTCATAGAGGGCTGCAGGAGTGGCAGACAGGCATGTTAGGGATCCCCCATCCTTGTCCAACTGACCCAAAGTTAATACCTTCCTCTACTCACCGATCAAGGCTCCAAGAATGAATGGAGTGAGCTTGGTGAACACAATAGAGTTGGTTGGTCGATTTCCTTCAAAAACCTTCAGAAAACACCAAGAAATATCCCCAGGTTAATCCTGACCCCCAAACTCCTACAGAAGGAGAATATCCTGCCTCAGAGGACAGATCCTCCCATTCCATAGGACAACCCAAACACACTATGAACCCCTACCCTGGCCCTACGACTTCATCCCTCCAGCTCTGGCATGCTGCTCCCAAACCAACTTCAGGAGCAGTGCTGACCTTGTGTGGCAACAGCTTCTCAATGTCCTCTGCATTCTTTCCTGCAGCCTGGAGCTCCTTCCGGGCCTCCTCGGTTGATTTCCCCTTCATCAGCGCCTCAGTCTGGGCTAAGAAGTTGGCTAGGAGGATCTGATAAGAAAGATAGCCAGTTACACTGGAAAAGACTACTGGAGTCTCAGGCCAAGGAGCAAGGCTGCCTGGCACTTCTCCGTTGAGGTTAGTTCCAGCTGAGTGAGTCACCCACTCAGGATTCACTTTTTCACTTCCTCCTTGAAGACAGGAAGGATAGAAGGCACATCCGATGACACCAGAGGGTAGGTAACAATGCTGACTGCTCTTTAAGGAATATGTACCACTTGCCAAGGACCCTCCTCTAACAATTTTGCCAATATCTATCCTTTAAGACCCTCAGAGGGAGAGGCTTCACCCCTCTTTTCTACCTGAACCTCAGTTTTCTCTGAAACAGCGCTAGATCACAGAACTCCAGAGCAGAAGAATCGGAATTCAAATCCTAGGTCACTGACTCTAGAGCTTGTGCCTGGAGTAACCCTATGCCACTCCACATGCCAAAGACAAGGCACAATAAATCCTCTTCAGGGACTTTGTTAGATTCAATTGAATGGTCTTCCCATTTGCTGCCGAGATAGGCAAGATCTTGGCTCCAGGATCTTTGTCCTTTGCTGTTAGGCCTGTGCATTTCATGTTATAATATACAACAAAAGGGATTTTACACATGGAAGTAAGGTTACAGACCTTAAAAAGGGGAGACTGGGCTGGGAGTATGGCTCAGTGGAAAAGTGCTTGCTTAGTATGTGAAAGGCTCCTGGTTCGATTCCCAGCACTGCACACACACCAAAAAGATAGACTAGCCAGGCATGGTGGCTTATGCCTATAATTCCAGCTACTCGAGAAACCTGGCTCAAAATAAAATTTTAAAAAGGGATGTAGTTCAGTATGCAGAGTTATGGGTTCAATCCCCAGCACACACGCACACACGTGCACACAGACAAAACAACAAAAAAAAGGGCAGGTACCTGTCACTGCCAGTGCTGAAATGAAGAGAGCCATGAGCCAGGGAAAGTGGTGGCTTCTAGAAGCTGAGAATGACTATTAGGCAACAGCAAGGAACCTAAACCTCTGACCCACCATCACATAGAAATACAACTTGAATGAGCAAGCACTTTCCCTGCCTCCAGAAGGGAATGCAGCTTTGGGAACACTTGATTTCAGCCCATGAACCTTTACTAAGCAGAGACCCAACAGAGCCTGCTGGATTTCTGATCCATGGAAGTGAGAAGATAATAAATGGTGCTGTTTTAAACCACTTGCCATGGCAGTGATAGAAAATTAATATAACTGCTGATCAAAGCCAGGTCTTCAGAGGTCTAGGTGTAATGTGAGCCTGAGAAAGTAGTGAGGAGGGTCCTCATGGGATTCTTACCTTGTGATGCAAACCCTTTCGTATTGGGTGCTGGGTCTGGACCGGGATGAGGAAGTCACAGGGTATCATCTTGGTGCCTGTGAAGAGCACTGTGGTCAACCACGCAACCCCAGCCCACGGGAGCTACCCACTCGGCCTACAGGAGAATACCAGCTTAAGTGCACAGTCTCAGCTGTCGTGACCCTGCCCTTCCCCAGCACCACCACTGCTGCCCAGGCCAGAGTGGACCCTACCTTGGTGGATGAGCTGGTAGAACGCATGCTGGCCATTGGTCCCTGGCTCTCCCCATACAATGGGGCCTGTCTGGTGGTCCACACGGGCGCCGGACTTGGTGATGTACTTCCCATTGGACTCCATGTCACCCTGGAATGCAGACATTTTTGCTCCTTTGTGCACTATGCTACAAGTCCTGCCTGAGACACCCCAGCCCTATGAGGAACCCTTGCAAATGTGTGTCACAGGCTGATAAGCTTTCTGGTCTAGACTACTTTGCAGAAAGGAGCTGAGCAGCTGCCAGGAAGGGAAGGAAAGAGTGAGGGAGTGTGGCAGGGCAGGGGGCTGGGCCGACACAAATGTCTCTGGCCACTCAGACCAGGAGAAGATGGTTTCTGGAGAGAGGGGGAGGACTCCTCTAAAAACAATATTTGGGGCTAGATATGTAGCTCAGTGGTACAGCACCTGATTAGTAGGCATGAGGCCTTGGGTTTAATCTCCAGCACCAATAATAATAATAAATCAAATTATAGCCACAAAATATTCAATTGATTTTTTTGAGAGAACCAAACTGGGATCTAGAGTGTATAGTCTTTGAGGGCTGCCACCTCAGGGAGACACTGGGCTTTGAGCACCCACCTGGACCCTGGTGATGGCAATCCTTACTCAGGAAGCTGGGACTGGGTAGCCTTAGCTCTACTTCAGTGGCAGGATTCATTTTTAGGTGTTGGCAAGTTTGCTGATTCTGTCCCATGGAGCCCAAGGACAACAAGGCAGGGACCAGGTCTATATTAAATAAAGTAGGTAAGGACTTTCTAGAACAGAATCTAAGAGAGGCGGTGCTTGATCTAGAGTGGGACAGAGGTCCATGTAACCCGAAGAGGCAAGCTACGCAGGCCATGAGGGTCAAGGCTCCCAGCCTCACCCTATGGCGGTCACACCAAGTGAGATTCAAGAAGGAAGTGATCCCATCTGTGACACATGCCAGGTCAAGCCAGGGCACCATGAGAGCCAGTCATCATGTTCCTCCCACATAGTCAAACTCAACAGACACTTGGAGGTGGCACAAGTCCTGGTCACCAAGGTGCATGCTCGAGGGTAAGGGGCAGAGCTCCTGGAGGAGCTGAAACTTGGGCCTCTGGACTTCCCAGGTGCCAATAAGCCCTTCTAGCGCCAAGGCCTGACCTAGCGAACTGGTACCTGTTGGAAGTAGGCAGCAAAACGGTGCAGGTACTGGTCATAGGGCAGCAGGGCGTGCGTCTCACAGCCAAAGCAGTTGATGTACCAGATCCCCAGCAGAGCCAGCAGGACAGGGGCATTCTTCTCCAAAGGTGTTGTGCGGAAGTGCTGGTCCTGAAACAGGAGTAGGTGGAGTGGGAGCTGAGCAGCTGCCAGGAAGGGAAGGAAGGAGGGAGTGCGGCAGGGCGGGGGCTGGGCCGACACAAAGGTCTCTGGCCACTCAGCACTCACCATCCAGTGAGCCCCCGAGAGCAGCTGCTCGAAGTTCTCAAAACCTATGACACAAAAGCAGTGTCAACAGAAATGGCCACACCCTGTGTCCTCTGGGCAGTGGGCACAGCTTCTTCTGGAACCAGAAAAGGCTGGATGTGGAGCCAGAAGAAACAGGATCTGAGAGAACTGGCGCCTGCAGAAAGCCTCTCTGTTCAGAGTTGGCCCCAATGCAAAGTTGGATCTAATTCCAGCTGGGGACTGAGAACAGCACCGCAGCTGGGAGGGGCAGGAAGAAAGGCCAACCTGCGACCCCCAAAAGAAAACCTGGGCTGAGGTGGGCATGGCTGCATGTGCCTATAATCCCAGCAACTTGGGAGGCTGAGGCAGGAGGATTCCAAGTTCAAAGCCAGCCTCAACAACTTGGTAAGACCCTAAGCAATCAGAGAGACCCTATCTCAAAATAAAAAAGGGCTGGGGATGTGGCTTAGTGGTTGCATGCCCTGGGGTTCAATACCTGATTTAAAAAAAGAAAAAAAAAAAGAAAGGAAGAAAGAAAAGAAAACCTGGGCCTTCTGCCAGATCTTAAAGAAATGTTCCAGTCAAGAGCAGAGGCCAGCGGCCTTTGGTGACAGCAAGGTGTTCCTCCCCTGACCCCAGACTGCAATACCATCCCCTGAGAGGGCTGCAAGACAGAAACACACACTCACCCACGTGCAGGGCAATGGAGAGTCCAATGGCTGACCACAGCGAGTAGCGTCCGCCTACCCACTAGGAGAGACAGGAAAAGGTGCTGAGGAAAGGCCAGCACACCCCGCCCCCCTCCCTCCTGCCATCAACTTGTCCCTGGAGAGCACTGCTATTCCACAGGTGCAGATCAGAGGACCTGGGCCCAACCCACCTCAGGCAAGCTAGATAGCAGGCCAGGCGCTGGCGACTCTCTGGGCTGACAACAAGGCAGACTACACGTGGGACTGACCAGAACCACAGACTCAATGCAGACCTTACCATGCTGGCCTTGTCTCCGGCAGACCCAGAGCCTCATTCCTGTGCCTAGCCCACCTCAGATACTGACAGAGACACATACCTGTGCCAGCCCTCACTTCTTCGGATGTCAACAGACCCAGGGCCTCATACCTGTGCCAGCCCCAAATCCTCAGATAGTGGCAGACCCAGGGCCTCATACCTATGGCCTCACCTCCTCAGACACTGACATAGAGCATCTCCTACCTGTGCCAGCCCCACCTCCTCAGATAGTGGCAGACCCAGGGCCTCGTACCTGTGCCTACCCTGCCTCCTTGGACACTGACAGACCCATGGCCTCATACCTGTGCCAACTCCACCTCCTCAGATAGTGGCAGACCCAGGGCCTCATACCTGGGGCTCACCTTAGGCACTGATGGATCCATGGCCTCCTACCTGTGCCAACCCCAACTCCTCAGATAGTGGCAGACCCATGGTCTCGTACCTGTGCCTACCCTGCCTCTGGGACACTGACAGACCAGAGCCTCATACCTGTGTCGGGTCTCACTTCCTTGGTTACTGGCAGACCAGGTGCTCATACCTGTGCTTAACCCACCTCTTTGGACACTGACGGATCCAGAGCCTCATACCTGTGCCAGGACCCACCTCCTCAGATACGGCAGACCCAGAATCTCATACCTGTACTGGGTCCTGTCTCCTCAGCCCCTGACAGATCCAGAGCCTTAGACCCGTGCCTACCCTACCTCTTAGATACTGATGGATTCAGAATCTCCTACCTGTGCCAGGGCCCAGGTCAGCACCACACACCAGTGCCCAGGTACACTTCCTTGGACAATGAAAAACGTGGCATTGCCTGGCCTTGCCTCCTTGGACAAAGACACAGATCTTGTACCTCCTATCAGGTTTCAGCAGGGCCTCCTCAGCCACTGGAAGGACCAGAGCTTCATACCTGTGCTGCCCAAACCCACCTCCATAAACCTGACCCCAGGCTTCATACCTGTGCCAGGCCCTGCCTCCTCAGATGAACAGGCTCAGAGCCTGATACCTGTGTCTGGACATGCTCCCTCTGATAGTGACAGCACCAGAACCTCCTACCTGTGCCTCACCCTGCCTCCCGGGACACGGGCCCAGTGGCTCATACCTGGGATCTTCTCAACCTCAGCTCTAAGACACACCTACACCTACCATTCACACTGAGACTTCTGATGCCACACCTGTGTGCTCCTTGTGGTATCTCTGAACTCCATGCATATCTTCCCAACACCTACCACATTCCTACCACAGGCAGCGCAAATACACCAGTGGGGGAAGAATGAAGTAAGTGAAATAATCATGCCAATAAATGTGAAACTGAATAACAAGTGTTTGGGAGAACGTGAATATGGTAATATGGTACCAAGACCAGTTATAAAAGGAATCTGCCAGGAGCTTGAGCCTAGATCTGAAGAGCAGGCATTATTCAGAGGAACACTGGAGAAGCATAGAACAGCATATGCAAAGGTCCTGTGGCAAGAGCCACCCAACAGTGACAGAATTAAGCCTTACAGAGCAACGTCACTTCTCAATTCCTTCAGGGATGGTCCAAGGCTGCAACCCCATTATATGCAAAGGAGAGGCTTTTGCACAGAAATCCAATAGATGTTTTGTCTGGAAGCCCACTAAGGCAAGCTGGGTAAGAAGAAGCAAAGCACAAGATAGACCATGAATGAAAGAGTGAGAACCCAAGGGCTGAAGCTGAGAGACAAGGCTGGAGTACTGGAGCCTGTGGGTGAGGTGAGAATAGAAGCAGGGAAACCACCAAGGAGCCGCAGTGTTGATCCAGACATTCTGGACTCGGGAGCAGAGTCCTGATTCAGGGAGTTCAGTTAAATAGGATGCATCAGAAGAATGAGAGAAGGACGGCCCAGAGACTGCTGGCTTGAGCAGAGAGTATAGTGGGGTCCTTCACCTGGAAAGGGTCTGGGTTTGGGGGGTCAGCTTATATCTGATGGACACAGTTGCAGACCACACCATGTTTGACAATGCCTTTCAGATCCTGCCTAACACATTCATTTCTAGAAACAAGGGGAGCAGCTCTCTGGTGAATCCAGACTCTGACCTTGGCTGAGATCTGATCCTCAGATTTCACCTCAGGAAAAGCCCAGCGACGACATATCTGACCTGAGCCTCTGAGCCTTCCAACTGCAGACTGGAGTCTCTAGACCTTACCTTTACCTGCAGTAGGCTCCCAAAGCATACCTGACACATGCAGCATCTCAGTCAGCTCCAAGTCTGGGTCTCACCTGCCTCTGTTCACCACACCTTACCTTATCCAGCCAGATATAGCCCTACATTTTTCCTCACTTTGGCAACTCAGACCTTAGGGCAACAAGAAAGTGATGGCACAGACCACACCCTAGACAGGTTACAGGTCCTCAGGCCTCTGCAGTAACCTGATCTCTGCCTGTCACACTTGTCCAGGGATAGCTGACCTGGTTCAGGGCATTCTACGTCTCCAACCTGACCCTACCTCTCCCACCTCAGGATTTCTGAGACCTCATCAGACAGACCTAGATACATACACCTATGATGACTATGTTTTTCTGACCTAACTGTGCCAGATCCTACCACGGATGGTCCCAACTATATCTGACACTCCTCCTCAGGCCTGGCCAACCACACCAATTATGCATTTCTGGGTGAGGCCCCGCCTTCTCTACTTTATCTCTTCATGGCTGGGGTGCCTTTGCATCTGAATCCAAGTGGAAAGAACCCACATAAGACCATACTTTTCCCATACTGACCCTGATCCACAGACTAACAAAGCCAGATAAGCCTCGGAGACCCAGCTCTGCCCACCTGTGTTCAACTCCAGCACCGTACAATGTAGGCTGGTATACCTGCCAGAGCCTGGCTCCAGACACTGCAGCTGGTAGAACAGGTTTCACTTAACTGTCTGTGACTAACCTTGACCCCTCCAACTCAAATGCAGACCCAGATCCACTGCTTGGAGCCCAACACAGATTCTCTTCACCCCCTTCCTGGAGATCAAGCTCTATTTACATAGGCCTGACCCAGTAGTCTCTCTCTTTTTTTTTGAGAGAGAGAGAATTTTAATATTTATTTATTTATTTTTTAGTTTTCGGCGGACACAACATCTCCGTTTGTATGTGGTGCTGAGGATCGAACCCGGGCCGCATGCATGCCAGGCGAGCACGCTACCGCTTGAGCCACATCCCCAGCCCTGACCCAGTAGCCTCTATCCCACCTGGCTCAGCTTTTCATGTCTCATAGAAAAATCCAACACTACCAACCTCAGCTTAACCTCAGCATTAGCAACCTCACCAAGGAGTCTCAGAACCCCCACAGTGCCACAGACTCACATGAGAGATGTTTATCTATCACTGGTGGCTAAACCATGCTCCTTAAAGCCAGAACCATGCCCCAAGAACTTCACCTGCAAGACTCATGGTATACCTACCCATGTCTCATTTGAGGCCTGCAGACCTCTTGTGAGACCCACAGTGCTTTGCCTACTCTATAGACTCCAGTGCCGTGAGCCTGACCTGAGAGGCTATGCTGCCTCCGTAAGTTGATTCTTTAGGCTGTACCACAGAGAAGCAGGTCTATACACTTTTGCCTGAATCCAAGTTCTTAAAGAGCCAACCTATGCTTGACCTTGGCTCTTTGGACCATGATTTCTGCCTACCTGTGCTTGACCTTAGGTTCTTAAATTATACTTGAGCCAGCTCCACCTACCTTTGGCTTGCCCTTGGCTCCTCTGCTCTCACCTTGTCAGCTCTGTCTACTTGGCTTTGACCCTGGCTTCTAGACTGTATTTGGTAGGTCTACCTATGCTCCACTGTGGGTCCTCAAACCATACCTGGAAGGCTATTGAACTGTGCTTGATATTGTCATCAAACCCCATCTAGTCAGGCAGTTCAAACTACTTGTGCTGGAGCCTGGCTCCTCAGACTGCACCTGAGAGCCCAGTTTTACCCACTTACATATGACACTGGTTCTTTAGACCATTCCTGGAAGGTCATCCTCTACCTACCTGTACATGACCCTGGCTCTTCCGACCACACCTGGCAGGCCATCTCTACCCATCTGAGCGTGGCCCTGGGTCCTCACACTGTAACTGGCAGGCCATCTCTACCTCTGTCTGTGTACCTGACCATGATGGACACACAGATCACACACAGATGGACAGCTCCACCTACCAAGCCTGACCGTGTTTCTTCAGGCACAAGAACCAGGTATACATACCTTTGCCTAAATCCAGCTCGTGAAAGAGTAACTCTACCTACCTGCGCTCAACCCTAAATCCTCAGGCCTCAAGACCACATCTGGAAGGCCAGCTCTGCCTACCTGCCTCTGGGGCTGGCTCCTCAGACCACATGTAGTAGGCCAGCTCTGCCTACCTGTTCTTGACCCTAGTTCTTCCGACCACACCTGGAGGGCCAGCTCTACCTACCTGTGCTTGACCCTGGCTCATGCACTGCACTTGGTAGGCCAGCTCTACCTACCTATGCTCAATCACGGCTCCTCAAAGCACACCTGGAATACCAGGTCCACCTACCTGTGTCTTACCTCTAGTCCTCAGACAACACCTGGTGAGCCAATTCTACCTACCTTACAGGACCCTGGTTCTTCAGACTATACCTGGAAGGCAGCTCTACCTACTTGTATAAGACTCTGGTTCTTCAGGCCACGCCTGATAGGCCTGAGCCTACCCATGCTTGATGCTGGCTCCTCAGACTGTACCTTGAGGGCCAGTTCTGCCTACCTGTACCTTATACCTCTGCTGCTCATTCGTCATCCAACACATTCAGTTCTTCCTACCCAGGTTTCACTTTAACTTCTTAGATCTGAACAGCTATGCGCAATTTAAAAAACCTGGCCCCCAACAGATTTTACCTGACAAACCCTGCTCTACCCACCTGCTTAACTCATGTTCTTCAGATCCAACAGACCCAAAGATACAAACCTGTGCATTAGATACAGACTCCTTAGACCTTACCCAAGAAGGGAAGTTCCTCCCCTGCCAAGAGGTAAAGTTCTACCTGAGAGAGCCAGAACTACTTACTGGTGCCAGATCCTGGCTCTTCGGACCACACCTGGCAGGCACTCCTCATATCTCACCTGAGAGGCCTAACTCTGCCTATATTCCTTTCATTTCCTCAGACATCATCTAAAGAACCCTATTCATTATCCATGAGCCTTACCCTGGCTCCTCAAGCCCCACCTGAAAAATTGACTCTACCGACTAGGGGACAACCTCAACTGTGACAGATTTTAATGAATCTAATTAGTCACGGCTTTCCAGGTCCATCTACCTGTGCTTGCCCTATTATCTGACAAACTCTACCCACAATGCCTGACCCAGCTCCTCAAAAACTAGGATACAAACTCGGACCTGACCTCCGCAGTTTAGACATTTCTTTGAGACCCAAAGTACAAAACTGGGCCTCACCTCAACTCTTCAAACCTCACCTGCCACCTGCTCTACATACCCGGGCCAGACCCAGGCTTCATACACTTTACAGACGGATGCTGTTTTCTGACCCTCTGCATTTGCCTGATGCCATCTCTTCAGTCTTATCCCAGGGAACCTTGAAGCACCCACTTGTGCATCTCCAGAGCTTTCAGATGTCACCACAGGTCACAGTTATGACCTGGACCCAATCATGGATTTTTGTCATCACTTGTCAGACTCAGTTCAACCTACCCAAGCCTATTTTTAGTTCCAGTGTCCATACCCAAGCAATCCAGTTCTACCTACATGTGCCTAATCTGGCTCCTTAGGCCTCCCCTAAGAAACCCAATCATACATATCTTTGTATAATTCTTCCAGCTCCCAAGAGCTCAGACATGTTTCCACACCTGGCATTCTCCACTGTACATACCAAACCTGCACAGACACTCCTGGACTTGTTAAGGACCTTCAGCAGGCTCTCTATATCCTGAGCTCTGCCCATCATACCTGATTAAAATGCTGGAACCAGGGGGCTGGCCTGTGTTTGCATAATTGTGAAATCTAAACACCTCATATCAATGTCCACCACCTGGACATTCTAGATGACCTGCTACCTGATCCTCACTTTGCAGAACAAGTCAGAAAGACCCCAGTGTATACTACATAGATCTAGCCCTCTTCCCACAGGGCTGGGTTTAAGTACCTGTACGTGACTGACTCCTCAGACCTTGCTTGATAGGATCACTCTCTAAATACCTGAATATCCTCCAGAATTCATGGACCTCACCTGTATCTTTCCTTGTCCTGGTTCCTTCTCTAAACTCACCTACACCTATCCTGGCTCCTCTTCAGACCTCACTTAGTTCTACTGTGTGTGCTGACTCAAGCTGAGCCCTGAGAGACTCCACAGTTTACCACCATACTTATGCCTCTGCCTGATTCCAACCCAAGGTTGCCCCAAGGCAGACCCCAGCAGACTGGGTCTTACCACTCATACGTACCTCTACTGGACTGGACTCTTCTGATCTCATCTCATAGCCAGTGCTATAACCCTCTGCCTTACCCGATGCCTCAAACAGGCCTGAGAGACCTGTTTTAGAAAATTTACCCGTTTTTGCCTCTGGGCCTCTCAGACTTTATCTTCTCGATTCAGCAATATCCACACTAATCCCAACTACAGCAGGTATGTGTTATGTCTAGTCTGGGCCAGGAGGCCTCCACTGTGCCCACCTTGGCATAACTAGTTGGTTCCATGTTTTCCTATTCAACTGCATTCCTAGGCCTTCCCTGTAAGACCCATCCCTCTCCATAAGTCAAACTTCAAACTCTCATCTGTGTATACTGAGCACTTATAGACAACGAAACCCTGTTCTTCTGGGCTCCTCAGCTAGCAGAAGCACCCACACATCCCTGCCCACCACCTGCTCAGATGCCAAATCCCAGGGAGGAGGTGGGAGGTGCTCCCCTCCTTTATCAGGCATGCAACATTGGTTAGAAGCTGCACAGTCTGTCAACCAGGGTTCCTCATCTGAGCCACAGGATGCAGAAAATGATTTGAGTGACTTCTCAATTCTTCCAAGGATGGTAAATAACTAGTCCCATTCTAGAAAGAAGTGAACTCATTATACACAGTGGATGGTCTAGGGCTTTGGGGCTTCATTCTCTTCCCAGACCCCAGTTGAAAAAGGCTCTTAGAAAACTGGCAAAATAAGATTATATCTGTGGATGCTGCCACCACGCTAAGAGCCTCCATGTCAAAGGCCAGTGTGAAAACACTCAAATGGGTGATGCCCCTTTGGGTGTGACTGTCACAGCCATGTGTTAGAGCACCCCTCCTATGCCCAGCCATACCCACTGCATTCAGAGCCCACACCACACCCTGGGCAGCACCCTGCACCCCAAGCCTTCACAGCCCTTCTCACACCATGGCTGCAATCAGGCAAGCTGCAAGGAAGCTCCTATTCAATGCCTGACTAGTGCAGGTGTGCCCCCGTGACCACCTATCAAGGTTTGCAGTGCAAGCTGCCCAGGCACCACCTGCCCAGGCCCCTCCCCACCACTCCTCCAGCTGCTCCTGCAATTCCTGTTGCTCCTTTCCAAGCCTACTGGGGCCCACCTCCTGCCTCACCCTGCCCCTTGGCCTTTAAAGACTGTGGCTGCAACTTACAGAAAGGTCATCACTGAGAATAACTCACAACCACAGCTCAATGAGGTGGGTGGAGGCAGCTCTGGTTACCCCACAGGGGGTGATATTGGCAGGCACAGGGGAGAGTTCAACCTGGCCTGCAGGCTCAGCTTGCCACAGTTCAAGTGGAGCCCTCAACTTAAGTGGGTGGCTCTTGCCCTACAAGTCTCTTTAAGGGCCTCTCTGCCTTTCTCAAATCTGGGCATGCAGCAGGAGCTCAATAAATGCTGATCTAACCTTACAGGCCCCTCATCTGTGGCTCAATGGCCATGGTTTGACACAGGACACATAATTGACCCAGCACAGGAAGTGCCTGTACTTACATCCCAGAACTCGAACATGTTTTGAGGGTCAATTCCAAACTCTTTCACTTTGGCCTGAAAATAGTAAAGGGAGAGAGGAAAAAGAGAGTATTTGTTAGCAGAATAAGAAAAGGAACATCAGGAAGGGAGGAGTTATGTCAGACAAGCTACAGAAGTGCCTCACCTTCCTCCTAGCCCCACCTAGGGCAGGGTGAGACAGCCCCTGAATCAAGGCCCAGGACCTGCCCACCCAGAGAGATGCCAGGGGACCTGCAAAGCCTCCTGCTGAGGGGGTCTGCCTACCTGATATAAAGTCCACATCCAGCTTGGCAACAGCTATCACCTGAGTCCCCTAGGACATCTGGGAACCTCAGCTTAGGGCTGGACCCTAAGCATCAGCAGAGGCCACCTCCCAGTCCAGGCTATGCTCAGCCTGGACAACTAACTGCCCAGTCCTTCCCAAATCTGGGAAGGTGCCTCCATTTCAGAGAGCCTGAATACTGTTTTTCAGGCATGTAATCACCTGGGTTGTCAGGCCAGCAACCCCTTACCTGTTCCTCATAGAAGCCCTACCAATAGTCTGAGCCCTGTGTAAAGAAGGCAGATAAGACACTCTCTGGTTAGCTGACTTTGACCTATTCTGTCTACCCCCGTGGGCAGGTCAGTACTGGAGACGGAAGTAATTGTGGAGGTGATGGAGGAAGTCAGGAAGGCCTGAGTATGGTTCCCTGCTGTCATAGCCCAGCACAGTGTTGGCCCCCCCTCCACCCACTCAGGGTCCAGCAAGGTTTACAGGTGTTGTACTTCCTAAGGCACACCTCACTCTGCCCTGCTGACCCTGCCTCCCTTACCTCATACAAGCTCAAGGCCAGACAAGCTATGAGAACTGTCAGGCAGGTGACCTGGGGTCTCATCCCAGCATCACTACCTCACACAATCACCAAGTGCAGCAAAAAGTCACACCCCGCCAGGTGCAATAATGCACATCTATAATCCCAGCAACTAGAGAGGCTAAGGTAGGAGAATTGCAAATTGGAGGCCAGCCTCAACTATTTGGCGAGACTGTTTCAAAATAAAAATAAAGTGGTCTGGGGATGTAGGTTAGTGGTAAAGTGCCTCTCTTTGAGTTCAATCCCCAGTACTGAAAAAAAGTTGGGGGAGTCAAGAGAGTGGAGGATAAATATTAAATTAAAAAAGTCACATCCCTTTACTGGGGCTTAAGTCTTCAGTGAGAAATGGGATGCATCCCCCACCCTCACCAGGCATTACACCCAGCATATTCCACTTGGGGAAATAGCAGGTGGCAGAGGCCATGGGAGATCATGAGTATGGAATATTCTGGATATCAGTCAGTCCTGGGAGAAGGACAAGGTTATCATGATCCCACTGACTGAATACCCTCCTTTGGGGCAGCAAAGACTGGATGGGAAATGTAATGAAGGCAAGGCTGGCCTGCGGCTCACGGGCAGTGAATCCTATCCCACCATCTGTGCCAAGATGCTCCAAACCTGTGAGTTAGTTGTAACTCAGCACATGTATTCCAAAAGGCCATGATCTTGCCGTGACCTGGGCTTTTCGAGGGAGGGAGCATGGAGGGCCACACAGGCACTTACCGTGTTGGTAGACAGGGCAACAAAGTGCTTCGCAACTGCAGAAGTCTACAAGAAACAGAGCCAGTTACATCAAACTATGCGAGAGGGGCAGTGATCCTCCCATCACTAGAGAAACCAGGGCCTGTGCTGGGGAATGACTAGTCCTAGTCCTTGGGTCTGAGGCTGCGGGAGGACCCTCTTATCAAGGTTAAGATCAAAATGGCAGAAGGGTCACAGGACAACATGCCTGTCTCACCTCACAGGCGTACAAAGCCCAAGAATGGGGCTGGGGATATAGCTCAGTTGGTAGAGTGCTTGCCTTGCATGCAAAGACCTGGGGTTCAATCCCCAGCACACCCCCCCACACACACAAAAAAAAAAAAAAGCCCAAGAATGTCCCTCTTCTTTAAAAATGGATGTGGCCAGGAGCAGCAATAATCCCTCTGGGACAAAGGGCTTAAAGAAAGGGCCCGAAGCCAGTTAGAGCAGGTTCTGCCACATTTGGTGTGTCTGGGGGCTGACAAAGCCAAAGATGGACCAAAAAACAGGAAAGGCAGGTGCCAGAAAGGCTGCCTCCTGCTTCTAATTTAGGAGAAATAGGGCCACTCAAGTAGAAAGGCAGGCCTACCCAGGTCCTCCCAGCCTACACAGGGACCATCACCCCCATAAGGGGTCCCTACTACCCACTCACATCTTTAGCTGACGAGAGAAACCACTCCTTCGCTGTTTCTGCATTTGTAATGGTCTCCTGGGTGGTAAAGGTCTGCAATAAAAGAGTACAACAGTCAGCCTCCAGGCTCAGCAGCAGAAGCCACACAGGTGCCCATTTGTCATAAGTAGTAGTATTTGCAAGTCAGTGACAATCCCCATATCTGCTAACCCACACACTGACTGGTAGCTGTGCCTGAGGCAGAGGCCTGGAGTTATATCATCTTGTAATTCCAGCACTTTGCAACCAGCAGAGGACCCTAGGCAATGCCACAGTCCCTACCCTAATCCTGCAAGTCAGTCAAAGGGTGGGGCACCTCCTAGGGGATGAGCTGAGCCTGTCTAGCTAGGCTATATCTTAGAATTCTGATTCTTTTTTTTTTTTTTTTTTTTGGTACTTGGGATTGAACCCAGGGGCACTTAACCACTTAGCCACATTCCCAGCCCTTTTTTTGTTATTGTTGTTGTTGTTTTTTATAGATAGGGTCTCACTGAGTTGCTTAGGGCCTCACTAAGCTGCTGAGGCTGACTCTGAACTTGCAATCCTCCTGTCTCAATTTCCCAAGCTGCCAGAATACAGGCATGCGCCACCATTCCTGGCCTGATGAAACTCATATTTTATGTGCATTAAAGTGAGTACACAGGGCCCACAATGATGGCACATGCCAGTATCTCAGCTACTAAGGAGGTTGTGGCAGGAGGATGGCAAGTATGAGACTACTTTGGGTAATTTAGCAAACCCCTGTCTAAAAATAAAAAGGACTAGAGATGTAGCTCAGTGGTAGAGTGCCCTGGGTTCAATCCCAAGTACTGCAAAAAAAAAAAAAAAAAGTGAATACACAGGGCATTAATGATAATAAACAAAACCCCAGTATTATCAGGGTGTGGCTCTAAGATTAAAAGGAATAAACATAAGACAGTAATCATAAGAAAGTACAGTCCTAGGTTGAGCACAGTTCCTGCAAAATGAATAGGTGTGACCTTATTTTTTTATTTTTTTTTTAAATTTTTTAGTTCTTAGCGGACACAACATCTTTGTATGTGGTGCTGAGGATCGAACCCGGGCCGCACGCATGCCAGGCGAGCGCACTACCGCTTGAGCCACATCCCCAGCCCTAGGTGTGACCTTATGACAAAGGTTCATATTGATCAGCTGAGGCTTTTATTAAGGAAACTGTTTGCTGCCAAATGAGGAAACAGGCCCAGAGCAGCTGTGTTGACTGATCCACAAAACACTGGCTCCCTCACAACCAGTCCTGCGGTTCCAATGCCCACGGCGATAGTAGAACATCCATACCCTCCCCATACCACTGATGCCCTTACCTTGGATGCGATGATAAACAGGGAGGACTCAGGGTTCAGGTTGGCTAGGGTTTTGGCAATGTGGGTCCCATCAATGTTGGAGACAAACCAGACCCGGGGACCTCCTGAAGAGTACGGCTTAAGGGCTTCAGTGACCATAAGAGGCCCCTGTAAAGAGTCATAGCATCAGAAAGCAAGACTCCAGGACACAGGTCCCATAAATGGAGAAACCAAAGCCCTGGAAAGAACTAATAGTTCCCAACCCTCACCCCATCCCAAGGTAGTCTTTTCCTCACCAGGTCTGAGCCTCCAATGCCAATGTTGATGACATCTGTGATGGACTTGCCCGTGTACCCCTTCCAGTTGCCACTGCGGACACGCTGGCACAGAGCAGAGAAGATGTGATCAGCCTTTCATTGCCATATAACTTACTGCTCAAAAACATCATTACTGTACGCCTGTAATCTCAGTGACTCAGGAGGCTGAGGTAGGAGGATTACAAGTTGAAGGCCAGCCTCAGCATTTCAATGAGGCCCTAAGCAACTTAGTGAGACCCTGTCTTAAAAAAAAGGGGGGACTGGAGGCTAGGGATATAGTTCAGTGGTTAAGCACCTCTGGGTTCAATTAAAAAAAAAAGTCATTACTCCTCTATCCTTAAACCTCAATTCCAACTTTCAGGGTGTCATAGGAGCTTCTTAAAACCACAGTGGTAGATCCCTACCATACTACACTGCATTTCCTCATTTAAAAAGGAAATGCAGTGATCACATCCTCGCCTCACAGTAATGCTATCAAAATTTGCAAAAAAAAAAGGTAAAGTTTCAGCAGAAACTAACATCAGAGACCAGATGAAATGCCAACTATCATGACCAGGGACAGAAATATAAGAAATTCAGCCAACTTCCAAATGGACCTACAAATGATTCTTTCCCCTGGTATTCATAACCCTGAATAGCTACCCCCTGTGCTGACCTGTGCACCTATTGAAATACTATGAAAATGATGGAATGTGACTGAGAAGCTTTGTCATATAAAAGAACATGCAGCCTGTGCTGGGCACAGTGGCACATGCCTATAATCCCAGCAACTTGGAAGGCGAGGCAAAAGGATCATAAGTTGGAGGCCAGTCTGGTGAATTCAAGGAAACCCAGCCTTGAAATAAAAAATAAAAAGGGTCAGGGGGCTGGGGTTGTGGCTCAGAGGTAGGGCACTTGCCTAGCATGTGTGAGGCACTGGGTTCGATCCTTAGCACCACATAAAAAAATAAAGATATTAAAAAAAAATGTGGGCTGGGTTTTAGCTCAGTGGTAGAGCACTTGCCTAGCATGTATGAAGCACTGGGTTCGATTCTCAGCACCGCATATAAATAAATAAATAAAATAAAGGTCCATTGACAACTAAACAAAGAGGCCAGGGATGTAGCTCATTGGTAGAATACCCTTGGGTTGGACTCCTAGAACTGCAAAAAAATAAATAAAAGACTTCTTAGAGGCTTAATGGTATTATTTCTGTGGGCTCAAAAGCAAAAGTAAAAAAAGGACTCATGTTGAAAAAATTTGTGGGTATGGATTTTACTTAATGAAATGAGGCTTTCCTTCAATAAGCTTCATAGGAGACCCACAAAATTTTTAAAATAACTGAATTTTCTGAAATGATATCTGCTTGAACTGAAAGGGATAGAGTAGGAAAGGAATATCTGTATTTCCAGACAGTAAGTAGTCTGATAAAACTATGCAGTTGCAAGCACAGGCTACCTTTCAACTAAGGGAAATGAGTGCAAGAAAAGCCAAGATCCTTGAGAAATTATTCCCAGGCCTCGAATCTTAACCAGTAAATTGCCAACACGTCCTGTTAAGATTTCAGAATTGCCATGGACCAGTGTGGTTTGCATGCCTTCCTTCCCCCACCTCGCTCCCCCCTTAAAGTCATTATCGTATCTCACCACTGTTGGTTGGGTGATATGAGAGAACGACAACTTGTCTAATCCACCTGTCCAGACCAAAAGGAAATGCACTGAAGGTACACTTGAGGAAATGCAGGTATTACTATGCCTGTACCTGACAATGAGGTTTGGACTTCTAGATGATAAAGTAATGGAATACAGCCTTAGGAGAAACTGAGTGGGGTATTTTGGACAAAGAAGGAATATGAATCATGGAGAGCCAGAGGCTGCTTTTAGCAGCCAACTTCCAAGATGATTTAACAGTGATCCCTGCTGCCTCCTGGCATCTATGCTTGTACAGTACCCTCTAAGGATGACCAGAGCTGATCTGTACAATCAATAAGATATTACAGAAATTAAAGAATGTGATTTTTCTTTTTTCTTTTTTTTTTTTTTTGTATTGGGGATTGAACTGAGCCACATCCCCAGCCCTATTTTGTATTTTATTTAGAGACAAGGTCTCGCTAAGTTGCCTCGCAGTTGCTGGGGCTGGCTTTGAACCCACGATTCTCCTGTCTCGGCCTTCCAAGCTGCTGGGATTACAGGCCTGTGCCACCGTGCCTACAATAACGTGATTTCTGATACTAGGTCACAAAAGACCTCAAGGAACTCTTCCTGTTCTCTATTGAGTTTGCTCACTCTGGGAGAAATCAGCTGCCTTATCTAAGGACTCTCAAATTCTGAGTGGAAGTCCATATGGTGTGCAACTGAAGCCCTCTAAAAGCCAAAAAGAACTGCTAAATTAGCCATCTTTAGAGCAGATCCTCTACCCTCAAGCCTTCAGATGACTGCAACCTCAGGCAACATCTTTTTTTTTTTTTTTTTTTTTTGAACCCAGGACCTTGTGCATGCGAGGCAAGCACTCTACCAACTGAGCTATATCCCCAGCCCTTTTTTTTTTTTTTAATATTTTTTAGTTGTAGATGGACACAATACTCTTTGTTCCATTTACATATTTTTATGAAGTGCTGAGGACCAAAACCAGTGCCCCACACATGCCAGGCAAGAGCTCTACCACTGAGCTACAACCCCAGCCCTCGGCCAACATCTTGACTACAGCCTTAAGAGAACTTAACCAGAACCACTCAAAAGTCCTGACCCAAAGAAATGTTGACTGTTATTTCTAGCTAAGTTCTCCAGTAATTTCCTACATATAAATAGAAAACTAGTATACGTGGTTTTCCCAAAGCCAGTAAAACCTAGCAAGTTTTTTTTCTCTTTAAATAAAAAACTAATCAACTGTCATAGGAAAACTTCTATAATTAAAAAAAAAAATGCTGGTGCAGTGGTGCACACCTGTATCCTAGCTACCTGGGCAACACAAGACCCTGTCTCAAAATAAAATCTGGATATAGCTCAGTAGTAAAGCGTCCCTGGGTTCAAACCTCCCTCCGCTACAAAAAAAGAAAGGAAGAAAGAAAAAAAAGTTGCTCAGCTTCTCAACCTTCAATATCACCATCACAGATTTGCATCATAAAAAAAAAAAAAAAAAAAATGCTGGGCATGGTGGCTTGAAGGCAAAGGCAGGAGGATCAGATTTCAAGTTCAAAGCCAGCCTCAGCAACTTTGCAAGGCCCTAAGCCAACTCAGTGAGTCCCTGTCTCTAAACAAAATACAAAAAGGGCTGGGATGTGGCTCAATGCTTAAGTACCCCTGAGCTCAATCCCCCAATACCAAAACAAAACAAACACCAGAGGGAAAAATGTTTATCTTTAATACAACTGCACACACTCTTTCTTTGACCGGTTGAGGCTTTATGACACACACACAAATTCTGTAACTTCCTTTTTCAACTTTTCAATATATCCTAAATAGCACAGCAGGTAAGTAAAGCCGTAGATCCTGAATGCCTAATGGTAGCTAGGACTGCAATACAGGAATATACACTGATTTTACTGATATGTCCTCTGACAAATGATATGAGTTGTTTGGTTTTTACTTTTATATTAATTTTTTTGTTTTAATTTTGTGGTTCTGGGGGTTGAACCCAGGGACTCATGTACCATAGGCTAGCACTCTACCCCTGAACTACATCTCTGACCCAATTTTTTTTTTTAAAATTAGATATGGTCCTTTACCCCAACACACTTATTTTTTTATGCGGTGCTGAGGATCAAATCCAAGGCCTCATGCATGTGAGGAAAGCGTTCTACCACTCAGCTACAACCCCAGCCTCTGGCCCTACTTTTTTTTTTTTTTTTTAGTTTTCAATGGACCTTTATTTTATTCGTTCATACGAGGTGCTAAATATCGAACCCAGTGCCTCACACATGCTAGGCAAGCGCTCTACCATTGAGCCACAACCTCAGCCCCTGGCCCTGCTTTTTAATACATAATGACTAAACATTTATGGAATACAGCATGGCATTTTAATGCATGTATAAAATGTGTAATGATGAAATCATGGTAAATGGTATGTCTATCACCTCATTTATCATTTCTTTGTGTTAAAAACATTCAAAATCCTCTCTTACTATTTTGAAATATGCAATTTGTTTTTGGGTTTTGCCATGATAATGAAGGTCACAGTGAACATCTTCACCCAGTGATTCTGGGGAACTTTTGAGAGCAACAGCCATAAAAAGTGTTCCTCCCTGTTGAAATGCCACTGTTCATTAGTGTTTGGAACTGTAAATACACTTCAGTCTGAGGTAGGTAATCCAGCAGTCAATTAAGAGAAGGCTGACTCCATTGTGGGAACTACAGTTTCTACTTTGTTGAACTCTTATACTGAATTTTAACAGTTTACTATCCCATTTTCTGCCCTGTGATTTTTTATTCAATGTTTTGCAGTATTTTGATTGAATGCTGGCTACATTGCTTTAGAATGCTCTTTTCTTGAGAAGTGAGAAATAAATTGGTTTGAAATGACAAAAAAAGAGAGAGAGAGAGAGAGGGCTGTCCTGGAAACAAGCAACAAAGATGGCCAGTGCCAAGGGCACCAGGCTCCCAAACCATGTTAGCTCTGCCAATGATGACGACTGAAATGCCCTTCCCCACACAAAGTCACATGGCTGACCACCCTAAGGGACACTTGAGAATCCAGATCCCTATCAGGATGCCAGACCTTCCTCCCTCCAGGAAGTTCTAATTACGACTGATGCCAAGATCACCTCCTACTCCTGGCATCACTTTCAGATCTGAAAATGGCTCTTGGCCAAAGCAACCAGACTTTGACCAGTCACAGTGGGGGCCTCTGCTTTCAGGGATAAGCAGTGAATGATCGCAGTTGAGCAGATGATCATTCCCAGGGCATGCATAACCCATACAGACATGCACACACCCACACAGACCTCTAGCCATCACCCTTGTACTCCAGGCTTGAGGATCTGTGACCTTTGCAGAATCACTCCTGAAATAGATAACTGAGGCAACAGCATTGACCTGGGGAATTTAGCTGTTCTCTAAGGCAATCCCTACACCCCACATACAGGAAAAGGAGGAGACAAAGTTATATTTAATGGACACTAACCCAGGAACATCCCTAACATGATTCTGAGTGGAAATAAGCTGCAGAAGGCCAGATAGAAAATGAATCTCTGTGTGTATGTGTATTACAAACATGTGATGATAGATGCTTCTCTGTGTGTGTGTGTTTATATGTGCTAATATATATGCATAGGTACTTTGGGGAAAATTTCAGGAAAACATAACAGCTATCTTTGGAGAGTTGGCTGGGAGTGGGATCAGGACTTTTTAAATTTTTCCATCTGATTCTGGACTGGGAATAAGGTGATGTCACTAAAGAGGTTAGACAAGGCATCCCTTCCCTCCTGCACTATCCTATCTCAGGGATTTCATTTAACTTCAGGCCATTGCTACTGGATAGCTTATTCTGAGACCACAGATGTCTATAATTCAGGAAAGAGGCTGCCCCTAGCAGTGGATCCCCTCCAACCAGGCTCTGGGGAAATTCAAGCCATAGCAGAGACCCCAGGGTCAGCAACTGTACAGGCCACCCCTAGTTGCGGTTTCAGTGATGGCCTGAGTCCTGCCTCTAAGAAGAACAGTAGAGCTTCTAATAAGGACTCCCAGATCTCCAAATACATGCACATGTGTGGCCAAGGGCAAGTCCGGCCCAGCAGTTACTTACCTGGCAGAACGATTTCATTTTTTCCAAAACCTTGTTGACCTCTGGCATCACATCCTTGCCATCCACCAAAATGGGTGTGTTTGAGCGGTTCCGAAGGGCCACATGCAGCACTGCCCGATCCTGGGGACGAGGGTCACAGTGTAAAGAACCCCTTCTATCTACACCCTAGGGAAGTATACTTCTAACTGAGCATGGTGTAGTATGGCCCAAGAGTTACCACTGGATGGCAGACCCTGAGGTGTCTTGGCACCATGGTCTTATTCTGGGAACCACTGTATGCTTATGGAATTAGGAGCTACCCCAGGACTCTGGAGAATGCAAAGCATGGGCTGCCCCCTTTGTGCTACAGTCAGAAACCAGTAGGGGACCAGGTATGGTAGTGTAGTCCCTATAATACCAGGGACTTGGGAGACAGGAGGACCACAAGTTCAAGGCCAATCTGGGCAATTTAGCAAGACCCTATCTCAAAATGAAATTTAAACAGGGCTGGGATGTAGTTTGGTGATGGAGTATCCCTGGGTTCAACCCCAGTACTGCAAGAAGAAGAGAAGGAAGAAGCAGTAGAAGAAAGGAGTCAGGGGGAACTGAACATGCTTAGGACAGGCCAGTGCTCAGTGTGTGAACAGTGAGAAAGGAAAGTGGTACAGAGTGAGCAAAGACAGAACAGTGACAACACAGGTCAGAGACACGCAATTAATGTCTTCAGTGAACCAGGGCTCATGAAGCCTAAAGTAACCTCATTCTTCTGATTAGAGTACTCTGTGTCTGCTGGCACCTTCTGAAGAGTGCCCTTAGCCCCCTGGATGTGGAGCAAGGCAAGTAATTCAAGCTTCCCTTACCAAGCAGCCTTATCAGTACCATCTGCCACAAACCAACCAGACCGTAAGTCTATGACAGGTGCCAGGCAGCTGGCTTGGTTAAAAGAGCAAAATGGCTCCATCCAGCTGAAGCCAGCAGGGGAGTCTTTGACAGAAACAGGTTTAAAGGATCCAGGTGGGCAGAAGAGTGGTGATCTCATGTGTTTGTGAGGGGCTCACTAAGACAGAGGGCTTCATGCTATCCCACATCCCACCTGCCCAACCCCTTTCCTCCCCACATTCCATAAGGAAACAGACCCCCAAAGGAAACCCTCTTTACCTGCAGGCTTCCTCACACTAGCCTAATAGTGCAAGATGGGCTTGTTTGAATCCCAGCTCTTCCTTTTCCAGCTATGACATCTTGGATTAGTGACTTAACCTCTCAACCTCAGACTCCTCATAGGACAGAGACTAAGTGCTCAAGAGTTTATTATGCCTCCAGGTTTCCACTGCAAGTCAGGAATAGGGTCCCCAAAGCCTGGCCTTACTGAGGGTTCCTATTGACTCCTATTGCTGAGGAGATTGAGGTCTTTTGTGATATGAAATTCTTGTCCTTAGTAAAACTTGCAGTAAAGATAAATCAGTTAAGTTCTCTAATAAAATGCCTGAGCAATCCTTGAGAAACTCCCCCCCTTCAGGGTTGAGAAGGTACCTCCCTGGGCTGACACTGAGAGCCATTCCAATTTGCTTACCAAATTCTTGTTGGTCTTAGAGAAGACACACCCCAAAGCCCTGCAACCAGCCCCCAAAAGAAACAGGACTTTAGGCCCCTCCTTAAGCAATAGCATTGCCTAAGAGAAGAAGTGAGGACACAGGGTGATGCTAACAGTCAGATGAACCCCAAAAGGGAAGGAAGAGGCCCCAGGGGGTATGTGGAATCTGGTATGCGGCTGCTCACCTCAGTGCTATTAATCTTCTCACCGCTGAACATGCTCTCACGGGCAGCCTCCACACCCCTGGACTTGGCCTGAGAAGAGAAAACACTGAGGTCTGGTCCTACTCACAATGGCCACCACACGTCCAAGTCCCCAAGCACAAGGCATGGCACTGACTGCAATGGGGCTGACAGAAAACTACAGCCTGTCTCCCTCTCCCATCTGGAAAGAGGCTACTCAAACATCAGGCACTGGGTCCCCTAGAATGCTGCTCAGAACCTGAGCCAGGCCAGGCATTCAGAACCCAGCAGCACTGAGGTAGTTACTGAGGTCCATCAGGACCTGGAAGCTCCCCAGAGCTTAGCTCACCCACCACACAGGGTTCCCCAAACAACATTACCAGGTCCACCAGCATATGCATCACTTCCTCCGTCACAAGGTTCTTGGAGTAATCCACCAGAATGTGGCCATGGTTGGTGTTAAGAGTCAAGCTATAGAAAGATGCAGAAGCTACTGACCACACCCCTGGTCCCTCCCAGCCTGCCCCTGGATCAGAGCGAGGCAGGAGCTGTTTCCACCAGAAGAAACATCCTCCTTATGCCACAACCCCACAGGGCCCCTAGCTGCCCAGGACAGTGGGTGGTGTCTGTAACCTTCATGCCCAGGCTAACTTGGAACAGCAGCAGCACACACCGAACCAAGATGCAGTCAGACCCTCGGCGTGGAGTCATGGCCTGGGAAGACGGGATACAACTGCTTTGCAGGGCCCAGGGAGACACCCCGCAACCCTGCAGACTTTCACTCTGTACCTCACCATCAGGGAGTTCCAGTCCTGGAGCCACAGGCAGTGTCCCATCCCTACCTTCTCCGCCGCAGCATCATCCGTGATCAGAGCAAGCTAGGACGCATTCCCACCCAAGATTTCCTCCCATACTCCTTCCCATTTCCAGGTCATTCCACAGGTCTCTGGCCTTAGCCTCTTCATCAGGAATTATGCCCCGACATCTCCACCACGGCCACTCCTGGCAAACCCCCGCCCAGGATGGCCACCCTGACCGCACTCCAAAGACGTCCTAAGCCTATTGAGGCCAGGACCAGGTGGAAGGGGGCAGCTCTTTCCCGCCTGTTGCGTCAGTGAAGCCCCTCCCCACCAGTGCCTCCGGAGTCCCCCCTAAAGAGCTGTGGGGGAGGGGGGAGAGGAAGGCGAGGTCCCCGTGGAGGGAGGCTGCGGAGGGGGCCGCTGCTCCTCGTGACTAAGCAGGCCCCAGACTCCAGACCGGCGAACACGTTCCAAGGAGGTCTCAAGGGCAAAGTGCGATTTTGGCCTGGGCCCGGCTCGGTGGCCGGGGGTCCCTGGGGCCCTTGTCCAGGCCTCCTGGCCCCAGCCCCGCGCGCGCACCTGAAATGATTGAAGCGCTCCTTGTCTGCATCAAAAAGGCGGCGCAGGTTGAGGTCAGAACTGTTATCTTGGTGCCATTGCTGCAGCTTCTGGAATTGCGGGTTCCGGGTGAGAGCGGCCATGGCGGGACGAGAAGGGTACACCGACTGAGACGTGCACGGAGGAAGGAAACGGGAGCGGGCGGCGCGAAGGGAGCGAGCAGCGCCCCGTGGGGCGCAACAGCCTTTATGGCGCAGGCGCCG
>NW_026000205.1:12213440-12245707 GCF_001458135.2 Marmota marmota marmota
GCCCCGCCTCCCAGGCCCTCAGTCCCGGCCCTCTCCGCCCGCTGTGTGACCTTGGCGGCCGCGGCAGCAGCAGCTCTGGAGACTCAGCTGGGCCCTCCCCGCCACCGAGAGGCCTTCTGCGCCACCGTCCACTGGCCTCTGCCCTGAAGTGACTGGGGTCAGAGACTGATCTCCCTGTGCCTCGGTCAGCTTCATTCATTCTATAATTCCCTAGAACACCTTCCAGGTTCCAGGTGCTGTGGGTACTTGAGTACCAAATAGCTAAATAGAATATATTTTATGTCAGATGCTGTTAAGTGATATTGAGAAAAGGCAAGCTGAAAAGGATGCTGGGAATAGGGATTGCAATTTTAAATAAATGGTCAATGCCAGGTGCAGTGGTGCACACTAATTCTCAGAGAATCAGGAGGCTGAGATAGGAGGATTACAAGCTTGAAGTCAGCCTAGCCAACTTAGTGAGACTGTATTTCAAAATAAACAATATAAAAGAGCAAGGGATGTAGCTCAGTGGTAAAGTGCCCCTGGGTTCAATCCCCAGTACCTAAAAATAAATAAATAGATGCTCAAGAAAAAAATCTCATTGATGAGAGGTAACATTTGATCATAAGTCTAAAGGTAAGGGAGATTTAATTGGCTATCTGGGAAGAAAGCATTACAGCAAAGAGAACAACAACTACAGTCTTAAGACAAGCATGTTTAGATATTCCAGAAAGAGAGGGCAACTACAGCTGGAGTAGAGTGAACTAGGAAAGTGATAAAAGATGAGGTCAAAGAGGAACAGGAAGGCAACAAGATCACAAAAGAACCCTCCAAGTCATTGAAGGGCTATGGTTTTTGTTCTGAGAGAGATTGGAGGTCATTGAAGGATTCTAAGCAGAGGAGGGATATCAACTGCCATGTTTTACTAAGGATCATACTGACAAGCCGCAAGAATAGGACACAGATAAGAGGCTAGTATAATAATGCAGGCCAGGGAGGAAGGCCGCTTTGGTCAAGGGTATAGAAGTTGGGCATGATGGCCTAAATGAAGAATTCACAACTTCCTGGTGAAAGAATGGTTAAGATGACATCCAGGTTTTGACCTGGGTTCCTGGAAAATTGGAATTGACATCAATGATTCGAATGAGGAAGATGTTCAATGAGGAAGACTAGGAGAGGTGCAAGTTTGGAGAGAAATAACATGATCTAGGGGCCCCGGTTGTGGCCCAGTGGTATAGTGCTTGCGCAGCACACACACACACTAAAAAAACATGTTAAGTTTTTAAAACTGTTAGACATCTAAGTGGAGGTATTGAGTTGAGTGTCCACATCTGGAGCATAGGACGGAGAAGGTCTGGGCTGGAGGAGAAATTTGGGAGTCATAGTGAATTGATAGCCATTGAAATCACAAACCTGTAAAGGAGGAGTGCATATAGTCAGAGAAGTACAAGAACTGGCACTCTTTTTTTTTTTTTTTGCAGTACTTATGATGGAGCCCAGGGGTGCTTTACCATTAAGCTACATCCCCAGACCTTTTCATTTTTAGACAGGGTCTCACTAAATTTCCAAGGCTGACCTTGAACTTGCAATCATCCTGCCTCAGCCTCCCAAGTCACTGGGATTATAGGCATGTGCCTAACTAAAACTGGCACTCTTATGTTTTGGTAGCAGGGAATGAACCCAGGAGCACTTAACCACTGAAAGACATCCCTAGCCTTTTAAAATATTTTGAGACAGGGTCTCACTAAGTTACTTAGGGCCTCACTAAATCGCTGAGGCTGGTTTTGAATTCTCAATCCTCATGCCTCAGCCTCCCAAATTGCTGGGATTACAGGTGTGCGCCAACATGCCCAGCTAAGAACTGGTACTCTTAAATTAAGCTTCTCTATCATCTGGTTTCCCAGAAAGGCCAGCCCACTAAGGAGTGTCCCAAATTGCTACAGCTCCAGGCCTAGGCTTTCCTCTGGCCTACCTCCCAACTCCATGCAATTGCTTCACAAATGGCTTCTCTCTCCCTGCCCAGAATGATTTGAGGTCCTAAAGATAAAAAAAAGCAAAATAGTAAAGGCTGAAAATTGAAGAAATTGAAGAAACGAGTGGTCATAGGACTTTCCAGGGATCTGCCCTATCCACATGACATTTCACTACAAGTTTCCAAATGTGTTTTGGGGTATTAACCTACCTATGCCACACTACCTTCTCCAGTGCCTTTTGTCCTCCCATGTAAGAACAGCTTTAGGTATTGAGATAAGAGGCAGTAGGTAAAGTTTCTAATGGTTGCTGGTTCCAAGGTGTCACCTCTTTTCCCCCTTATTTTTTGTGTATTTTAATGGTATATACTGGTGAGATTGCTGCATGTTTGTACATAACACTATATCACAATGCAATTTTTCTAATTCTATTTCCCAGTATTTTCCCCTTTCCCTCCCTTCCTACCTTCCCATGGTTCCTTTCCTCTACTGTATGCCTTAGATTTTCAACTTCGACATTCTATAATGTATGCCACCAGCAGTTGGCCTGTTATTCCCAGCAGTTTGAATTACTCCAGATTTCCCTACTATATATATATATATATATATATATATATATTATATGTATATAAAAATATATATATATATATATATATTTATATATATATATAAATATATATATATTTTTTTTTTAGAGAGAGAGAGAGAGAATTTTTTTTTAATATTTATTTTTTAGTTTTTGGTGGACACAACATCTTTATTTGTACGTGGTGCTGAGGATCGAACCCAGGGCCGTGCGCATACCAGGCGAGCGCGCTACCGCTTGAGCCACATCCCCAGCCACCTACAATATTTTTTAATTCTTCCCCTCCAGCACAATATTTTTTTAAAAAATATTTTAATTGTAGATGGATGCAACACATTTATTTTTTTATGTGGTGCTGAGGATCGAACCCAGTGCCTCACATGCTAGGCAAGTGCTCTTCCTCTGAGCCATAACTCCAGTCCCCAGCATAAAATTTTAATATTCAACTTTGAAATTCTAAATTTAATGGGTTTTCTATATTAGCAGGAAACTAGATCCTTATCTGCAAGTAAGAGGTCATGGTAGCAAAGGAGAGAAAACACACAAAGGTAGAACAAAGGAATATCAATATTAATATTCCTTTATCAATTTCTAGTATGGCCAGCCAGGTTTACTCTCTGAAGAGCTCTTTGCTAGATACTCTCCCATATAATTGTTGTGTCAGCCCTATGATGGATATCATATTGACCTCCACATTGAAGAGACAGGTCAAGGGGCTGGGGTTGTGGCTCTGCGTCAGAGTCATCTAGCATGTGTGAGGCCCTGGGTTCGATCCTCAGCACCACATAAAAATAAATAAAATAAAGGTATTGTGTCCAAGTACACCTAAAAAATATTAAAAAAAAAAAAAAGAGGTTAAGAAATTTGAGCAGGGCACCAGTGGGGCACACCTATAATCCTATCGAATTGGGAGGCTGAGGCAGGAGGACAGCCTTAGTAATTAAGAGAGATCCTGACTCAAAATAGAGAATAAAAAGGGCTGAGGATGAGTTAATGGAGTAGAGATTTTATATCAACCCTGTCCTTTTCACAAATTCCTGGCTTTTTGTCCTGCCATCTTAGGGAAAAGGTGTAAGAAAAGTAGGGAAGCAGGGATCCCCTCTCTCTCATCATCCCAGTTCTAGTATCAACTCTATAATATTAACACTAAATAGCAGAGTAGAATTTACACGTGGAAATGGACCAAAATGGCAACTCAAAAGCTAAGACAGCAGTCTGGGCAAATGCAGAGAGGTAGAAAGATCTGGTAGAAAGATTTTATCAACATCTGTCCTCTTGGATTATTAATGTAGGGCACTGGGGCGACTTCCCTAGGAAAGACGGGGAGTACACACAGGGTGGTGATCAGTCATCTACGTCTGGGGGTGGCATCTCTGAATCTTGGGGAGTGGAATGCGTAGTTTGGAAAAACATCAGTGTAAGGTAATTTTATATTCTAAAACTTGTCAAATCCCGTTTTCTGCTCCCATCACCAAAACCTTGTTGTGCCAAGTGCTGCAAACCGCAGAGTACAGAGTTCAAAAGTGCCCGGATCTTGGGAGGGGAAAAGTGACCCAGACCTGGTACTAAGATGAATAATCCCCCCCCCCCCAAAAAATAAATAAAAGAAAGAAAGAAATCCCACTCCAGTGCTGATCACCCTTAAGGGCCTTCTACAAGATGATCTGCCACCTGCAAGTGGAACGACTGAGGCTGAGGAGGGAATCTGATCCTAGAGGCAAGTTAAAAAGGCCAGGGACTGTTAACTCCTGAAAAGGCAGCCCAGGAAAAGCAGGTGACTCCCACTGAGTTTTTTACTACAGCCTCTGTTGGGACCAAACAAGAGCATGGTCCTAAAGATAGGGAAACCGAGACGTGGGCACTGATAAGTCAGGCCTTAATTCAGGGTAGCTGGACAGGGCTCTAGCAGGCCCAGGAGGCCAGGTGGTCAAGGCTGTGAAGGCAAAAGTCCGGGGCAGGGGACTTGGGCGAAGGGGCTGGAGGCCGGAAGCAGGGTGCGCCGCATCCACGCAGACGGACTTGGAAGAGCTGTTCCAAGAGGCGCACCACCGAAGATGCTGAGTCACGGTGTGCCGCGAGGGCCGGGTGCGGGCTCCCAAGGACTGGCACACTCTACACAGCGGAGGCGAGCGCCAACCGACGCGCAGGAAGACGCGCTCACGCACAGTGACTGCTGGAGGAGGGGCGCGCTCGCGTCTCCGTGTGGGATGGCACGTCCGGGATGGGAGGGGCGAGCTCGTGTGCGCATGTGCCCGCACAGGGTAGGGAGCCTAGAAAGGCAAGTGAACTGACGAACGTTTCTCTCCGCACGTCTGGGATGGATGTAGTGCGCGCGTGTGCGCATGCTCCGGTTATGGGCGGATGTGCGTATGTGCGTGTGGGTGGGATAACGCCCCGCTCTGTAACGCTGCCCACGGGGTTTTCTCTTTCCGCAGCGTTGTCTTCAGGTTTTCTCTAGGAACCCGCTGCAAAGGCTTTCAAAAACATTTCCCCACCATATATAGGTGTGATGTCCATGAGAATAGAAAATACTAAACTTATTAGATCGGCCTTCATAATCCGATTCTCAGCTCCCGGCGTTAGTCCCTCCTCGCAGTTCTGATGACCACGCAGTGTACTTCTCCACACCCCTTTTGTATTAGAATTAGCAAATTCTGGGTTTGGCGGTGGTCCCAGGCACTATTCCGTACCCTGGTGATGTGGACGTGTACCAGACTTTCTAGTGGGAGGAACAAATGCAAACACACTAATGCCAGGACAGCGCTAAGTGCTATGAGGAGGGGAAAAAAGCCACGTTGGAAGATTGGCAGTGGTCTGAGAAAACTGATGGAGCCTTACCCTGTTCAGAACAACAGGGAGTCCTGGGGAGGAAGGAGAGATGTGTGCACAGGAAAGCGTGGAGGCTGTAGAGGAAGAGGCAGGGGCTGGGTGGACCTGGTTGGTAAGTGTGCTTTAAGATACACGTATAGGACTTGCTGAGAGTAAGGGAAGGAGGAATCAAGAATGTTTTTCTTTTTGGCCTGAGCACCTGAGTGCATGGGTGGTAGTTCTTTTTTAACAAGAATGGAAAAGATGGGGTTGTCTCCCCTAAAAAGATTTTGAGTTTCAAGTGCAGGAGCTATATTTTCTTTGCAGTCCTGGCTTCTACCAAGGACCCGTCCCTAGGAATTGAGCAGAAACTCTTGAAAAAACAGTCTTAACTTAGGCCCACATCTCTTAACACATCACATTTTTTTTTAAATATTTTTTTTAGTTGTAGATGGACACAATATCTTCATTTTATTTATTTTTATGTGGTGCTGAGGATGGATCCCAGTGCCTCACACGTGCTAGGCAAGCACTCTACCACTGAACTACAACCGCAGCTCACAAGTCATATTCAGTCCCCTCTCTGACACATAGCCAGCCTATCTTTGTGAAACTCTTAAGGCCAGCTGCATGTGACCTCCAGGTGCCTGTCCCCGGAGATTCCTTGGACTCCTAGGTAGATATAGTTGAGAGGCAGCTAGTCATGTTGTCCACCTACAGTCGAGGAGCTGACCATTGGCATCAGGAGGCTGCTTAAAACAGTGGCTTAGCAGGACAGAGAGCAATCCTCTCACAGCCTATGGTTGGCATGTGGCAGGAGCTTCCCAGGTGGCCAATTTGTTTTATGGGGGGATACTGAGGATTGAACTCAGGGGTGCTTTACCACTGGGCTATATCCCCAGTTCATTCATATATAATTTTTTAAGTTGCTGAGGCTGGCCTTGAACATGGTATCCTCCTGCCTCTGCCTCATTGGATCTCCCCAGGCAGAAAAGGAGCGTCATAAGCCTCATTAGTACCTCAACTACCTGTATGTTTGCCTCCATTTCTCAGATGGGCCAAGGCCTCCAAGAACCCTCTAAGAGCTCAGATATAACTTTTCTTCTACTTCCATCCATTACCTGTCTGGCACATAGGTAATAGGACTCCTCTTATATTCCCATCACTTCTGTGAACAGCACTAGATGCTTATGTACAATAGGAAAACATTTGAATAAAATATTTTTAAAAATCTCCTTGTTAGCTTTTTATTACTTTTACTTATTTTCTGACCTGGGGATTGAACTCAGGGCCTTGACCATGCGAAGCATGCATTCTACCACTGAGCCCTCAAGACCATGCTAGCATTTTTTTTTTTTTTTTCCCTTTTGGTACTGGGGATTGAACTCAGGGGTGCTTTGCCACTGAGCTATACCCAGCTGTAACCACTGCACCCCCACACACACACTTTTTTTTTTTTTTTAACTTTTTTTGAGATAGTCTCACCAAGTTGCCAAGGTTGGCCTCCAATTTAACAATCCTTCTGTCCCAGCCTTCTGAGTCACTGGGATTACAGGCATGCACTATTGTGCCTGGCCCTGCTAGCATGTGTGTGTGTGTGTGTGTTTATATTTTGTTGTAGTGGGACACAATACCTTTATTTTATCTATTTTTATGTGGTGCTGAGGATCAAACCCAGGGCCCTGCACATGGTAGCCAAGCGTTCCACCGCTGAGCCACAACCTCAGCCCCCTGCTAGCATTTTAGTAAGAATTCAGTGTATTCTTCATTACACTCATGAAACATGGATGTTGCTAAGCAACCTTGTCTTGAAGTAAATTTGGAAGGCTCTGGTACTTGGTCCCTATGTTCAACTTCAGGGCATCTCACAGTGGTACTTACCCTTGGTGGTTATATATTAATACTGACATTACTCAATTTTCCTAAATTCATGAAAATAATTCAATGAAGTGCTGCTTTCTCCAAGTAAAACTGAATTGAAATTCCCCTATAACCCTCCATCCACTCATGGTTCTCATCATCATACAGTCTTCCTTCTGCTTGGCAGGACAGCACCATCCAATGAAACAGGTCCTTTTTTAACCCTGTGAGGCAAGGTCTCTTGGCACAGATGGGGTTCCTGGAGTGGGGCGGAGGGGTGGAATAAGTCCTCATCCTTGGAAAGACTGGCTGAGAAAGTACTATCACCCACACTTGGTGGGATGTGGGTGTTAGCAGACCCCAACCCTGAGAGCACCTGCATCCTTCCAAAAGACAGTCTCCTTTACCCCTATATTGGATGCACCTGAGAGGCCTAAACCATCTATGGTCTTAGGGAAGCCAACAAGAGGTTGGTTGTTTTTCCTGCTCATCCATGCCAACTCATCCTGATTCTGTAAGTGGTCTTCCCCCTTGAAAAAGTCTCAGAATCTGAGAAGAGGCTGACCTAAAAACCAACTGTGGGCAGCGTGAGTCAAGCAATGCATCTAACATGGTGTCTGTTGCAGTTCATTTTTAAATAAAGATTCAGAATACTATTAAATGTATATTTTTAATAAAGCCAATAGTTACTTTACTTATAGGAGCTTTTAAAAGTAAGATACAAAATGTAGAGTTCCAGTTTGGAAGCATTGTAACTATTCACACAATGTCCTGCTGATGCCGGAGCAAGGCAGCCACGCCCGGCCATGCAAAGGACACATGCACGCACATACGCACGCGCACGCACATACGCACGCGCACACACACACTCTCTCTCTTTCTCTCTCTCACACACACACACACACACATACGCGCGCGCTTTGGCAAGACCCCTCTGCCGAGCGCAGCACCTGGAATTACCAGTGTTCAGAGCAAGGTGGTGCTGGGCACACAGCACCTACATGGAAACTACACAAACAGCTTCACACAGTCACAGCCCATGGAGATGCAATTACAAAATATCTTTCATAATAGGAAAGAAGAAAAAAATTGGAAAGTGACAGTTTAACAATGTCACCTGCGCTGGGGCATTGAGAATTGACCTCTGTCCAGGGTGAGGTCTTTGGGGAGGCACTATTAAAACAAGAGTACTTTAGTATAATAGAACTCGAAATACAGGGCACTGTGGACACATTACTGAAGGAAATAGAAAACTATCTTACAAGTAAAACAGTCACAAAGAACTTCCAACAGATTAGTGTGCACACTGTGACAGTTAACACAGACGAGAGCCACGCAGGATTGATGCAAAGCATGTGCCTGAAAAACTCTATGTACAAAATAGTTATCTGTAAACATGGTGAGGTGAATATTCAGAACCCATGGTGAAAGGATCATTAAGTACAGGCAGCAATGGCATCCCCACACAGCACAAAAGACAACACCCAAGGCCTGGAAACAGCCTGACAACACAGTACTAAAAATTCAGGTGACTGAGCTCAGACACCCTAAGGGTCCTCTAAAATGTGTATGTGTATGTGTGTAAGTGGGTGTGGGTGTGTGGTGTGTGTGTACACAGATATTTATCCTTTTTGGTATTTTTAAATAGAAATTTACTTATATCTGTAGAAAAATGAGAACATAAATGTGTTATTACAATCTTTGCTGGAAAAGCTTATATGGAGTTAGAAAGAATAAACCATTTATTAGTAGTTAACATATATTAAAATGGTTTAATGACTTAAGAAAATATAAAAAAAATATTAATACTGTCAAACTTTCATACCAGAAAATATCATGGATTTTTCTCAATTAGACTTTTTCAAAGATGAAATATGAAAAATTTAAATAAGTTTTATATAAAGAACTTTCTGCAACCTCAATTAATTTACAGTGGGATATGTCTATTCTATATAGATATATTTATTATTATTTCTCAATTTAAGCACCATTCAATTCTTCTGGATCCATTCTGGCTGGAAAATATCCTAATTCCACAGGATGTTATCTTTTTAATGGCACATGTTAACCGAAAATGAGGTGGATTTTCTTTTTTAAAAGAAAAGACTTTAATTCTTATCTACATCTTAACTGGTTTGTCTTTTGAACCAGCTCACAAATGTTACTGCAGTTTCTAGTGCAGGTGTCTCTGTGCAGCCCTTTGACCACACTGCCCCACTTTGAGGACCCTTCATGCCTCCAGCCATGTGTGGAAGGATCTGAGGACAGCAGGTGAAGCCTTACTTTGCACACACCAGCAGCCTGCTGGCTCATCCTCATGCACTGTCAGGAATATACTTCTGACATCAGCTATATAATCCTGCTTTTGTAAATCTGGCAAAGGCTGTATTCCTGGATGTTTCTGGGTAAAAGGGGCAGCTCACCCACAGAAAACCCAGGTGATTGCTTCTGATCATAAATATTCTGTTTTCCCATTTTTGTGCTTAAATAAAGATAGTGTTGAGCAAATCTCCAGCCGGTCTATCTGTTATCTTAATATGTTCAATGCACTTTAGACAGGAGATGTTTTAACTAAAAATCTACATGAAAATAGCTATGAAATCAGTGATGGGTGTGGTCACCACTCAATGTGTTAAGGAGGAATAAGAGGGTTTCATAAGAATGGTCAGTTTTGCTCTTCGCCTTTAGACCGGATGTCTTCCTAACATATAGCAGGATTAATAACCTCAGAACTATGTTTCTCAAAGTGTGGCCTCTGGCCACCTGCATCATAATCACTCCAGGTGCTTATTAAGCATGGGGATTATCCAGCAACCCCCTGAGTGTGATCTATCTCCAGCTGGCTCTCCAGGGGTCTGCTGCCTTCAGAAACCAGGCTTTAAAGGTTTGGAGCTGCCAATCACCCCTGTTCCCAAGGAAACCTCCTGGGATGGGGTGCACTGGTCCTCTGAGGGGCTGGTATGAGCTAGTCAGCCCTGGGGTGGGAATACTGACCCAAACAGCTCTGGGTGGGCAGGAAGAATGGCCCTGGGTCAGTACTGAGGCAAGTAGGCTGGCCTGCGTTCAGCCTTCCCAGGGAAGGCCTTAAAGCCCTTGGGTGCTGCCTTGTGTGCTGGTGGGGGTGGGGGTTGGGGTGGGGTCTGCACATAAGAGAAGGAGGCAGCACTGCAGTCGCTGGTTGCAGCCCACACAGGAGATTGCAGCATCTGCATGGTGTCGTTCCACTGGTTGCCGGGACTGGCGACTGCATAGAGTGGTGCACTTGGGCTGGGCAGTGTGCTGGGCAGTGGGGAAGGGTGTTGCCAGGGTGCTTTGGGAGGCCACGTTTTGGTTTTGTTATCCTGAGGGACAGAAGAGGGTTCTTAGTGGCACTTTTGGTGGTTCACCACCTTTTCCCACCTTCCCAGATCTCTGGCTCTTCTTTCTACCTAGGAGCAGGGTGAAAGCCCTAGCCCACCCCACAGCCCTGTCAAATGGAACTTCTTACAATGATAGCAATGCTCTATGCCTGCACCATCCAATAATAGTAGCCACTTGCCATCATATATGGCTAGTACATCTGTGGAACCGAATTATTTATTTATTTTTGCAGTGCTGGGGTTTAAACTCAGGGGTCTCATGCATGCTAGGTTATCTAGCACTCTACCATTGAGCTACATCCCCAGTTCTTGATTTATAATTAATTTAAATATAAACGGCCACATGTGGCAAGTAATGGATATCACATCTCTAGAGCTTCTTCTATATGTGGCTCTGAGTCAGCTGAGATGGCTAACTATTTAGACAAACTCATGAAAAAAAGAGATTCACCACAAAGAAGACTGTGACTTTGAGGCCTTAAAACAGAAGCTGTGGAATCTTGCCCATGGACTTAATCATAAGCCAGCCCATAATACCTGGTTCATGTCCTCCACTGTAGTTAGGAGAGGTGGTGAGGGTAGCATGCTGGTCTCCTGCTCTCCACTGCTGTGTTTCCTGAAAGAACCAAGAGCCTAGAGCAGTGATTGCCTGGCTTTCTATCCAGCTTAATTCTAGGGGTCATCCCAGCTGCACAGCTCTGGTCTCCAGGCCCTGGTTCCAGGTGAGAAGGGCTTGGGTCCATTGAGTTCAGGGGCAGAAAGAGCTCAGCACTAAATTGTGTATGCCTACAAAGCCAGCACAGGGTAGGGAAGGCATAAACATGGGCACTGGCTTTCTTCAGCTACTCTGAGTCCACCAGCTCTGACTTTTTGTTAATTTTTTCAATAAATTACCATGCACTGGGGATGTATGGAACTTAAAAACAAAATTCATTAGTTTTAACAACACTGAATGAAAAAGACAAGATGTATCAGGATCAGAGCTGGTGCTCCTGCAGGCAAACAGAGTCTCTGCAGAGCTGGTGACAGAGGTAACTTTTTAGATGTCTGATCAGCCACAGGTCTAGAACAGAATCTTAAACTCCAGCCTGGGCTCAAACCCACTCCTCCAGCATTTCTCCCACCCCAGTTCACAGTACTCCCTCTACATAGCAGCTCAGGCCCGGAACTTTCTATCATCCTGATTCTGCTTTCACATACACCTCACTGCCGATGCCCCACCAGTTGCTCCCTCACTTTGGTAAGCCCTCTGCTCTCTGCTCATCTGACGTCTCCCTAGTTGCCCTTCTGAAAACAGAAAATTCACCTGTTCCCTGTGTTCTATCCTCATCACTTGCTTTATTTTTCTTCATAATACCTAAACTAACCTGACATTTTTTAGAATCTGCCTTTTCTAATGAGAATATAATTATTTCCATGAGGAAGAGGGCTTTTTTTTTTTTTTGCTACCATATCACCTAATATGCTACAGCTGCTACCGAAAGAAACTAAGAATGAATAGTCAAGCGCGGTGGCTCAAGCCTGTAATCCCAGCAGCTTAGGAAACTGAGGCAGGAAGATCTCGAGTTCAAACCTGCCTCAGCAACTTAGCAAGGTTCTAAGCAACTTGGTGAGGAGAACCTGTATTTAAATAAAATACAAAAAAGGGCTAGGATGCGGCACAGTAGGTAAGTGCCTTGGGTTCAATCCCCAGTACCAAAAGAACAAATGTAACTCCTCTTTTTTTTTTTTTTTCAGTTCTAGGGATCAAAACAAGGGCTTCCTACCTCCTAGGCAAGCACTCTACCACTGAACTGCAACCCTATCCCTTTAAAAAATATTTTTAAAAACAAATTTTGAAATAGGATATCACTAAATTGCCCAGGCTGGCCTCAAACTTGCCGTTGTACCTGGCTCTGAAGGTACTCTTTAGAGGCCTTACAACAGATGGTGCTGGAAAAGCCCTTCTACCTTTCTCATACAGCAGGCTGGCAGTTAATAATGGGCTTCCTGAATTTTCTAGAGGAATGAGCTGTGGGTCACACTCATATGCCCTTCTCTCCACTCCTTGATTTAGAAATCTCTTCATACCTTCTCTGCTTGACAGCAGCAACCAGGTCAGGTCCTGAAAACATGGAGAACAAGCTGTCCCCATTGGCTGAAGACGTCTCATCACTGGAGCTGGCTGAGTCTCCCTGAGCACCCGACCAGCCGCTGTGCAGGCCGTCCCTGAAAGCCAAAGAGAAAAGCTGGTCCCTGGCCTCCGACAGTCAGCCTGGACACTAGATGGACAGCTCTTGAGTTTAACTGCCTCCCTCCACTCAGGCCCTAAAAGAGCAGTCCTTAACCTGTACTCATCTCAACCAAACAGTGCTCTCTTGTCTCTCCGATCTAAAAACTTGCAGTTTCTTTCTCTCCCTTAAATGTTTTTTGTTTTTGTTGTTGTTGTTTGTTTGTTTTGTGTGTATGTGTGTTTGTGTGTATTAAGTTATATATGTTTTATTTTTTTTATCACTTCCTTTTATTCTTCCCAGAAGCCTGTGGTTTGTGTATGAAATTTAGAGAAATCAAAAGTTGAGATGGTCTTTTCCCATTCATATTAATCAGGTAAGCAATATGAGATGTGAAAAATTCCCATTTTTTTCCTAAAATTTTTAAAATACTTTTTTAGTTATAGTTATTTATTTTTATGTGGTGCTGAAGATTGAACCCAGGGCCTCACACTTGCCATGCAAACACTCTACCACTGAGCCACAACCATAGCCCCCCCTTGTGTTTTTTTTTATATAAATCAATAATTCCCTTAAAAATCTGAATCATATACCATACATTTGCTAGGTTTTTGTTTGTTTCGTTTTTTTTTTTTTGGTGGGGAGAGCTTGGGATTGAGTTTAGGACCTTGCACTAGGCCTGGTGCTCTATCACTGAGCTGTGTCCCCAGCCCTGACTTAACATGCTAGGCAAGCACTCTCCCACTGAGCCACAACCCCAGCCCAGCCTTTTTGTGTGTGTGTGTGTGTGTGTGTTTGTGTGTGTAGCTGGGGATTGAACACAGGGCCTTGTGTGTGCAAGGCAAACACTGTACCAAATGAGCTATATCCCCAGCCCCATGCCTTTGTTTTTTGTAGGCTATAATGATAGTACTTAATAACTTACACGGGTTTTACAGCCATGCACATTTAACATGGGCTTTATGTTGAAATGAGTATAAAGACCATGTTGCTAGGTGCAGTGGTGCATGCCTGTAATTCCAGTGACTCAGGAAGCCAAGACTCGAGAATCTCAAGTTCAAAGCCAGTATCAGCAAAAAGTGAAGTGGGAAGTAACTCAGTAAGACACTAAGCAACCTAGTGAAACCCTGTCTCTAAATAAAATACAAAATAGGGCTGGGGATGTGGCTTAGTGACCCTTGTGTTCAATTCCCAGTACCAAAAAAAAAAAAAAAGAAAAGAAAAGAAAGAAGAGAGAAGACCATGTTAAACATATAAACACTTTATAAATGCTATCATATAAAATTCTTCTCTTGGGTGAAAGAGTCTGTGGTAAACCATACACTTATGCTAATAGTGTGTTTACAGGGACACATCATACCAGCTGGCATCTTATAGTCAGTCACAAAAACTCTGATTCCCTGAAGACTTCATTATATCATTCTCATATGGAGGTTGGATTTCAATTGCCTAATATGAATGCACAAAGGCCAATGAGTCTCCCTTCTCACAAAAACAATCTGGGACACCCAGATCTCAAACTCAACTTCCTGGCTGTACCCAGTACTCACCCTTCTGTAAAGAATTCTGGAAAAGGCCAGGTCCGATGGGCATCATCCATGGGTGGCCAGTTGCCCCGGGGGTTGCCAGGACGACGACCATGCTGGGCTTGCCGCTTCTGCTGCATTGCCTGGCTCACTCCTGCCACATAGCGTGCAAACTCTGGGTCTGAGCCCACTGTTTTGAGATAAGGAAAAAACAGGATTTAAGGCATCTTAACTGGCATCTTGTTTCATCCCCAACATTTGAGAATGTGCTGGTCACATGAAAAGTGGTGAGACACTGCCAGGCTCATCATGCCCCAGATAGTTGGTTGTAGACTATGGATATTAACCTGCAAGGTAAGGTGGGACTTTTAGCATATAGGTCTGGAGTTGGGGTACAGTTTGTGCAGGGGACTGTAAGGAAGGGTTATGCCTAGGTGAGGCAGGCTGAATGTGAAAGGAAGGAAGACAGAAAAAAGGTTTAATTTATCCTTTTAAGAAAAATACTAGTTACTTTTAAAATTTCCAATGTCCTGGTGCTATGTACCTAGAGTACCTAATAATTTAGAAAATCAGATGATGACTTTGGTCAACTAAATAGCCAAAAGTTATCAAAGTGCCAGGGTCAGACAGATAGAGATTATATGCCATTCCCACTTGAGCCAAACTACGATCCAGTATTTTCCTGGATATTAGATAACAGACTTGCTCATTCGGTTTGAAGATGACAAGAGCGGGAAGTAATAAGATATTTCAGGATGCAATAAGAAGCGAGGCCCTGGGTTCGAGCCTCAGCACAGCAAATAAATAAATAAATAAATAGGATTACAGGTGTGCGCCACCACACCCACCCAGTTATTACTCTGGATACATTGCTAGATTTTCTTGTATCTATCCATATTCATAAGTAAGATAGATGCACTATAGTACTTTGTTGTTGTTTTTGCTTTTTCAGTACTGGGGATTGAACTCAAGTGCACTCACTCTACCACAGAGCTACATCCTCAAGTTTTTTGTTGTCTTTTTGTTTTAAAGATGATCTAAGTTTTATTCCAAGAAACTAAACAACTTAACCTAGCAGCCCAAGTAAACACATTGCTGATCTCCAAGGTTTTAAAATTCAGTACCTAGCACTTTTGGTATGTGTACTTTTTACTACCATTCTTTTTTTTTTTTTTTTTTTTAAATATTATTTTTCTTTCTTTCTTTCTTTTCTTTTTTTGAGAAAGGGTCTCACCAAGTTGCCCAGGCTGGCCTTGAACTTGTGATCCTCCTGCCTCAGCCTCTAGATTCTTTGGAATTATAGGTGTGCACCACCATGTTGGCTTAATCTTTCAAAGTACTTTTAATTTCTCCCTTATCTGTATTTCTAGCTCTTTTCTCTTTCCTCAAAACTTTATTTTACTGGACTTCCAAAGATCCTTTAGATTTATTTTCAATTTCTACTATCTTTTTCTTTTTAATTTACCTTTTTTTTTTTTTTTTTGGAGGGGGGAGGATGCTGGGGATTGAACCCAGGGCCTTTTGCATGTGAGGCAAACACTCTACCAACTAAGCTATATCCCCATCCCCTAATTTGATTTTAAACTTAATTCCTCTTCCCGGTTTTGTATTTAAGTTCTTTCTCAAAAATTTTTAGATGACTCTGGTGGCATTCTCACACTGTCTACACCAGAAACTGTATTCTATGAAGCAGGAAAGTGTTCTACCACCTTAAAATATTTTTTCCCCTGGTGATGCTAGGGATGGAACCCAGGGCCTGATGCATGTTCAGCAAGTGCTCTACCTCTGAGCTACATTCCCAGCCCTCTACCACCTTAAACAAGGCCCTAGAGTTGGGTAAAAAGAAGCATGAGAATATGTTGTATAGTCAGGAAAAGAGTGCACCACAAAGAGCTGTCTGCATTGACTTTCAAGTCAGATTGGAGCCACTTGAAATATGGGACTATGAGCCATTCAAGCAATTTCTCTCTCTCTCTTTTTAGTTATAGATGGATACAACATATTTATTTGTTTGTTTGTTTGTTTATTTTATGTATTGCTGAGAATCGAACCCAGTTCCTTACACATGCTAGGCAAGTGCTCTACCACTGGGCCACAACCCCAGCCCCTCAAGTAACTTCTCTTAACCTCAGTTCTGTCCTCTATAATGTAAAAAATAGTTGCACTTTCCTTCTCAGCCTCTTCCTCATTACTGCTTTCCACTCTTGCAGGATCTATTCTGTACTTGCCTCCAGACAATGATAAAGGGTCTTAAAGGGGGATTAAGTTATTTCACTTTCATATGTAAGGCTGTAGCAGACAGGCCCAGAGAAGTTCTCAGAGATCACATTTTATGTTCAAATGAAGTGAGAAGGAAGCAAGCCTCACATACCTGCAGGATCAAAAGGCAGAATCTCTCCCAACATTCCAAAGACTCCATCATTTTGGTCACGGTTTGGCCAGGTGTTATTTCTAGGTCCCTGTGGTTTTTGTCCCAAAACCTCTGACATCACATTATCCATGTAGCTGCTCACTAGGCCCAAGCTGTACAAATCAGAACTGAGATCAGATATGCCAGGCCACTGACCAAGAGGAGACAGATTTGCTCCAACAGGCTGTGCTGGCTGCTGGGATGAGCTATGTACCCATTTCCCAGGTGCCCGAGGCTGGGGTGGAGGCTGCTGTGGTCCAATGGGTTGAAGCAGGTGTTGGTAGTACTGGACCTGGGGTTGTTGTTGCTTTGGGGACTGCTGCTGAGATGCCAAACCTGGCTGGGATGTCAGACTTGCGTGTGCCCCAGCCTGTGGTGGCCGTGATGAAGGGGGCGCTGGCAATGATGGCTGCTGTGGATGCATGGCTCCTGCCTTCTGCTCAGTCACCATGGCTGTTGCAGCAGAATTACGCCTTGTCACCAATGGGGAACCCTGATGCGACTGGCCCATGTTAAAGCCTGAGAGAAAGTCTATCACCTCCTGCATTTCCTGATCAGTTGGTAAGTTCATACCCTTGTCATCCTTGCCATCATCCCCAGGCAGGAAGTTCTCACGCCTCTCTAGAAGAAAACCATTGGCCATTGGATTACTGGAATTCTGAGCTGACTGTGAAGAGTCTGTAGTCCTAGGAAAATTACCAATGTTCAAAATGCTTTGTAACCGTGTGTCAATGTTACCAGGCATTTTGGCCTTCTCTTCCGAACACCCAGCTATGAAGACATTTTTGGAAGGGGTACTTGGGATGGAATAATTTGTGCTGCCACTAGAGCTGGTACATGAAACTTTCTTGGTGAATCTGGATGTCAGTTTGGAGAATGTCTTCTGCAGGCCACCTGAAGACTTGTTTCCATTTCCAGAAGGCAGGTCAGCCTGGTTCCCAAAATCACAAATTTCCCTTTGAAGTTGTATCTGTATGCAGGGTAAAGCTTGTTCCCTATTTAAATGGGGGTAGGGGAGAGGGGTTGAGACAAATATACAAACTGGTTAATGAGATGGATGAAATGGACCTCTCTTTTTTTTTTGGCAGAACTGGGGACTTGCACACGCTGGGCAAGCCCTCTACCACTGAGCTACAACTCTAGTCCTAAATGGACCTCTTTGCATTTAAGAAAAACTGGTTCCTAAGCATAAGTGAGGCCCTGGATTTGATATCCAGCATTGCCAAAATAAAAAATAAAAAAAATTTTGAGAACAAAAAAGACCTCTCTGGTATCAGGTTCATTATTTTACAGATCTAAAAAAGTGAACACCCAAGGGTTTGAGTGTATATATTCTATAGTGTCTAACACAGAAATGTGAAAATGAGTAACACTGAATTCTGGCTCAGGAATTTGAATGAAACTCTTTAACTGTAGCACTGGACAGCAAAGCATGTGAGAGGTAGGGATATAAGAGCAAAGGGCTAACTTTGTGCCTGCAGGATGGAGACTGAGAATGCAGAAATTCAGCAGAAGGACAATGCATAATCCTACATAGCAGGGGGTGGAGGAGAGGACTTGGGGGATACTATGATTGCTATTATCAAATGGATAGATGCTGCTTCCAAAGATTTTTGAACATTTTTTCTTGTACTAAAAGGGAACACTACAGTTAGAAAGGGCATGGGGTGGGAGCTGAGGCAGGCGATAGAGGATGTGATCCTGGAGAAATCATTTCACTGTTCAGACCCTCTGGGTACTCATGAGTTAACAGAGAGGAGACGTGGCTAAATGTTTAAGATATCTACCACTTCTAAAACTAACAATTCACAAAAAAGATAATCTTCCAGCTGTCAGCTGCCTTCAGATATAAGTAAATATTGTGAAGATTATAAGTAAATTTTCTTAACATTTCTCTGCTCTTAGTTCACAAGAGAATATGAGTTGGGTTAAAGGTTCTCTTGATGGATTTACTCTCATGATAAAACAAATAATAAAGGCAAAGTGTTAACAAATTGGATACTCTGGGTAAAAGGCAAAGAGCAATTCTTGCAACTTTTCCACAACTTTTTGAGTATTAGAGATTGAACTCAGGACCTTGCACATACTAGGCAAATGCTCTGCTACTGAGCTACATCCCCAGTCCAATATAGAGGTTTGAACTTATTCCAAGATAAATATTACCCAAAAGTTCTCTTTCTTGCCTTATTTACCCATATACTATCAGTGACATGAACACACATGAAACTGTACACAGTCACACTGTCAGTGGGTATGGACCCAACACAAACCACTTGCACAGCCAATTCAAGCGACTGCTGCAGACACCAACCTCCCAGCCCTCCAGCGGTTTATGTCCAACACAGCTGTGTAAAGCACATCCACCAGACCCAGGGTCTTCTCAGGATCGAGGCTTCTCTGCAGCAGAGACATGGTAGCAGGGTCTTCTTTCAGGCACCTAGGCATAAACCAGGCTGCATTAGTCTTAGCTGCACTTTTCTGCAAAGGTGTTTCAAGAAAGCCTCAAGGAAAAGGCTATATCTTTTATGCCCTTTTGGCATCCAGTGAAAAATCAATAATTATAAGAATAATGAGAGAACAACTAGGCTTACATTAGAACTTACTGCTCTGCACAAGGGGGAAGAATCAATAGCACCTGGGATCTGGTGATATAATAAGAAATAAAGATGCTCCTTGACTTATGATGGGGTTACATCCCGATAAACTCATTTTGAGATGAAAACATTGTAGGTCAAATATGCATTTAATACACATTTAATATAAAGAACATCGTAGATTGGCTTAGTCTAGTGTATCTTAAATATGTTGAGAACACCTACATTAGCTTCCAACCAAAAAAAAAAACATCTACCACAAGCCTGTTTTATAATAAAATAGTAACCATCCATGTCATTTACTGAATACTGTGCTGAAAGTGAAAAACAAAATAGAATGGTTGTATGGGTACACTTTCACACCATCATAAAGTTGAAAAAATCCTTAAGTTGAACAAATAAGTTGGAGACCATCCGCCTATATTTGGTCTCCACCTCCAGTTTCTGGCAGAGAACTCCTAAAATTTTTGTCACTTTCTGATTGGGGTGCTAGGAGCAGCTTTTATTCTGGAGTCTGGTCTCTGACATTGGTCCCTGACACAGATATCCTAAATCCCTTAGAATTTCCAGGGTGACAAGATGTCTTCTATTCTAGTGAGGACACTTTCCCCGATCCCATAGGTACTGGGGATGGAACCTAGGGGCACTCTACCTCTGAGCTACATCCCCAGCCTATTTGTTTGTTTATTTATTCACTCATTTATTTATATATACTGGGGATTGAATTCACGGACACTTAACCACTGAGTCATATCCCCAGCCATTTTTCGTATTTTATTTAAAGATAGGGTCCCACAGAGTTGCTGCTGGGATTGTAGGTATGTGCCACTGTGCCTGGCTTTGATTTTATTTTTGAGACAGGGTCTTAATAAGCTGCCCCAGATGGCATTGACCTTCTGATCCTCCTGCCTCAGCTTCCTGATGAACTGGGATTTCAGGTGTGTGTCACTATGCCTGGCTATGATATCACTTTTGGTGGGCTCCTGGATAGCTTCAGGTGGGGACTGGTCACTAGAAAGATCAAGTCACGATGAGAAGGTTGTGACTTCTGTCCTCTATCTTGGGAGACAGGAGAGGGAGAGCTCTGGACTGAGTTAGTAATCAATCATTCCTATATGATAAAGCCACCCAAAACTCCTAAACTATATGTTTGGAGAGCTTCCATGTTGGTGAATACATCCAGATGCTAGGAGGAGGACACAGTTGGATACGGCCTGGAGGCTCTGCATCCCTTCCTCTATATATTGCTCAATAGATCTCTGAACATCTGGCTATTCATCTGTACTGTTGTAATATCCTTTATAATAAACCAATAAATGTAACCCCAACTTGTAATAGGCTTATACTTGGAGTTTGAAATGGGAAACAGCCTGTGGGCTGAGCATTAACCTGTGGGCTCTGTGCCACTCCAGGTACTTAGTGTCACCATTAAAATGTAGGCTACCCAGTATCTTCAGAAAACTGGAGAATTGCTTGGTGTAGGAAACTCACACATTCAGTGTCAAAAGTGTTGTGTGAGTACAGGACTTTGTAGACCTCCGTGGATTGCTATCTATGACTGTCTTTTGAGTAGGAAGAGAAGAACTTGGTGAAGGAGATGACTTCAGGAGGCCTAATGTCCTCTTACTATCCAACACCCAGGATAATACTAACTTTTCTCTTTGCCCTGATGAGATTCTGTGGTCTGGCACAATTATCTGCTCCTCTCCAAACTCTTCCATAATGCTTCTGCCCCTCCTTCCTTCTACAAAATTGGATACTTGTATCAAAGACAGTAAGAGTCAGTGGAGGAAAAGTTTGCTCACAGTTTGCAACTTGAACTCACTGCAAATTTTAGGCAAGCAACAAACATGACCTCCATAAATTAATTTTTCCTCTTTTAGTTTGGGGGTGGGGGTTGTGGTACTTGGGACTGAACTCAGGGGCACTCTGCCTCCGAGCCACATCCTCAGGCCTATTCTGTATTTTATTTAGAGACAGGGTCTCACTGGGTTGCTTAGTGTCTCACTGAGTTGCTTAGCACCTCACTTTTGCTGAGGCTGGCTTTGAACTCATGATCTTCCTGCCTCAGGCTCCCAAACTGCTGGGATTACAGGTGTGCACCACCATGCCCAGCTAATTTTACCTTTTTTTTCCTAGTTGTAGTTGGGAAAAAAATACCTTTATTTATTTATTTTTATGTGGTGCTTAGGATCGAACCCAGGGCCTTGCACTTGCTAGGGGGAGCACTCTACCACTGAGCCACAACCCCAGCTTACTTCTTTTTAAGATGACTATTTCACACCCTTCCCCTCTCCCCAGTGATCTGACATCCCTGTTACCTCTTCCATTCTCATCTGTCTCAACTCTTACTAAGCTAAGAAAATGCAAGTTAGCAGAAGAGATCCACCTCACCTTCACTTTCTGGTAATTCCATTAGTTCACCTGCATCTGTTCACATGCCTGTTTTCCCTCCTGTCCTACTGTAAGGCACAACTTGCTTTTGCCATAGTTTAGCCCTCCAAATGAGTGCTGGATACTGTGTGCCCTTTTGCATTCCCAAAGACTATATGATCAGCTTATTCCCCTGTGGCACTCCCTAGGAGGCAAAGAAAGCAGCCTCTCTGATCACCCTCTCAGCCCCACATTCCCCAGGTACTGTCCCATTTTTCTACTCCCCACGAGTAAACGCACTGTCTTTTCTTCCTTACTTCCTATTCTTCTTTTGCTCCACTCCCATCAGAATTTTATACTCTAACTCAATTAATATAGCTTTTAAAAAATTTTTTTAGACGTGGATGATCTTTATTTTTATTCATATATTTATATATGGTGCTGAGAATCGAACCCAATGCCTCACACATGCCAAGCAAGTACTCTACCACTGAGCCACAACCTCAGCCCCTTAAGATAGGTTTTTAAAAGCCAACTTAGATCTTGCTACGGTTTAGATATGGGGTATCCCTCAAAAGCTCAATGCAAAAATATTCAGAGATGGCTGGGCGCAGTGGTGCATGCCTGTAATCCCAGCAGCTTGGGAGGCTGAGGCAGGAGGATCACGAGTTCAAAGCCAGCCTCAGCAAAAGCGAGGTGCTAAGCAACTCAGAGAGAGCCTGTCTCTAAATAAAATACAAAATAGGGCTGGGGATGTGGCTCAGGGGCAGAGTGCCCCTAAGTTCAATATCCGGTTCCAAAACAACAACAACAACAACAAAAAAAAAAAGTGCAGAGATGAAATGATTGTATTATGCAAGCAGTAACCTAATCAGTGGATTAACCCACTTATTGGATTAATTGGGTGGTAATTGTAAGCAGGCAAGGTGTGGTTACAGAAAGTAGGTCACTAGGGGCATGTCTTTGAGGTTTATATTTTGTTTCTGGTTGGGGGAGTGTGTTTTTATGTTTTCTCTCTCTCTCTCTCTCTCTGTCTCTCTCTCTCTCAGTTCACATGTCCTAAGTTGCTTTCTTCTGCCACACCCTTCCACCATGATGTTCTGCTTCACTTGGGCAGAGAACAATGAAGTCAGCCATGTATGGACTGAGACCTCTGAAACTGTGAAAAAGTTGTTCTTGTCAGATAGTTTGGTCACAGTGATAAAAGCTAATGAAAACAGGGTCTCCAAAATGTTGTGTTGTTCTAAACACTTTTAGCAGAATCTACCATTGCACTCTCACGGTTCAAAAATAAATAATTCAAGTATACTGGGTGTGGTGGTGCATGCCTGTAATCCCAGGAACTTTGCTCTGAAGGCTGAGGCAGGAGGCTCCCAAGTTTAAGGTCAGCAACTTATCAAGGCCTTAAGCAATTTAGTGAGATTTTGTCTCAAATTTAGAATAAAAAGGGCTGGGGATACAGTCCTGGGTTCAGTCACCAGTACACTCCTGTCCCCCAGTTTATAAACTATTTATAAACAGTTTTGGACTGGGGGCATAGTTCAGTGCCCCAGGCTTGCTCCATTTTTCTTCCATCCAGAAAGCTCCTTTCTGGTCTCCTCTGGTGACTCCTTCTGCTCTCCCCTCTCCTCCCCTACCACCTCTGTATGGTATAATGTTCCTGCTTTTTGTTCTCTCTCCTCAGAGAGAGGTAACCTAATCAGTACAACTCACACCCCCCCTCCCTCCAAAACTATCCTGATTCCTACAGATTTCTCTAGTATAAAAGTGACACAAATGTCCACTTCGAAACCTATAAATCATCTTTAGCTCCCTCACACCCTATAACCAACCCATCAAAAAATCCTGAGAGCTTGTCTTCCAAAATGTACTTTGAATCCAGGCACTTCTTACTACATCTGTTATTGCTGCCCTGCTCCAAGAAACCACACCTCCTGCCTCAGGAATTAGTTCCTATCTAATCTATTTTTCTCTATTCCTGCCTCTCTAAAGTGCATCCTTCACACAGCAGCCAGAGTGAGTCAAATCAGATCACATCACACTCTGCTTAAAACACTCCAACAGCATCTCATCATGAATGAAATAAAATCTAAACCCCTCACCATAGCTCTCAAGGCCCTGTGTGACCCGGCCCCTCTACCTTGTCCCTAAAGCTCTGTCTGAGTGGGTTTGCACATGTCTGAGGATCTTTGCTTTTGCTGCTGCCTTTGCCCGGACTGCTTTTCCTTGAGATCTTGATATGGCAAACTGCTTTTCACCACTCAGGGCACTTTCACTAAGGGGCCCTTTTGTGGGTGTCCATGCCAGGGGCTGCTTAACCACTGAGCTACATCCCCATCTCTTTAAATTTTTTCTTTTGAGACAGGGTCTCACTAAGTTGCTGTGGGCTGGCCTTGAACTTTTGATCCTCTTGCCTCAGCCTCTTAAAGCACTGGGATAATAGATGTATGCCACCATGTCCAGGCAAGAGGTCTTTCTGAGAGAATTCAGTCCACCAAGAAGATGCTGTTGGCCAGTTTCTGGGCATTCTGGGAGCCAGATGTGAAATAAGCAATTGTAAGGCCACCCTAAGGGGGCAGCAGTACTACCCAATATTACTTGGCTTGAGAAGAAATATATCTGGGGATGAGAGGTAGATAGCTAGAAGCTCAGGAAAAGGTAAGCAACAAGGCAAGCTCTGCTAGTGCCCAAGCAGACCTCAGACTCCTGGGAGACAATCTTGATCACTGGAACAGGCCAAGGTTCAGTGCACCCAATTCTCTCAGCCTAGAATCACTAACTATCAGGACACATTTGCTCTATGTTCCCAAGCTGACTTCAGATTGTGATTTGGCTTGTCACTGATTTTGCCCACTAAGAGATCATTTGCTAGATGCTAGTGTCATTGCAAAATGGAGCATTATAGTTCCTGGTGGTAATAATTTCTCTTTCTGGGAGAAAAAAACACAAATTGGCATTTTTATTTAATTTATTAATCTTGAGAGCTGATCAATAATATGCCCTTGAGACCAAACCTGATTGTGGACAAATCACCAAGACTTGTTTAAAACTCTTCACCTATACTTAAATAAAAACCTCATATCCCCCAAGGCCCTGCAAATGTTGACCTGTTCCCCCTCTTTATCACCACTATCTCTAATCATGCAAGTTTACTCCCCAGGTCTCCCTTTTTGCTGCCTTCCCCACCTGCTCTCAGTATGGCCAGCTCCTATCAAATCCTACTACATCCTCAAAGAGGCCCTTCCTGACTAACCTCACCATCTACCCGTCTCCTCTCCTCCTTTACCTCAATTATTCTCTAGCAAATAACATGGCTCTCCTCATTTGTCCCTCATACACTTGCTAGTGCTTGGACTCACTTCTTATGCTTATCAGCATTACAACATAGGTTCTGTGAGAGGCAAGAACTCTGTCTTGCTCGTGATTAAATCCCAAATAACAGAACAATGCCTGGTACACAGAAGGTGTTCAGTAAATATTTTTTGGGAAAAAAAAAGAAGAATGGATAGATTCCTTAAACAAAAGATATGACATCTTAAAAATATAAGTAAAGTATTTCTTTGGGGGAAAAAACATCATTTGAGCCAGACATAGTGGTGCATGCCTGTAATCCCAGTTGCCCTGGAGGTTGAGGCAGGAGAATCACAAGTTTGAGGCCAGCTTTAGCACTTTAGTAATGCTCTAATCAATTTAGTGTGACCTTTCCTCAAAATAAAAATAAAAAATAAAAAAATCTGGGACTGTAGCTCGGTGGTAAAGCACTGCTGGGTTCAATCCCTAGCACCAAAAAAAAAAAAAAGAAAAGAAAGAGAGAGAGAGAGAGAGAGAGAGAGAGAGAACATCTTCTGGCAACTGAACACTAAAAGCAGAGAATATAATAAACTCTTGACTTGCTTTGTAAGTCTTATCTTTTCAAAGACATAGTAAATTAATCACTCTGTTTGCATTCAACAATCACGTAATTTGTACAGGTTGAGCATCCCTAATCCAAAAATCTGAAATGGTCAAAAATCCGAAATTTTTTGAGTGCCAATATGACAACACAAGTTGAAAATTCTATACCTGAAAATTAGGCACACTAAATATATTGTATAAAATTACCTTTAGGTTAAGCGTATAAGGTGTATATGACACATGAGTTTTATGTTTAGATTTGGGTTCTGTCCTCAAAATATCCCATTATATGCACATCCAAATATTCCCAACTCCAAAAATATCTGAAATCCAAAACACTTTTAGCCCCAAGCATTTCAGATAATATATACATCTCAACCTGTAATTTCAAAGAAACAAAAACCTTTATAATTTGCATCTTTACCAAAGCCTACCAGCAGAGGGAGTCTCTACAAGGAATCACACTCTAGAAGTTTTTTTTTTCTTTCTTTTTTTTTTTTCTGGGAGATGTAGTGAATTACACAGGAAATCAATGGGGGGAGATGGGGGAAAGAAGTTCTGGAAGAAAATCCAGAAGTGCTAACTATCTTAATACTAGCTGTCTATATTCGCCCAACTATATGAAAGTTCGATCTGTCCTCCTCAAAATAAGAATCCTGAGGCTAGGGCTGTGGCTCAGTGGTAGAGCACTTATTTGCCTAGCATTTGTGAGGCACAGGGTTCTATCCTCAGCACCACATAAAAATAAATGAATAAAATAAAGGTCCATCAACAGCTAAAATAAATAAATAAATAAAATTTAAAAAATAAAAAGAATCCTGACAAAGTTTAATATTTTTCAATTAGAATATTTTTTTGTTTTGTTTTGTTTTTGTTTTTGTAGTACTAGGAGATTGAATCCAGGGGCTCATACATGCTAGTCAAGCATTTCGTCACTGAGCTACAACCAGTCCTTATTTTGAGATAGGGTCTCACTAAATTACCCAGGCTGACTGAATTGTGTGCTTCAGCTTCTGAAGTACCTGGGATTACATGCTTGCACCACCAGGGTTCAGGCATTCAATGAGAATATGAATTGGAAAACTGAATTAGGAATCCAGGAACTCCAAAATCTTATAGAAAAGTAGGGAAGTGAGCTTTTAATTTATTGTTTGATAGAAATGAAGATATGTGGGGCTGGGGTTGTGACTCATCGGTAGAGCACTCTTCTAGCATGTACGAGGCCCTGGGTTCAATCCTTAGCACCACATAAAAATAAATAAAATAAAGGTATTGTGTTCAACTACTTCTAAAAAAATAAATGTTTTAAAAAAAAGAAATGAAGATATGTACCTATAAAAATTACTATTAATTTCAGGAAAATAAACCACCTGAACAATCAAATTAAAATTTTGGCAGGAGCATACTCATAGAAGGAAAATTTGGAGACACACAAAATGAACTGCCAACCCTCACTTACTACATCAATAGGTTCTGAACACTTTTAGCAGAATCTACCATTGCACTCTCACGGTTCAAAAATAAATAATTCAAGTATACTGGGTGTGGTGGTGCATGCCTGTAATCCCAGGAACTTTGCTCTGAAGGCTGAGGCAGGAGGCTCCCAAGTTTAAGGTCAGCAACTTATCAAGGCCTTAAGCAATTTAGTGAGATTTTGTCTCAAATTTAGAATAAAAAGGGCTGGGGATACAGTCCTGGGTTCAGTCACCAGTACACTCCTGTCCCCCAGTTTATAAACTGTTTATAAATAAACAGTTTTGGACTGCGGGCATAGTTCAGTGGTAAAATACTTGCCTAGCCAGTGCAGGCCCTGGATTCATCCCCAGCAACACATAACAGCTCCCCCTACCCCACTACACACCCCAAATGATTTAAATATAAATTGTATGCATTGCCCAATTACTACTTTAGTCTGTGTAGACATCAATCTCTTCCTACTTAAATGATTTAACTATTTCCTCTATAATTAAGTATTCATCAATTTTTGCTACAATTTTTAATAGCAAAAATTAAACATATTAGAAAACATTTGCTATTAACAAAGCTATGATGCCAATCTTTACAGCCAAATCTGTATGCACAAATCCCTAGTGGAGGAATTGTGAAACTGCTGAGGTCATATCCCTTATTTTAGGCTTCTGATGCATTAAATTGTCCTCCAAAAAAGCCATGTTATTTATTCTCCATTTAACAATGCCTGTTCATGTAGTGTAGCCCAAACCAGTATTGTCACAACATTTAGTTATTTTTCTAAGACAAACATTTTGGGCAAAATGGCATCATACGGTGTCTTTGTCTTCCCTTGATTATTAGATGAGGTTACACATTTTCTTCATCTATTTGTTGATAATATCTCTTCTTTCCTGCCTTGCTTCATCAGGTATCTTGTCCATTTTTCTTTATTTTTTTCAGTACTAGAGATTGAACACGGGGTATTCCATTACTAAGCCAGACCCTCAGCCTTCCAAGGAGCTAAAATTTTTGGTGTATACCAACATACCCACCTCCTTGTCCATTTTCTTATTGATTTGTAGCCTTTTTTTCGGGGGGGGGGTGCTGGGAATGGAACCCAGGGCCTTGCACATGCTAGGTAAGTACTCTTTCCACTGAGCCACACCCCAACCCCAGGAGTAGAAAAAAAAAAAAAAAATCCTTTATTGTCGGGTATGGTGGTACCTGTCTACCTCAGCTATTCTGGAGGCAGCGATAAAATGATTGTAAATTTGAGGCCAGCCTAGACAATTTAGGAAGATCCTAAAATGAAAATTGGAAGGGCTGTGGCCGGGTGCAGTGATGCACACCTATAATCCCAGCAGCTCAGGAGACTGAGGCAGGAAGATCTGAAGTTCAAAGTGCCATCACCAACATAGTCAGACCCTATCTGACTAAAATAAAAAGGGCTGGGAATGTGGCTGGTTCAGTAGGTAAGCACCCCGGAATCCCCAGTACCAAAGGGAAAAAAAAAAGTTTTGTGGATATAGCATAGTGGTAGAGCACACCTGGGTTCAACCCCCAGTACCTCAAAAAGCCACCCACAAAAACCTTCAATAATCCTTTATCTATTATGTTACAAATGTAATTAATAAGTAAAAAGAACCCTGTCCATAGATTTGCAATGATTCTGGGTACTTAATAGACATGAGGCTCAAGGCCATCGGGGATGCTGGGCGTGGTGGCACTGCCTCTAATACTAGCAACTCCTGAGCTCAGGCAGGAGGATCATGTTTGAAGCTAGCCTTGGCAACTTAGCAAGACCATACCTCAAAAATTTTAAAAATTTCAAAAGGGAATAAGGATGTGGCTCAGTAGGGGAGTGCCTCTAGTTTCAATTCCCAGAAAGATAAAGACCATCAGGGTTGTAGCTGGAATCGACAACGGAGAAGAAGAAATTCTATGCTCTCTACTCAACTTTAGAGAAATAATAGGTGATTTAGAGAAAATGATACAGTAAGTTTAAAACTTCTAAACTCAGTGACGAAGATCATGACCTAAGAGTATGGTATTTCAGTTAACATATGGCCAATAAGGGTATTTTGCAGACATCTTGGCTTCCTGATCATAGACCAACAATCATGCCATATGCTACTAACACGCCATTGCTTCCCGTAACCCCACACACATACAAGACCTGCTGTGTCAGCCAACACTGGGCTTGTTCAAACAAAGCAATCATTTCAAAGACGTGCAAACTTCAATCACAGCTTAGGCTTCTGGTATAATATAAGAGTCGAGTTACCATGTAGATGGGACTTGAACCACGATTCTGGAGCCTTCTAAACTGATTTGGGGGGCATAGGCTTCTTTATTTTCAATCTGTGCTGTGTCAACTACCACCTAAGAGAGAGAGAGAGAGAAAAAAAAAACAACTGCCAGCTTTCAGAAAGGAAAATGGATCACAAACATATCCGAAACATGAGCCTACTGATGCTGAGTGATTGCAGTAAGAACTATTCCCAGGGCAGTGCAACTGTGGTAAGGCCAGTAACAGTCCATGAAGACAATAGAAAGTAGCTGGGCATGGTGGTACAGGCCTGTAATTCCAGCTACTTGGAAGGCTGAGGCAGGAGGATTACAAATTTGAGGCCAGCCTAGGTAACTAAGTGAGACTATATCTCAAAAATAAACCAAGAAGGGCCAGGAGTATAGTTCAGTTGTAGACAGCTTGCCTACCATGTGCAAAGCCCTGGGTTCAATCCCAAGTACTCAAAAAAAAAAAAAAAAAGATACCTTATTAATCAGAAACTGAATTATTGGTGTAGGATATGACTGAACTTTTCAAGCACCTCTGGCACTTTTCCACACTATAAATGCTAACTCGGAATTATTGTTTCTTTTATCTTAGAATTTTTTTTTCTATGTACTTGAACGAAGTAAAATGTGATTAAACAATGAACCAAAGCTTCAGAAAAGACCATTTGTTTCTTTTTCTTTTTTTTTTTGATAAAACCCAGGGCCTTGTGCATGCAAGATAAGCACTCTACCAACTGAGCTATATCCCCAGCCCCAGAAAAGACCATTTGTAATGACTAGATACAAGCCAGAGTGGATGAACCCACTGGTACCTTACTCCCTGCCCCTGCCATAATAGGGACTGAACCCAGGGGTACTCTACAACTGAGCTATGTCCCCAGCTCTTTTAATTTTTAATTTGAGACAGGGTCTCACTAAGTTGCCCAGACTGGCCTTGAACTTGTTATCCTTCTGCCTCAGCCTCCTATGTCACTGGAATTACTGTTAACTGGTATCTGTTACTGTGTCTGGCAGATAAAACTTTTTTTTTTCCTCCAGTGCTGGGGATCAAACTCAGGACCTTGTGCATGATGTTAGGCAAGTGTTCTGCCCACTGAGTTATATCCCAAGCCCCTCAGATGAAACATTTTAAAAGAAAATTTTATTCTTAATCATGAATAAATACAGAACTACTTTAGGACAAAGAACCAACTCTTCTTGGGCTGGGGATGTGGCTCAAGTGGTAGCGTGCTCGCCTAGGATGTGTGAGGCACTGGGTTCGATTCTCAGCACCACATAAAAATAAAATAAAGATATTGTGTCCACCTAAAACTGAAAAATATTAAAAAAAAAAAAAAAAAAAAAGAACCAACTCTTCTTTCAATGATTTACTCTTATTTGGAGAAGAGTTTTTAATTCTACATGGATAATACAGTATCTCATGTAATCTAGAGTTTGACAATGTGAATATTTTCAAACAACTAAAGAATTTCAAGAAAACAATGATAAGGAGCTGGGATTATAGCTCAGCTTGCCTCACACATGCGAGGCACTGGGTTTGATCCTCAGCACCACATAAAAATAAATAAAATAAATAAAGATATTGTGTCCATATTTTAAAAATCTTTTAAAAAAAGAAGATTAAACACTTTAAAACCAAATCTACAATAGTTCAGGAGTCAAGCTGTACAGAGTTGCTTATCATGATTCCAAATTCAGCCTCTAATGGTGTAGATTTCCACTGCTATAAACAGAGTTCCCACAGCTGGTCCTTCAGGAAATACTTCCTGTCTAAGGAACAGCTTTTGTTGGACCACACAGGTGTTTCCTCTCTCCTCCCACCCGCAGAACCATAATCCAAAGGTTCTTTTGTCAGTCACACAAAGGTGCCCTACAATCAGGGGTAGAGGGCCAGGAAGAAGTTTCTGGTCTTTAAGTAAAATAGGACTTTTTTTTTTTTTTTCCTTTTAACTTATAATGTTTTCTCACAACAGCCTGTGTATCCTTCTACCTTATTTGCACACTCCTTTCTGGAGAATGCATTGCCATAGTTCTTTGAGTTTCAGCTAAATGGTCTCTGGGAATATGGACTGATCTCTTAAAGGCAGTGATTCTTCCATACTTCAGCAGGGTATTTCCGACTTAGTACTTCTCCTGGTGGTTCCTATACTGAAGAATAGATCCTAAAGGAAACAGCTCTTTTCTGTGGAGAGGCCCTTGTCTGGCTCTCTACAAGACAGCACTGTCCTGAGCTGGGCCACCACAACCCTCAGCTACATGGAACAGAAGATAAACATCTTCCCAATAGCTCTTTACATGAATAAAGTAGACATCAGACTCATTTTCCTAAATTAGCTATTTTCTCTAATTAGCTTCCTCTAATCTCTGACTGAAGTACTATATCTTGTCCAAAAAGTAGTCATTTATTAGAAAATGGAATCAAGTAAATAAGGCTATATATAGGTCAATGGTGCCAACCTAAATGGTGATTTCAGATGCTAATCTCCTGATCTTACCCAACTTTGGCAATTTTTTCCCCCTTTTTTCTCTGAAAGATGAAAAGACCAAACCAGTACATTTGAGTTGCTGTTGTTATTTTATTGCTAATAAGGAGATAAACAGAGCTGGGGCATAAAGTTACTAGAAAGGGATTCCACTTATACCAGCACAGTCAGGAGAGATCTCTTGAAGGAGGTAATCCTGGAGCTCACACCAGGAAGATGACAGGAGTGAGACACATGAAGATCAGAGAGATAAAGGATTTCCAGGTAAAAGGAGGACAGAGTGCAAAGGCCTTAGACAGGAGGCAGTTTGGCAACAGAAAAACATCCACTACAGCTGCAGAATTATTGGGCCAGGTCAAGGGCCCTGTCAAAATTATTTTGTAACTAGGTTTCCTGCAATATATACCATCAATCTGCAAAAGAAAAGAAAAATTCTTCCTTTTTTTTTTTTTTTTTTTTTTTTTT
>NW_026000205.1:12245727-12247972 GCF_001458135.2 Marmota marmota marmota
TTTTTTTTTTTTTTTTTTTTTTTTTAATATTTATTTATTTATTTTAGTTTTTCAGCACAACATCTTTGTTTGTATGTGGTGCTGAGGATCGAACCAGGGCCGCACGCATGCTAGGCAAGCGCGCTACCGCTTGAGCCACATCCCCAGCCCTAAATTCTTCCTTTTTTGAACCCAGGTCCACATATATGCTAGGAAAGCAACCTATCATTGAGCTATATCCCAGCCCAAGAAAGACTTTTTAATGCTGTACTTCTTTTGCTTTTCAAAATCTGGTCTAGAGTCTGGGGTTGTGGCTCAGCAGTAGAGCACTCACCTAACATGTGGAGGCTCTGGGTTCGATCCTCAGCGCCACATAAAAATAAATGAAATGAAGGTATTGTGTTCAACTACTTCTAAAAAATTAATTTAAAAAAATCTGGTCTAAATTTTGCAGCACTGAAGAACTTTGAAAGTCACTAACTATTTTCACACATGTGCCTGTACCACATCCTCATATGTTTGAAAAGTCTGTTCTACTTGAGGTCACTCATGGAAAGCTGGGTAAAACTCCAGGGACCATCCAGCAAGAGATCTCTATTTTACCCATAGCCTTGGGTGAAACAGTCCTGAGCTGACCAAAGCCACTCTGCTACTGAGAAGAGTCTCTCTCTGAAAATGGGTCCTTAGTAGGTCACACTAAATCACTGACTCTGATGAAAGGAATGAATTACTGTTCTCTTAATGGGACTTAATATTTGCTTATTTAATGTACACTCTACGTTACCTTTGTTACTCAAAATCTTACTAAATATAAAATTTATTAAGGCAAATAATCAAAAAAAACTTCAACACATAACTAAAAAAAATTTTTAAAAAGAAAGAAAGAAATGTATCTTCTATTTTTTTTCATCCTTCACACATACTCACCAGTCCAGCTTGGCCAAATAGAAGCTGCACAGCAGTCTTGCAGGCACCCCGCCATGTAGATGGGCACACCTGGTTCAGTACTTCAGTCACTGGAAAATCATCTCTGGGTGTAAGTCCATTATAGCAGCCTGCTTCCTTGATCAACTGTAACATTGTATGCTATAAATTGATAAAAAGAGTCCACATCTTAAAACAAAGCCATGCAAGGTTATAAAATTTATAGAAATGCATTTATATAATCATCCTCAAGAAAAAAGCATTTTAAGTACATCCAGATCATACCATTTGGATTTCTTAAGCAATTATCATCATGAGTCACCCTCAGAGATTTTCCAATCCCATGATGAATTGCTAGATATGAATACACATATATTAATACAAACGTGATTTCTACGTCAGCACAAAGTAAAAAATTATTTAGCAATCTCTTGTTGCAAACTGGTTGAAGAATTTGGAAATTCTGAATCCTTCCAAATAAGGAAACAAAATCATCTGGTAAAAGTAAATACCAATTGAAACTTCAACTTTATTTTGGATGACCAAATGGTCAGGTATGCAGGATCTGCAAACAGGCTCCCATGACCTCAAATTCCAGCTCTACCATTTTCTAGCTCTATGACCTTGGGCCTCAGTTCCCCCATATCAAGTAAGAAAGGGCATTACCCACCTTAAAGGGAAGGATTAAATGAGATAATGCACGTGAAGCACTTAGCATAAGCCTGACATCCATGTTACTCCAAAAATGGCCACTATACTGCATTATTATAAGATTTCTCCTCCTACTTCTCAAAAGTCCATAAGAAATACTAATCATGGATAATATTTTACAATATACTTCCAAATCTTTTAGGTTAAACATTTGAATGAAATTTCAATGAAACTTTTTTGGCAAATGTTTCATTAAAAACGTCACCAGAGGGGCTGGCATTGTGGCTCAGTGGTGGAGCACTTGTCTAGCATGTGTGAGGCACTGGGTTCAATCCTCAGCACCATATAGAAAAATAAATAAAGTTATTAACAGGCTGGGGTTGTGGCTCAGTGGTACAGTACTCGCCTAGCACGTGCAAGGCCCTGGGTTTGATCCTCAGCACCACATAAAAATAAATAAAATAAAGGTATTGTATCCAACTACAACTAAAAAAATAAATATTAAAAAAAATAAAATAAAAATACAAAATAAAGTTATTTAAAAAAAAGTCACCAGAGGGCTGGGGCTGTAGCTCAGTGGCAGAGTGCATGCCTAGCACATATGAGCCACTGGGTTCAACCCTTAGCACCACATAAAAATAAATAAAATAAAGGTATTCTGTCCATCTACAACTAAAAAAAAAAAAAAAAA
>NW_026000205.1:12247997-12299694 GCF_001458135.2 Marmota marmota marmota
CCTAAACGCACCACATAAAAATAAATAAAATAAAGGTATTCGTCCATCTACAACTCAAAAAAAAAAAAAAAAGGCACCAGAAGGCTCAGTGGTAGAGCACTCACACTCACCTAGCACGTGCAAACCCCAGGTTCATCATTTTACCAAGAAAGGTCACAGCCTCCTTCTTTAACCTGTTTTGTTTTTTAATCTGTTCCTCACAAACCCTTAAGAACTCTATTTCCAAGTTCACACGTGGCTGCTGAAACCCCATGGAACCCCATGGAAAGCTACCGTCTTAAGTTTCAGATTGTCCGCTGCGGACTCATTAAAGGAGACGCCCTTCAGGAAGTGTGATCCTATCTGCACAGGGACAGTGGGAAGCTCGCACTGCATGGGCTGTGGGGGTGTCTGCCTCCGCCCAGTCTGCTGGGCTTCCGCCTCACTGCAGCAACCCTGGAAAAGAAGAGAGGTTATCCATACCTCATCTGTCAAAACACTTGGTTCAGACTGCACCACATAAACATCCCTCACAGCTCCCAAGAGTTACCAGATAGAGAAATATAACTGTGGTGCTGTCTATGGCACACAGAGGGGCACAGAAGGCCCCCATAGGCCTCTGCCTCCTCTCTCTGATCTAGTTCTACAAATTCCCAGCCCTCTGAACATTCTAGTCACTACAGCCTACTCCTGCCAGCCTAGCATGCTCCCATTTCTATTGCCCACCATGTTAACAAACCATGTTCTCAGGTAGTGCAGACTACCAGAGCACCCTGTGTAAGATGGTATGGTTGGGGCTGGGGTTGTGGCTCAGCGGCAAAGCGCTCGCCTCGCACGTGCAAGACCCTGGGTTCGATCCTCAGCCTCACATAAGAATAAATAAGAGAAATAAAGGTTAAAAAAAAAAAAAAAAAAGATGGTATGGTTTCCTCCCATCTACCATACACACACTCCTAAACATGTCCCCACCTTGTATTATGTTTCTCTATAGCTTTCTGCACCATCTGATTTCCAAATATTTGTCCCTCCCTTTTTGGTCCTCCCCTCCAATGCACTATAAGCAGGGATGGGGTTCCTAAAACCAACCCAGGCATGTAGCAGGTACTGAATCAATACTTGCCAAGTAAATAAACATATGAAAGATAAATAAAGAAATAAAGGAAGGTAGGAGGGGAGGGACAAGAGAGAGAGACAGAGATGAAGGAAGGAAGGATGGTTGGAAGCAAGGGAGGGAGGGAGGAAAGGAAAGGAAAAGATAGGATAGGATACCTGCAAACTTGCTTCAATCGCCTTTGGATTCAGGTGGAAGCCAGCTTTCATTGCATATTCACAGTGGCCTAAACTTTCCAGAGCTATCTTATATGCCTGCAAACAAATTATTTTCAGGAATCAAGATTATACAGCAGATTAGAATGACAAATCTAATGAAAATAGGAATTTAAAATTTTTAGAGTTTTAGAAGACTTGAGGTCAATTACAACTTTATTACTCTAATGGTTCAACATCAAAACTAGTTCCTTGCCTTGGACATCAATATTCCAGCTTTGAAAAACTTACTTGCAAAGCACTGTCAATTTTTATGTTCAGTTCTTTTAGTTGGTGCTCAGGAATTGCTGCACTTTGAGAACAAAAGAGCTGCTGAACTTCAATTCCTGCCAGGCGGCCATCACAGCCTCTTTCTCTTAATCTAGATGTTGCCTAAAACATAAAAATAGACTGGTAAGTAAAAGAGGATGTTACAATTACTAGCAAAATTAAACCGATAATAACAACAAAAATCCCAAAACCAAAATAAAGCAAGAGACCATCTAAGCATTAGATATAAGCCAGAGGTTCTGCATCATCCATGTAATAAAGCAAGCAGCCCAAAATTTTGAAAGCCTAAATTAACTATATCAAAGAGAAAGCAAACCTGATGTAACATTACTTTATCTTAGAAACACTGGAAAAAAGATTTACCTGTTATTAGTTATGTACATACATATAAACATTTACACATTTTTAATTTCCCTGCTTTAAAGATAGATAACCTAGAATATTGGCATTTGGAGTTTCCAGAAGAGAAAACAAAATAATATATCTAGTTGAGTGAACTGAAGTAAAAAGCCATACCAATATAGCTGAGCACAGCAGGCCCATGGCTGTAATCCTAGTGATTCCAGAGGCTGAGACGGAGGTCACAAGTTCAAAGGCCAGCCTCAGCAACTTAGTGAGGCTTTAGTGAGGCCCTTATCAATTCATTTAGACCTTGTCTCCCCCCACTTTCAGGCAGTAAGTAGGTTTATGTAGAGTATATAAGCAAGACAGAAAAACAGGAAGAAATTATGTTATGAAATGGAAACATAGATGTGGGTCAGGAGTAGAAGAAAATACAAAAAAATATATATTTGATTTATTAGAGGGGTGAAGGGATTAAAAATGAATTGTCTTTCAATTTTTAGTTTTGTTGCAATAGTATTTGTGAAACAAATAACATTTTTTAATAGTTTACCTTTGTTCTTCCAGGACAGGCTAGGAACTGTAATATTTATCAAACCTGTAGGACTACAAGAAAACAACTAACAGCTTCAATGTTGTCATATTCCAAAGCTTTAGTTTCACAAATTATATATAAATTACCATTCCCTGAATCCTAACAGTCTTACAGTTTAAAACAATTTAGAATTGTTCACATGCTGGGCGCAGTGGTGCATACCCGTAATCCCAGCAACTCAGGAGGCTAAGCGGGAGGATCGTTAGTTCAAAGCAGCCTCAGCAATGGCGAGGTGCTAAGCATCTCAGTGATACCCTGTCTCTAAATAAAATACAAAATAGAGCTGAGGATGTGGCTCAGTGGTCAAGTGCCCCTGAGTTCAATCCTCGGTACCTGGCCTCGGAAAAAAAAAAAAAAAATTGTTCACTCAATGCCAGTTGCTCAGGAAATCGAGGCAAAAGGTTCCCAAGTTCAAGGCTAGCTTCAGCAACTTAGCAAGACCCCATCTCAAAACGAAAAACTAAAAAAAGGTGTGTGGGGGGGGCTTAGGTTGTAGCTCAGTAGTAGAATGCTTGTCCAACATGTGTGAGGCACTGGGTTCAATCCTCGGCACCACATAAAATAAATAAATAAATAAAATAAAGGTACTGTGTCCATCTACAACTAAAATATTTTTTTTAAAAGGGTGGAGTGGGGTGGGAATATAGCTCAGAGGTAGAATGCCCCTGGGTTCAATTCCCAGTACCAAAACAAAAACAAAAAAATATAATTCACTCAAATATTTTGCCCACAGGGGGTTATGTTGGCTATTTCCAGATACATTCTAGAGCACAAAACCTGGCCCCTGCCCTCCTGGAGTTGATATGCTCATGAACCAAAAAGGCAGACAAAACAGAATTAAAAATCAGAAAACACACTGAGAGAAGCAAATATAGCACTGTAACAGGGAACATCCTAGATGCTGAAAAAAGGGCTGGGAGTTAAGGGAGAAGGTAGTCAATGGAACTGCAGGGGTATAAGAGTGTGTCAGGACCAGCAGACAGGTACTAATACAGACCAAGGAACCAAGGTGAAGAATGAGACATAGCCAAGGATCTGTAGCCCAGTGACAAGGGGGAGAGTGACCAAAGAAGCCAGATATGGCAGGATTTGCGGGGTCCACAGCCCCTAAGGATATGAGAAGCAACATCATTCAATTTTAAAATGAAAATAGCAAATCAAGGAGAGGAGAAAAGAGTCCTGAGTAGAAATAATGATCCTCTAAACTAGGGTAGTGACAGTAGACATGAAGAAGCCTCTGCTATGAGAAGAGTATTTCCCCCTTGGAGATACTGTGAGCAGCTGAATGCTCTGAAAATACAAAAGAAAGGCACATGTGACTTTGACAAGAGAAGACATGTTCTTGTGTAAGAGTAGAATCCAGATTTCAGGGAGCTGAATGATGACATTTATGTAAAGTTTCAAATTGTGCAAAATAATAGCTTATATTATGTATGAATACATGCACATATAGTAAAAATATAAAAATATACACAGAAGCCAGACTCCAAATTGACTTCAAATTCCTCTAGTGAGTAAAGGATGTGAATAAGATAGCAGAGAGGTACAAAAGGGATTCAACTACAACTGTAATATTTTTTTGGTTAAAAATAAAAGGCATGAGGTAAATGTTGCAAAAAAAAGTTAAGCTTCATTTGTTCAATATGCTTGAAATCCTTCATAATAATTATCTTTAGAATCAATCAAAGGTGAGAAAAAGGCAGACAACTGATCCAAGAAGTTAGCTGTGAAAACAGCAGAGAAAAAAGGTGGAGAAATAAGGTGGATTTTCCTGTTTGAATGCTGGTAGAAACAGATGGAGAATGAAAGAGAGAAAATACAGGATTCTGGGCTAAGAATGTAGCTTGATGGTAGACAGCCTGACTACTAAGCATGTGATGCCTTGAGTTCAATCTCTAGTACCACCAAACAACCACCACCACCACCACAACCCAAAACAACGCAGGGCCCCACCACAGAAGCCAGGCCCTCAAGGATGGGGGCAAAGTGGGGTTGGGGAAAGCTCTGGACTGGAGAATGCACCTCCTCTGTTGTCAGGAAGGAAGAAGGATGAGTCTGAAGCGGGGCAGGGGCAGCAGTGGGGAGCGGGGTGAGCAACAGCATTTTGGTAATGGGAGAAGAAAGACTAATGTCAGGGGGATTCTGTTTTCTCAGTGTAGTGGCGTAGGGGCACTAGGTGGAAACAAAGGGAGTGTGAAGAGGGAAGAAAAGACTGGAAAAACTAAAGTGGGTGGAGGAAAAGGTCAGGTGAGATGGTCAAGGGATCCCTAGAAGGTCTCCTGTGGGGTGAATTTTCAGCATGAATGATGCCAGCAGATGGAGCAGAGAAGAGTGACCAGGTACTAAGGTTTCCAAATGTGAGTGGAATAGTCAGGAGGCTGGAGCCCAGAAGACAGGAGGACAGAGAGAGAGAGAGGTTGGTGAAGCCAAATGACAGGACAAAGGTCTCAACTGACCACCCATCAAAGTGAAAAATTATGTTTAACAGTTTTGATTAGGGCTGGGAATATAGCTCAATGGTAGAGCACTTGCCTAGTGTGTGCAAGGCCTCAGGTTCAATCCCTAGCACCACTAAATAAATAAATAAAATTTAGGATTAAAGGAGATTTCTAAGACATAAAATAAATACATTTCCAATTTAATTATGGAATATTTCAAACTAGACAATAAATCAAAATACTATTCCTTAACTATAAACTATCATATACTCTGTAAAACAGCAGTAAGTCCTAGATAAAGTCACAGCTTTTTTTTTCTAATACTAAAAACAAAGGATAGTATTACAATGTCTGCAAAAAATACATTGCCTAAGTTCTACAAATGGTGATTGTTCAGTAGCATTTACAAGCAATATGACTCAGTTTTTAGTCCCAAATGTATTTCTTCCTAATGCCCAGAATACTTTCTGGGTCTACCAACTTTGCAGTATTCTCAGGGAGAGAAAATTCATAATTAATAACCTATATTAATCATAACAAGAAGACCTGCATGCTGGAGGGTGGGGCAGGGCAGAAGAAAAAGCTTCTCAGCCACTCTTACCATCAAGGGGCCATGCTCCAAGAGGCCTTCCTAACTACCCCACAGAGGAATTGAGGGATTTCTTTCAAAACCAGGAAAACAGTCTAAATTTAATAACTTACAAAGTCTTTAATGCACAGCCTTCCTCCAGGAAGTTAGCAAAAGTATGTTTTTCTATATGAGTATTTTTATTGTTAAGTAAGTAAAAAAAAATAATAATAATACATGCAGATTTCCTTTCTTTCTTTCTTTTTTTTTTTTTTAGTTGTAGATGGACACAATGCCTTTATTTATTTATTTTTTTATGTGGTGCTGAGGATTGAACCTAGTGCCTCATGAGTGCTAGGCAAGTGCTCTACCACTGAGCTACAATCCCAGCCCACATGTAGACTTTCTGAGACTTAAAAAAAAAGAAAAAAGAAAAAGAAATGTGTTGTTACTGATTTTATGAGAGGGCTCCATAACACAGACTTTTTTTTTTAATTTTTAAATTTTTTTAAAATTTATTTTTTAGGTGTAGTTGGATACAGTGCCTTTATTTTATTTATTTTTATGTGGTCCTGAGGATCGAACCCAGGGCCCTGCACATGCTAGGCGAGCGCTCTACAGCTGAGCTACAACCCCAGCCCCAACACAGACAACTTTTAAGAGGTATTTTTGATTTGCTCATATTTAAATTCTTCTGGTTATGGAAAAGGAGTGGAGAAGGCCAAATCAGAGACTAGAAAAGGAATCCTGGGCTGGGGATGTAGCTCAAGCGGTAGCGCGCTCGCCTGGCATGCGTGTAGCCCGGGTTCGATCCTCAGCACCACATACAAACAAACATGTTGTGTCCACCAAAAACTAAAAAATAAATATTAAAAAATTCTCTCTAAAAAAAAAAGAAAAAAGAAAAGGAATCTTATGCTAGACTGGACTCTCCAGCCCAACAGGCTCAGGGAAAGCCTGCTGCCCACCACTGTGGCAGGTCCCTTCAGTCATTAGGTTGTGTGGGAAATGAGAATACTCACTAATTTACTGGCATTTCTTCTTTCTCCAACCCTGATGAACATGCCATACCAGCCCTACTAATGCGATATTTACCCAATAGTGGAGCCAACCTCTTCCTTGGTCTACCTTTTGTTGGTAACTGGGTTTTATGAACATATCTGCTGTGCTGGGAAATCGATGATCTTTCAAAAGATTGAAGACTTCATGGAGTCAAATAAAGCAGTACTAGAGAATTGCTCAAATCACATGCAAAGCAACTGACAAATGAGGGCTTAGGTAGAGTTGGACCAGTTAAGAATCTTAAAGAACTAAAAACTATAAATATGTTAAGCCTTCTAAAAGAGAATGATTTGGTTATCAAAAAACAAAAGCACACTCCTATAATCTAGAAACTTGGGAGGCTTAGGTAGGAAGATTGTAAATTTGAAGCCAGCCTAGGCAACTTAGTGAGATCTTCTCTCAAATTTTTTAAAAAATGAAATGGGTTGGAGATGTAGCTCGGTGGTAGGGCACCCTTGGGTTCAATCCCCAGTACTGGAAAAAAAAAAAAAGAAAGAAAGAAAGAAAAAAATTCCTTATATTCAGCTGGGTGTGGTGGCAACATGTGTAATCCCAGTTATTCAGGAGGCTGAGGATCACAAGTCTGAGGCCAGCCTAGACAACTCAGCAAGAACCTATTTCAAAATAAAGTTTAGAGAGGGCTGGGAAGTAGCTCAGTAATAGACTGTCCTTGGGTTCAATTTCCAGAACTAGAAGGGAGAAATCCCTATATTCACTGAGTTTTCATTTGGTATGGTTGTGGCTTTGGAGCCTGGCGTTCCATCTGTCTGCCAAACACTCCTGCTCACCCAGCTTCCTTGCTGAGCATTTCCCTCACCAGCCAGCTCCATCCTGTCTTTGCTGATTTAGGCACTAGACTTCTCCTTTGTTCCTCTCTTCTAGCTTTCCTGAACCACTCCTATTCAAAAGTAGGGCTCCTCCTCTCTGTCTGTAACATCTCTACCACAGCTCTCTTCACCCTGGTTTTATAAGCCTTCTCCCAGCAGGCTGTGGGAAAAAGCTGTTAGCTCAGTGCCTGGCACAGGCCTGCCCCAAAGGGCATTCACAAAGATGTTCACTGTTAAATAAGTGAACAAGCTAATGAGAGCAGTTTAAAACTTACATTTCTAAAGAAAATGGCCCTTTTGAGAACCAATAGGCAAAGGCCTTCTGGATCTTCTCCCATTTGAACACAGGGCCCAACCTCCCCAAAGTCAGTTACCTCAGCAGCCCCCCGCCAGGATCGCACAGCTTCCTCCAGTTCGGGTGTATGGCCCATGCCAGATAAGCCGCTGCCACCACTGTTCTTTTTTTCTGGCACAACAAACTCGGCAAAGCAAGAATGAGCCACTGGCTGGACCTTCTGTAATGCGTGGGTCAAAAACTGGAAATGGACTTGTACCACTGTCAAGAAACATCGCCCCAACACCTGCAAAAACAAGAAAGCCAGGGTTTTTTAGGTCGCAGGTTACTGATGGATCAGCATAATAAATTCAACTATCAATGACTATGGAATTATGAAATTATACAAAGTGAAAAAGTCGCCATGCTTTAGAAGGATCTGCCTTTGTTCTCATATTTGGACCTAGCTGCCTGATGCCTAGAAGTCAAAACATCTCAACCAAACAGCAAGTCCCCAGATTCAAATGAATCTTCCAACTTCCTGCCAAGTATCTGTATTCCTGTTCTCCACTCCTATCACCTGGACTCTGGCTCACACTGACCCTGGTTGTCTTTGAGCTCATGCTGAACTAGAGCAATCCACAATTCCAATTATGTCCATGCAGTGTTCAGAAGGCAAAGTAAAAGCCATGTGATTCAAAATCTGATCGATCAGTGTGACTTATAAAAAAAATCCCATTGGAAATGGAATCCAAAGATACTGGTTATTTTAATAACAGTGTTAATATAGTTATTAACATCATTGTAAGTCATATTTTCAATCTTAAGAAATAAAGCTGACAGACCAGTCTTGTAGGAGGCAACAAAACATGTTATACAACTCCATTCACCAGTTTAGTAGGAACCCACTGATACATAGTGTTAACTGGTTAATGGCCCAAATAGGAAATTCATTTTAAAAAAATACTATTCATAATACCACATTGACATATAGGGTTAACATGTAACTATACATATGTACATACACACACACTGAAATATGTGTACTATAAACATTTTAAAATATGAAAGTACATTTATCTGGCAATCTGGCATCAGCTGTTCTCTGACATTGTTTGTTGCTCCCTGTTTTCTTTCTTGCCTTAACCACAGCTACAATGTGTTCTCTAGGATTTCCTATTTCTTGTTCTTTAAAGGAGAGCAAGAATTTACCATACGCAAAGCAATTTGAGCATAGATATTCCAGATTACTGATACCCCCCCCGCCCCCGCCAAATCTCTTATAGTGCTTTTGCCCACACCAAATCTGACAATACCAACAAAAACCATTGTAACCCTTTCATCATGTTCCATCAAATTGAGATTTTGTTTATGTGTGTGTGTATATGTGGAAGGTATTTTTTCTTTTTTCATTGGCTAATATAGATGACTTACAAAAAATTACTTTATACATTTGCAATTCATCCAAATGGTAGGAGCAAATGTGAGAAGCTTCACTGGCTGCCAGCCCTTAGTGCCCTGCCTTGGGAAGCTGATGAAGGTTTGGAACTGTTTCCATTGTTTTTTGGGGGGGTGGGGTGGGGGTGAGGGTGAAGGAATGGTGAGGGTCGGGGGGATGGGGGTGAGGGGGGAGTGAGGAGGGTGGGGGTAGGGCAGATACCAGGGATTGAACTCAAAGGCACTCACCACTGAGCCACATCCCCAGACCTATTTTGTATTTTATTTAGAGAAAGGGTCTCATTGAGTTGCTTAGCACCTCACTTTTGCTGAGGCTGGCTTTGAACTCACAATTTTCCTGCCTCAGCCTCCAGAGCTGCTGGGATGACAGATGTGTACCACTGAGCCTGGCTCCATTGTCTTTTGAAGTACCTATGCTCCAGTCCAGTTCTGTCCCTTGAAGCAGCCCCAAATATGATTCAACCTTGGATCTTTTACCTCTTAGCACCCATGTCCAATGCTGTCTTTTACTGTACACCCTCTCCATCCCTACCAGTCAGAGCTCTGTTCCCTGGAGATACAGGAACAGGCCAACTCTCTGTATATACTTATTCCCTCTGAATCGTATTCCCCCTGTGGAAATCACCAGGACCAAACAAAAGCAAACAAAAGACCTCAAACCAAACCATCCTCTCACCGTAGTGAACAACCCAGATGCTGAAACCCCATCTGAACTTCCTGGGTTTCCACTTCCACCACATTCAGAGCTCTTCCCTATCAGTGGTCTGTACTAGATTGGACAAGGTGAGGGACACAGGTAACGCACGCAGTCAGAAATACATGACATGAATAACCAAACTATGGTACCAGCCTAGGTGTCCATCAATGGATGAATGGATAAAGAAAACGTGGCACATATACACAATGAAGTTTTATTCAGTCAAAAAAATAAAAATAAAATTATGTCATCTGCAGGAAAATGGATGGACTCAGAGACCATTATGTTTGGTGAAATAAGAAGGTCAAGGGCTATATGTTTGTTTGTTTGTGTGTGTATATATATATATATATATATATATACACACACACACACACACACACACATACATATATACACACACACATACATACATATATATGTGTGTATATATATATATGTATATATATTTTATGTAAAAGCTAGAGAGGAAAAAAGGAAAAGAAAAAGAAAGGTGGGAGTAGATCTCATGAAAATCAAAGGGAGATCAGTAGAAGAAAGAGACCAAAAGGAAGGTGCAGAGAGAGGTGGGAAGAGATTGGGAGTGAAACTGGCCAAATTATATTATTATATTGTGTGCAGGTAAGCATATGTAACAATAAATCCCATTGTTACATACAACCATAATGCACCAATAAATAATATTTAGTACTGTATGTAATCACAGCCAGCTTTAGTTGAGCTCCCAGCTTGTACCTAAGCAATGTTAAAGATTTCACATGGAGGTCCTGGGGTTGTGGCTCAGTGGCAGAGCACTTGCCTAGCATGTGTGAGGCACTGAGTTTGATTCTCAGCACCACATAAAAATAAATAAAAAATAAAGGTATTCAACAACTAAAAAAAAATTAAAAAATTTTTTCACATGGGTTATCACACTTAATCCTAGGAACAATCCTTGCAGTCATCCCTATTTTATAGACATGAAGACTAAGTCATATAAAAGTTATGAAACTTTGTCATGGTGACAAAAACTGGATATAATAGTCATTTGAATTATCTTTCTGTGCCTTTAGCCAGTGTGCCCCCACTACTTCAACAGACTCGATACAGCTAAGGGCTAGTGGAACTAGATCAGGTACATGATAGAAATTCAACCTTAACTGGCACAGTTAAGTGTGTCCTGAAGCTCCACATAGTGCAGACACAGAGAAGTGATGCTGGCTCCTCAAGGACACAAATTCTTCATCCCCCTCCTAATCTGCATTTTGGCAGATTATGGGGAAGTGGAGAAGGAGGAGACAGTGAGGATGCCATGAACCATTTGCTGTGGGGTCATATTCTCACAATTTCTGACCAATAATAATGAATCATTCACCCTTACAAGAAATATATATGTGAATGCCTAATATATATAAAGCACAAAAGCCTGATAATAATATAAGAAAGAGAATAAGCAAGTCCCGAAACTCATTCTCAGGAGGGTAAGGGAGAAAACAAAGTCATAAATGGATACACAAGGTCAGATGCTGTAGGAGAATGAACATCAAGGGGTAGGTGGTAAAGAAAAGGTTCTCTGAGGACATGACCAAGGGGAAAGAGATGGCTGCCCCTTCCTCTCATAAAGGAAATATTTTCAGAAATGCTTCTGATGGCCTGATGCAGGGTCCAGAACAGGACACTCTTCTGATAATGACGGTGTGGATTAAACACCCACCTCTATGGAAGGATGGAGTCAGGGCAAGTTGTTTTGTTGCAGTGGTGAAATGGTGGAAGGGGTGGGGAATGCTGTTATAGGAATAAGCAGGGGAAGAGAGCCAAACAGCTGAAAAGGCATTTTCAGTGTGCTGTCCCCACCATTTATTACATGGCTGATCTTAGATGAGTCATGTAATCTAAGTGTCTTCTCTATAAATAAGAAACTATGATAATAAGAGTTCAGCTACCATGCACCTCCTTCCTCCTACCTATGATGTGTAACTCATCAACCCAAATTAGGATTGTGACAAAATATGTGTTGTAAATAATTCATTCAAAACCAATCAAGCCAAGTGCAGTGGCACACACCTGTAATCCCAGCCACTTAGGAAGCTGAGGCAACCTGGACAACTTAGCAACACCCTGTCTCAAAACAAAATAGAAATAAAAATGGATTGGAATATGGCTCAGTGGTAAAGTACCCTGGGTTCAGAACCCAGTACTACCAAAAAAAAAAAAAAAAAAGGCAAACCAGTAGTTACCCCAGAAAAAGCTGTTTCAATGACTCTGCTCTTAAATTTACCTGAATACCGTAGGTGTAAACTTCACCTACTCAGGAAGACAGAGCTCTGACTTCACGCTGCCTCTGCCCACCTTTTCTCTGATATCTTACTCTTAGCTTAGCCCCCCTCCTTTACCCAGGCGTAGGCCAGTCCTTGGGGGTCTTCCTAATGTAAATTTGGAAAAGTGTGACCCCAAGGCCTTAGACAGCTATTTTTTCTTTCACATGGAGAAAGTTTTTTGGTATGGGGTTCAACAGCAGAATAGATGTGACAAATTGGGTAAGAAAAATGAAAGGACTGTCAAGGACAGACATTTAAGTTTACAGTAACAATGAAACTCTATCAACAGCTATCATTGAGTGTTTAACCCACAACACATACCTTACATGGGAATGTGACCCTGTGGGCTGTGAGCAATTCTTAACAGCACTAAGGCTTAGAGATCAAAACAAAACAAAATAACACACACACACATACACACAAACAACCTTGCTTAATATCAAGTAGGTAATAAGTCAAACAGAACTGACCAGTTCTGTTTGACTCCAAAAAGCTGTGTTCAAATTAACAGGCTGGGGCTGGGGATGTGGCTCAAGCGGTAGCGTGCTCGCCTGGCATGCGTGCGGCCCGGGTTCGATCCTCAACACCACATACAAACAAAGATATTGTGTCTGCTGAAAACTAAAAATTAAATATTAAAAAAAATTCTCTCTCTCATTCTCTCTTTAAAAAAAAAAAAAAATTAACAGGCTGCTCTGTCTCCCTACAATAAGATCCAGGGTGTAGACACAATAGTGGATGGACACCAAACATAAGGAGGGCTAGATTATTGATAACCACTGGGGATCTACTGAAATGGAGTCCTGTTTTCTGGAAATCCCCAATGGTGGCATTACATTGGCTGCTAAGTATACTATGCTCATAGATATAACCAGAATGACTTTTCTTTTTGGTGATTTTTATATTTAATTGAGATTATAAAAAGAGATGTTAATTTAAGGTCATCCAATTTTGAGCATCAAAAGACCACCCTCTGGGGGCTGGGGTTGTAGCTCAGTGGTAGTGCACTTGCCTGGCACGCATGAGGCACTGGGTTCAAGTCTCAGCACCACATACAAATAAATAAAAATAAAGGTCCATCAACAACTTTAAAATATTAAAAACAAAAAAAGACGACCCTCTCTACACTACCATAATCATTATAGGACATGCAGATGTCAACTCTAACTTCCTAGAGTATTTCAAATTTTAGTTTTAATTAACTCTTCTCTAGGCTCAAGGCCTGATTCAGTCCTTAATATCTGTTTGTGCTCATAAATATGGAGTGCCCAAGTCTACCCCATCTCCCAAAACATTTTGGATCTTTCATATTAAAACAAGTAATTTTGGGCTGGGGTTATGGCTCAGTGGTAGAGTGCTTGCCTAGTATGCATGAAGCACTGGGTTCAATCCCCAGAACCACGTAAAAATAAACAAATAAAATAAAAGTATTGTGTCCATCCACAACCAAAAAAATTTAAAAAAACAATAATTATATATATAAAATAAAATAAAAAATAATAATTGTAAAAAAATAAAAAAATAAATAAAACAAGTAATTTCTCACTAAGTTCAGTGTTCTATTTAACTTCACTCAACCTTCCTCATATTCCTACTAAGAACAAGTAAAACGGTCATATATCCATTTATTTCTGATCAGTTTAAAAGTTTGAATGAATGAAATGAAGTTGATCCAGACTGGGTCCTTTTATTAGAAATTCCAAAGCTATTCAATCATTTCTTTCTCTTTAATACTTATACCTTACGCATTACATTTGGTTCCAAGTGTCCTCAACCTTATTATTTATGGGGCCTTTTTTGTCTTTATGATAATTCCAGAGTCATTACATTATGACCTAGCCAACAGACCAAAATGTGATACAAAGACCTAAATGTGTCTCCAGAGAGAGAAACAGAAAATACAGTAGACCATTCCTGAACTATGGAAAGTGCTGCTGATGATTATACTACAGTACTAAAATGTAAAAAACAAGCTCACTGAAACGAACATGTAAAATATTAACAAAAGAGGGCTGTGGTTATAGCTCAGTGGTAACGTACTTGCCTAGCATATGTGAGGCCTTGAGTTTTATCTCCAGCAACAAACACACACACACATACAGGGCTGGGGATGTAGCTCAGTGGTAGAGTGCTCACCTCATATGTGAGAGACACTGTGTTCGATCCTCAGCACCACATAAAAATAAATAAATAAAAAGTTATTGTATCTATCTATAACTAAAAAAATATTAAAATATTAAAAAATAAAATAAAACATACACACACATCCACACATCCACAACAACAGAATGCCAAAAAAAAAAAAAAAAAAAAAGCTCTCTGCAGTAAGCATTAACTTAAGGCATGGAGAAGCTGCCATGCTATATATGGGGGAAAGTTTAACTAGGGAGAAGAAAAGACATGCCCAGAGGTGGCAGAGCCAACACCAAATGCTAACCAAGTCAGACAAAATTGCATTCTGTCCTTGGACACGATGCTTTATTGCTAATGAAAATAACAGCAGAGACGCAATGGTTTCGACTTCTTAGGCTAAGCACTGTGGTGGATAAAACCCTTTATATCAGTGACACATATTCACTGTAAATAGATTGAGGAAAAGGATGAGGTAAATAAACAAACAAATAGTACTAAATATTCCTAAATAGATATAACCATCGATTATATGTTTCCTATGCAGCACATATTTGTACATGTAGTTTTATTTTAAATGGTACTGGGGGGTTGAACCCAGAGACTCACACATACCAGGCAAATACTCAACTACCAAGCTACATACCCAGCCCTTTTTAAATTTTATTTTGAGACAAGTTCTTGCTAAGTTTCCCAGGTTAGCCTTGAATTTGTAATCCTCCTGCCTCAGCCTCCCAAGTGCCTGGGATTGCAGGAGTATGCCATCAGGCCCAGCTACTGTGAATGTTTTTGGAAAAACTGTGTATGATGTTGGGGGGTTTTTTTGGTTTTCTTTCTTAAACTTTTTTTTATTATTTTTTTCAGTTGTAGATGAACACAATACCTTTATTTAACTTATTTATTTATGTGTGGTGCTGAGGATCAAACCCAGAGCTTTACATATGCTAGGCAAGCACTCTACCACTGAGCTACAACCCCAGCCCTATAAGTTGTATTATGGGTCCCTTTCCAAAATAAATTATATCAAAAATTTATTACAGTGTAATATGTGTTGAACACACAGGAAATTTCAGCTATGCTGCTATAAATCTTAACATAATAATAATGGTAATTATAAAAGATCATCCAGGAGAAAAGTAGAAGTCCACTCAAGGTAATAAAGTCCATATTAATTATGGCAGACAAAGGACTGTGTTGAGAAGACTGAGGCAGAAGGATCCCCAGCAGCCTGGGTAACTTATGGAGACCCTGTCTTTTTTGTTGCTATTGTTGTTGTTCTTTTTAGATACACATGACAGTAGAGTGTATTTTGATTATATATATATATATATATATATATATATATATATATACACACACACACACACACACACACACACACACACACATACATGGAGTATAATTTATTCTAATTAGGATCCCATTTTGTGGTTGTACACGATTTAGAGTTTCACTGGTTGTGTATTCACATATGAACATAAGAAAGTTATGTCTGATTCATTCTACTGTATTTCCTATTTCCTTTCCTATTCCCAACTCTGTACTCTTTCCCTTTGTCTAATCCATTGAACTTCTATTCTTCCCTCCCCCGACCCCTTAATTGGGTGTTAGCATCCACATACCAGAGAGAACATTCAGACTTTGTTTTTTGGGGGGGGGGGGACTGGCTTATTTCACTTAGCAGTGATAGTCTCCAGATCCATCCATTTACCGGCAAAAGCCATAAAGCCATTCTTTTTATGGCTAAGTAATATTCCTGTGTGTGTGTGTGTGTGTGTCTATATATGTATATCACATTTTCTTTATCCATTCATCTGTTGAAGGGCACCTAGGCTGGTTCTATAGCTTAGCTATTGTGAATTGAACTGCTACAAACATTGATATGGCTCTGTCACTATAGTATGCTGATTTTACATCCTTTGGGTATATACCAAGGAGTGAGATAAATGGGTCTAATGGTAGTTCCATTACAAGTTTTCTCAGGAATCTGGAGAAACGGAGGAGGAGGAAGGTGGGGGAGGAGATTCTGTTCTTAAGTAATTTATTTTTCCCATTCAATACACAATTTTCTCAATAAACAAATTTATATTGTGGGTGTATACTGATACAGGGAAAGGGTTAAAATATACTGAAGTTATTCAGACATCATATGGCCTAGGTGCCCTATAGTTCTAGGAATGTAGTTCAATGGTAAAGCTCCCCTGGGATAAACCTCCAGTACCAAAAGAAAAAAAAATTAAGATATGGAATTCAAAAGTCATGAATACACACACACACACACACATATATCACAGATACACAAACACATTTAAATATTGGAACTAAATAGATACTAAAAGAATAATTTTGCACAAAGCAAAAGGAATGAGCCCAGAATATACCCCTAGGGAACTTAAACATTTAGAGAAGAACAGAAGAAGGAGTCAGCAAGAGAGAAAAGAGTGGGAGCTGCAAGGGAAAAAAAAAAAAAAAAGAAGTTGTCACTTTCACCCAGGACAATGGTGTGTGCCTACAGTACCAAGTAACTCTGGAGGCTGAAGAGGGAGGATCGCTTGAGCCCAGGAGTTTGAGACTAGCCTGGGCAGCAGAGCAAGACCCCATTCCAAAAACGGAAGTTGTTAACTTCTTTTTTATATATATATATATATATATATATATATATTTTTAGTTATCGGCGGACACAACATCTTTGTTTGTATGTGGTGCTGAGGATCGAACCCGGGCAGCACGCATGCAAGGTGAGCAAACTACTGCTTGAGCCACATCCCTAGCCCCAGAAGTTGTTAACTTCTATTAAGAATATTTCATTATCAACACCTTACAAGCTACCTTATTGAGATACAGATTACCATCCTCATTTGGAAGGGAGGAACACTCCCAGCCATTTTATGTACATGATGATAACTGTGGCAAGTCTTGAGAGAAGACCGGAGGACACCTCACCTCTTCTTGACATCATCTGAGAAGGTGGTCCTCTCTCCCTATCTTCAAACACTTGCTCTGCCTGGCATTCAAGACACCACACTCTTCATCTTCTTACTGCTTCTTCAGTGGCTCTTCTTTCACACTCCTTGGCTGTTTCTTTGTCATCTTCTGACCTCTAAAAGCTGAAGTGCCTCAGGGCTCACTGTTCTCCAGCTAGACTCATTTGATGACCTTGTACAGTTTTGAAGCTATTGATTGCTGGCCCCCAATTTTTTGGACATCATCAGCCCTCAACTCTAAATTTGTATTCCAACTATCTACTCTTAAATCACCCCTCAGTGTCTATTAGGTATCCCAGACCTATGATTCTAGCCTACTTTTCCTCCACTGCCACAGTCTCAGTACTACAATGAGTGACCCAGGTGCTTGTGTGTGGCTCTATATACCCACACACCCACACATACACCTATGGCAATACTACATTCAAAAGACAATTGCTGAAATACCATCAAAAGGAAGGAAAATTTGATACACGCTACGACATGGGTGACATTATTTATTTATTTTTGAGACAGGGTCTCCCTAAGTTGCTTGGGGCCTTGCTAAATTGCTGAGGCAGTCCTTGAACTTGTGATCCTCTTACTTCAGCCTCCCATGTTGTTGGAATTACAGGCATTCACCACCACTCCCAGCTCAACATGAATGAGCTTTAAAAAACATTATGCTGGGGCTGGGGATGTGGCTCAAGCGGTAGCACGCTCGCCTGGCATGCGTGCAGCTCGGGTTCAATCCTCAGCACCACATACAAACAAAGATGTTGTGTCCATCGAAAACTAAAAAATAAATAAATATTAAAAAAAAAAACACATTATGCTAAGTGAATTATGCCAGTCACAAAAGGACAAGTATTCTGATTCTATTTATATAAGGTTCTAGAGTAATCAAAATCATAGAGAAAGGGCTGGGGTTGTGGCTCAGTTGTAGAGCACTCGCCTGGCACTTGTGGGGCCCTGAGTTCAATACACGGCACCACATAAAAGAAATAAAGGTATTGTGTCCAGCTAAAATAAAAAATAAATACAAAAAAAATCATAGAGACAAAAGTAGAATAGTGGTCCCTGGGAGAAGGGGGAACTGAAGTTATTGTTTAATGGGTTTGGGAAGATGAAAAAGTTCTAGAGATAGATAATCGTGATGGTTATATGATGATGTCAATGTTGTTAATGTTATTGAACTTGTATATATAAAAAACTGCGCTGGGGGTGGGGATTATGGCTCAGTTGGTAGACTGTCTGCCTCGCATGTATAAGGCCCTGGGTTCAATCCCCAGCACCACAAAAAACAAATCAAAACAAAACAAAAACCTATGTTGGCCACAGTGGCACTCGCCTATAAATCCAGCTGCGTAGGAAGCTGAGGCATCTAACCATTAGTTTAGATCTCGAGTTCAATACCAGCCTAAAGAGGCCCTAAGCAACTTAATGAGACCCTTTCTCTAAATAAAATATAAAAAAGGGCTGGGGATGCAGTTGTGGTTAAGCGACCCTGGGTTCAATCCCCAGGACCAAAAAAACTTGCTTCTAGTTTTTTCTTCTATAACCATTCTAAGCCATGATCATCTTTTGCCTCACTAAATTGCTGAGGTTGGCTTTGAATTCACAATCCTCCTGCCTCAGCCTCCCAAGCAGCTGGAATTACAGGCATGCACCATGGAACCCAATAGTAATGTTCTTTTTTTGGGGGGGTGGAGGATAAAATCCAGGAACTCTCACATGCTAGGTGAGTGCTCTATAACTGAGATATACCCTCAGATCTAGTAATGAACTCTTATCTGGTCTTCTTGCTTCCATTCATTTAGAATCAGGTTTACCTGATAACAACAAAGACCCAAAACAACACGGTACCTTATTTTTTTTCTAGGTAAAAGAAATCCAGAGACAGGAAGTCTAGAGCTTGAATGGAGATTCCATGGCATCATAAGGAACCTAGTTCCCATTATTTCTGCCCTATGTTCTCATGAAAGGTTTCCGTTCTTAAGTTACTTCATAGCTCTAAATGACTAAATGACCTTCAGCCACTCCATCTGATTCTGGACAGAGAAAACTGGGGGAAGAGAAGGGAGCATTCTGTTCCCTTTAAGGAGACCTCCCAGTATCTCATCCAGTACTTTCAGTCAGACTTTATGGACCAGATTCTACTAAAATAACTAACTGGTTAGTCTTGACTATAAGGGAACAAGGAGATATTATACTTATCTCTGAAAATATGCCAATATGCCTAAATAACAAAATCAAAAAAAGTTTATTACTGAAAAAGAAGGGGAGACTGGATACTGGGAAGCAAATAACATCATCTCTCTCTTACAGGGCTCTAAGGCTCTCTGCTATACCCCTGCCTCCACTCCAGTATTCTTCCACACTCTTGGGTAGCAGATCCTGCTCTGAGTGCAGGTCCAGTCACAGTGAGCTGGGTGAGAAAGAGGAACTGCTGAAAAACTGTACAAAACAATAGACAAGCTTGAGGTTATTTTCCACCTGCAGCACAGCACTCATCATACCTAATAAGACTATCAGTCTCGTCTACTGTGCCTGAAGCACTTTTTTTTCCCTTTAAACATTTATTTTTTAGTTGTAGTTGGACACAATACCTTTATTTGATTTATTTATTTTTATGTGGTGCTGAGGACCAAACCCAGTGCCTCACACATGCCAGACAAGTGCTCTACCTCTGAGCCACAACCCCAGCCCTGCCCTAGCACTTTTGATTGCCCTCACTCATCTCTGCACAATGGCAGCTAGCCCCTCTGTATTTCTTCAAGGAGGGTGATTGATACAGCTGAGCAAAGAGCAAAACAGGCCAGATGGCTGAGGCCTACTTAAGAGGGTTATACTTTCTTATCTCTGGGAATCTAACCATTAGTTTGAGGGGCAGAAAGCCTGGTCCCTTGAAGGGATGGGAATAAGCCCCTGGCCTGAGGCAGCAGAACAGTGTAGATCACTTAACCTCTTTGGATGCTGACAGCAGAAGGAAGGTTTTTTTTGTTGTTTTTTTTTTAACCTAGTGCCTTGCACATGGCTAGGCGAGCGCTCTACCTCTAAGCCACAACCCCAGCCCAGTAATTTTGCAATTTTAAATCATATTCTTCTAAAAGAAGGCAACATTGTCCTCACCCACTAGCTACCAAAATTCTGTTCTTGACTCCCATATGCTATTGGGATCCTGCCTTTGGATGTGTCTTTTCTTTGTTCCCACCTCCTTTGATTCTGATAAGTACCTGCTTTTCTCTTTACCTCTAAAGCCTGAGCTATCTTACCACGTATAAAATTCCCATCTATCAGAAGACCACATGCACAAAAACCCCAAGAAATTGATTTATTAAGTCCTCTGATTTGTTTCTGCTATCATGCATTCATAAGTTTTTCTCTCCCATATCCAAACTTAAAAAAGTTCAAAAATATAAAAATGAAGCCTAGCAACCACCCTCTATACCTATTAAAAAGCTCCCAAATCTGGCTGAGGATGCAAGTGGCCCAGATTCAAATCCCTGCACACCACACACACACACACACACACACACACACACACAGCTTCCATATCAACACTGTACCATGCTTTTTAAAAAAATATTTTATTTTTAAAATATTTATTTATTTTTTAGTTATAGTTGGACACAATACCTTTACTTATTTATTTTTATGTGGTGCTGAGGATCGAATCCAGGGCCTAGCACGTGCTAGGCAATTACTCTACCATGGAGCCACAACCCCAGCCCCAAATATTTTTTTTTAGTTGTAGCTGTTAATGGACCTTTATTTTATTTATTTATTTTTATGTGGTGCTGAGGATCAAACCCAGTGCCTCCCACATGCTCAGAAAGTCCTCCACCACTGACCACAACCCCAGCCCTATAGCATGCTTTTCATCTATCCTTTCCCGTCCTCCCCATTCCTTTTTGTTTCTGACACAAATCCCAATCAACCAAGAACCAGGACATATTTGAATTTCCCAAGTTATCTTTAAAAATGTCTTTTTACATTTGGTTTAAATTCAATCTCAAAAAAGTAATGGTATTCAGTTATCACATCTCTTAACTCATTTAATCTAGAACAGTATATCTATTTTTTTTCCTATGCAAATGACTTTTAAACAAATCAGGTCAACCAACTACAGAATATGCTACATCCTGAATTTGCTTGCATTGCTTTCTTGTGGTATTGTCTATCTTGCTTCACTATACTCCAAATTTCCTACAAATTGGAAATTCATTCAAATCAAAATTTTGATTGGATTATTTCAGGTGCCCCCTGCTGCCACCAAAGTCAAAGAGTGACTGGAAAGATAAAATTTTAGCCAGAGTCTGAAAACTCTAAACTTGTACAAATATATGCACATAGGAAGAAGTCTAAGAATATATTATAAGCCAGATGAAGTGGCACATGTCTATATTCCCAGTAGCTCAGGAGGCTGAGGCAGGAGGATCACAAGCTCAAGGTTTGCCTGAGTAATTTAACAAAATCCTGTATTAAAATAAAATTTTAAAAGGGCTGGGTAAGAAGCTCAGTGATAGAACAGTTGCCTAGGATGTACCAGACCCTGGGTTCAATCCTGGTGCCTCCCATCCACATATACACAAGGTATGAGTATTGTGCTATGCATATCTTATTTTACCACATCAGAAAACATAATCATGTCTCAATTTTGGTGACATAAAGACTGAACAATTGGACTAGGGTGGGAAAGGCCTGATCCCTCCCTTATGCAATTCCCAGCAAACTTTCACCAAATGATTTTGTCCTCCATTGCTGCCCAGCAAAATTTTTGTAATTGTATCATCCCTTCTACATAAGAGAATGCTCTCTAAGAAGTTTCTTTCATCCATTAGGATTATGTGGCTATACTGAAAAACAGGGTATATTAGCAAAGCAGGAAATTTGCTTAATTCCAATTTTTTTCCTTTTAATTGGCAGTTTTCAGAATAATTGGTTGCACATGCATGTCTTGACAAATCAAAGTCAAAGGGTCCAATTTCTCCTCAGTGGCAGATACCCTCTGCTTCTAGTTAGTGTCCACCAACACAGAATGAACTAAGTACACAATAAATCTTGCTTATTGTTCACAATATAAGTTTACAAAGTCACCCAAACTCCAATTGCTTCATTAATTATAACCTGTTTTAAAAGCTACAGTATGAAGGGAATTTAGATAATAGCACATTCATCTGAGTAAAAAAATAAGTCAGAGCTGAGAAAGGATATAGCTCAATGGTAGAGTGTTTGCCTAACCAGTGCAAAGCCCTGGGTTCAGCACAGCACAAAACAAGCAAACAAAAAAAAAAGTCAAAGAGTGACTGGAAATATTAAAAATTAGCAACACTCTGAAAACTAGATTCGTACAAGCTTTTTATGAAGTACACTTCAGTTTCTGATTAACAGAAGAGGAATCTGGATTTTCATTTGGCATATATAGTTAAGAAATATTTATTCCATAATCTATTATGGAAAATTTACCAGTCAAAACAAGAAAATAAGTAATACTGAATTTTACCCTTTAGAAAGAAAAAACAAAAAGAAACAGTATGCATATTTAATTTTGTTAAGTTAATAAAAATCACATCTTGAAACCAACTTTTAATATTTTTTCCATTACAGTTGTTCTACAATATTTTTGGCATATATCTATCCAAAACAAATGGTAATGTACCTGGAATTAAGGTCCTTAAGAGGGAGCCAGTGCTTACAAATTAGTTATTTCAAACACATTCATGGGTAATCACATAGTATGCAAAATAAATGTTAGTATATCCTGAAACACAAGGTCCAACTATGTATAGATTTGATTTAATGTCTGATTTGATACTTGGAAAGCCAATAAAAATGCTAGAAGATATAAAATGTACTCCCCTGAAAGACACACAACTCCCAGGAGCTCTGTAGCTGCTCTGAGCTTCTGGACTGTCTACAAAGTCCTTGGGTCCTTGATGACCCAAAATGAAACCAGAACCTTACAGTTGTCACACTGTGATTAAAGCAATGGGAGAAGTAGCATCACTGTTCACTGTACAAAGAAAGCAGAGCCAATCCTCCTGCCCTTCCTTCCTTTTCCCTCTAGTGTTACGTGCCCCCTCTTTAACCTTTCTGACCTTGCCCATTACTTTCCCTTCTCTTCACTTGGTTTCAGCCACATAGGGTCCTCACTGCTCTTTAAACACCCCAGGTTGTATCCTGCCTCAGGGACACTGCACTAGCTCATCTCTCAGCTCTTTCCCTGGTTTTCCTCAGGGCTTGCTTCCTCATTCCTTGCTTCCTCATTCCTTCAGGACTTTATTCAAATGCTCCCTTCTCTGTGACACCTCTTCTTACCATCTTGTTTAAGATCACAAACCTCTTGTAGCTAAAAGAAGGGAGAGATTTCCTTTTCACTGCTGTCCTGCACTTAGAATAGCATCTGGTACAAAGTATGCAATAAATATGAATGGAATGACGCCATGAATCACAAGTCAATTTGGTTCTAATATTTGCATACATATGTTCTGAACTATTTAAGACAAGTAATTTGTAATTTCCCAATAAATAGAAAACCAAGTTACAGGGTTATCTATATTTCTTTAATATGAACTACATGTTTGAATTGTAAATGATCCAAAACTGAGGTAGATAAAATCAAAGAGAAATTAGTCAACTCAATTCAGCCATTCCAAAAGAAAAGATATGGGCTGGGGTTGTGGCTCAGTGGTAGAGTGCTCGCCTAGCATGCATGAGGCACACTGGGCTCGCTCCTCAGCACCACATAAAAATAAAAATAAAGATATTGGGTCCACCTAAAACTAAAAAATAGATATAAAAAGAAAAGATATGAACAGTGGGTCCCATGGAGTCCACCCCTAAAAACTGTTTAGGAGGGATGTTAAAGCTTTGTACAAAGAACAGAACCATATTTTTTCCTGACTTCACATCGTGGCCAGACTTCTAGATTGAGACTTGAGGGTATTTCTCATTTTAGATAAAATGTAAGCTATTTTCAATGTAAATTACAAATTTCCTATAAGTGCTTAAAGGGGAAAATCCTACCAAAACTATCAATTGGTTTATCCAATGATTCCTTGTTACCGTGGGTGCTATGGTTTGTATGAATGTCCCTCAAAGTTCCATGTTAAAAGTTGCATGTTAAAAGCCTGGTCCTCAGTTCCACTACTGGAAGGAGGTGGAACCTTTAGAAGATAAGGCATAGAAGAAAACTAGGTCACCAGGGTTAGGCCTTTGATGGGGATATTGGGACCTTGGCCCCTCCTCTTCCTCTCATTTGTTTCTTGGCTGCCATGAGGTGGACCAACTTTTTCTCCCAGGAGTTCCACCAAGGAATTCTGTCTTGCTTTGCCATAGACCCAAAGCAATGGATTTGCCCAAACATAGACTGAAACCTCTGAAACTATGAGTCAAAATAAACCCTTTCTTTTATAAGCTGATTATCTCAGGTATTTGTTACAGCAACAGAAAGCTGACCAACACAGCAAATATATTCAGTGGGCACCCCCCCATATGCTCTCTTCACCATACCTCATTCTAGGTGCAAGGCAAAGAAAACTGACTATTGGCAGAAGAGGTCCTCCTGTGCTTTTAAGCTGAAAGGCTTGGCAGTTGTGACATCAAGCAGGTAATACTGCTTCTACCTTAGAACATCCGAAGGAAAAGATAACTCAAAGAAGAAAGGAAGGCCCCACCTCAGGACTCAAGTTAGAAATAAGCAGGAGCAAATGTTCTGTGAATTACAACTGTTCCCACCTAAAAGTGTTCCAGTTAGAAGAATAACTTGTTCCACATTACTCTAATGTTGCTCTTGCAAATAACTATTCTCTGCACTTCAGAGAAGGGTTAATAGCCCCTTTCAAGACATGCTGGAAATAACAATAATAATGATGGTAGTGATGACAAACTAGGGCACAGTGCTTCACACACTCTAATTGCTTCTGACCTTGAGAAGAACTCTGGAAGGTAGGTGGTAATTCCATTTTATATGAACCGAGACTCAGAGATGATAAGATTTGCTCCAGTAGAGACATCTTCTAAACCCAGATCTTCTGACTCTGTGCCCCATAATTCAACTCCTGGGCTGATATATGCCATGTCACAAGCACAAGTTAACTTGTGAAATACCAAAGTCATAACTCATATCTCTAACAGCAAGACTATGAGGTGAAAGCATCCAAGGTAAGGGGCAAAGTCAACTGATCAATACAAAATAGATAGGTCATACACCATGTGTCCCAGAACAAAGTGGCAAAGTACACAGTCAGCAACTCCAGTTCTCGAACATAGGCATCAAGTGTCTGTCAATTAAAAGCATATCCCAAACCTGGCCATCAATTAAAATCACATGAGGAGCATTAGAAGAATTAACTGGCCTTCAGGGCTGATGGTGGGGAACCCGTACCTTGTCCTATGTTAAAAATGGTCAAATATTTGAATATTCCTGAATGCAGGACTTTCCTCACATAGTCCTGGGCTGAGCTCCTGAGTAGAGATGTTTTAGTCTATTTTCCATTGTTAACAGAATATCTGAGTCTGGGTACTTTATAAAGGGAAGAAGTTTACTCTGGATCCCAATTCTATAGGCTAGAAAGACAATAGTATGGCACCACCGAAGTCCTTGAACTGCTTCAACTAATGGTGGAAAGCAGAAGAGCAAGCAAGGAATGCCCTTGTTTTACAACAACCCACTCTGAAGGTACCTAATCCAGTCCCATCAGAGCAACAGTTTACATGCGAAAGGCATTAATCCCTCTTACTAACCATAATCACCTCAGTGGTAGAGCACTCACCTGGCACATGAGAGGCACTGGGTTTGATCCTCATCACCACATAAAAATAAATAAAAATAAAGGTATGGAGGGGGGCTGGGATTGTAGCTCAGTGGTAGAGCACTTGCCTAAAACACGTGTGAGGCACTGGGTTCGATCCTCAGCACTACATAAAAAATAAACAAAAAATAAAGGTATTGTGTCCATTTACAACTAAAAAAATAAAAAATAAAATAAAAATAAAGGTATGTGTCCATCTACAACTAAAAAAATTAAAAAGATATAGCTCAGTTTGTAGATTGCTTGCCTCCCATGCTCAAGGCCCAGAATTCAATCCCCAGCACCACAAAAACAAACAATAACAACAACAAAAACCACTAGAAACTGAATTTTAGCATAAGTTTTGCTGGGGACAAACCACATCCACACTTTAGCAAGAACACTTGTCTAGCCAGTCAAGTTCAGCAATACTAGAGCACAGACTCCTTTCCCCAGGGATGAATGTTAAAGACTTTTTCAGAGCTTTGCATGAAAAAAAAAAAAACACTAAAAAACATGAATAAATAAACAAAACAGGAATAGGAAAAAATCCAAATGCCGAGACATTTCTTCCGAGTTGGTGAACATTCTGAGCCCCTTTATTGGCCCATGGCTAAATCCGCAGCAGAACATAAATTCCAGAAACAACAAATACTGCTCTGGGGATAAAGTAAAATATTAAGTCTGCAGTTCTATACTTGGCAATCACATTTCAGAATTCAGAATTCAAAATTCAGCCATTTAAAATTTAGAATACGCCATTCTAAAACCCAGCAACAGCACAATTTCCAGAATGGCCTTGGGAAGCCTGTTTAGCCCATTATGTAAAAAAACCATAGTAGTATTCCAACTATCCTAATCAGCATTTCAATTTTGAAAGTCAAATCAAAATTCCAAACTACAACAATAAGAAGTTTATCCCCTTCTCAGCTCAAGTGATCTCTGCTGGTCATAGGAAAGGAGAATAAGTAAGTACAGCCATGCGTCAATGGCTTATTAAGTCCCTATGCCTCATGATTGGTTCATTTTCTGGAACTGAAAATAAGAGCACTTACTATCCAGGGTTGGAAAGTAAACAGTCATGCAGGTCTAGGTCTGTCTCCTCTGAGATCTGGAAGAAGAGCCCAATGATGTTTCAGGTAAAATAAGGGCTTTTGACTTTATTTTTCAAACTACTCTTGCCTGGAATCCTAAATAAAGCCAAGATTGCAGTCATAGGATGACAGCTGTGAATACAATAAGTCTAATACTGTTCAACCTTTCCAGGAAAGGGCAAAGTTTTTCCTAATGCTCTCTTACTGTATCTTTGTCAAGAAGTGACTAGGTGGGCTGGGTTGTGGCTCAGCGGTAGAGCACTCACCTAGCACATGTGAGGCCCTGAGTTCACTCCTCAGCACCACTTAAAAATAAACAAATAAAATAAATGTAAAAAAAAAAAAAATAGAAGTGAGCAGGTATGCTGGTAGCCGAACAACATAGTTCTTTACATAAAACAAATAAAAATGTCAAAGTTGTGTATTTGTGGTTATTATACATGTATTCCAACAGGTAAGTAAAATATAGCCCATGGGCCAAATCCAGTCCATTAAAGAGGCATATCCATCATTTTCACATTTTAAAGACACAGAAAAAACCGGAATGTCAGAGGCAACAAATGGCCTCAGAAACCTGAAACATTCTTTCTGAACATGCAGAAAATGTGTGATGGTCCCTGATTTACATAAATTATGTTGTACCTCTTAAAAAATAATTCTAAATTTCTCATGTATGCACAAATATGCATTTGTGCATGTACAGAAATTAATGTGGAACATCACACACCAATCAGGTAACAATGGTCACTTCAGGGGAAAGAATAAGATATTTGGGAGAGGAAAATGAAAGTTTTAATTTCATTGTTTGAATTTCTTGAAAATTATAGGCATACTTTTTACATGTCTAATTTTTAAAATACTTTTAAGTTGTAATAAACTACTTTATAAATACTTTAAAATGATAATATCCCTGAATACAGACTGGGATCATAGAATTAATCAGAAATTGGGCTGGGATGTAGCTCAGTGATAGAAATTAGTACATCCTGGGCTGGGGCTGGGGCTCAGTGGTAGAGCGCTTGCCTAGCATGTGTGAGGCACTGGATTCAATCCTCAGCACCATATATAAACAAATAAATAAAGGTCCATCAATAACTAATAAAAATTTAAAAGAAAGAAAGAAAAAATTAATTAAATTAGTACACCCAAATAGATTCAAAGCAGAATGATCCAAGGAGGTTCTTATACATTTATACCAACAGATATGCATTTGTGCATATACAGAAATTAATTACAGTTTTAGGGGGACACAATATCTTTATTTTTATGTGGTGCTAAGGAGTGAACCCAGTGCTTCATGCATGCTAGGCAAGCGCTCTACCACTGAGCCACAACCCCAGCCCAAATCTTTTCTTTTGGAATGGCTGAACTGAGTTGACTAATTTCTTTTTGATTTTATCTACCTCAGTTTTGAATCATTTGCAGTTTCGAACATGTAATTCACATTAAAGAAATATAGACAACCCAAAGGCCAAATCAAATCCATGAAATAGGCAGGATTGAAAGGTAAAACTGGGGGCTGGGGATGTGGCTCAAGTGGTAGCGCGCTCTCCTGGCATGCGTGCGGCCCAGGTTCGAGCCTCAGCACCACATACAAACAAAGATGTTGTGTCCGCCGAAAACTAAAAAATATATATTAAAAAATTCTCTCTCTCTCTCTCTCACTCTCTCTTTAAAAAAAAAAAAAAAGAAAGAAAGGTAAAATTGGTTTTAACATTTTTAAAGAGTTGGAAAAATGTATGTGAGAGACCACATATGAAGACCCCTGAAGCCTAAAATTCCCTATCTGACCTTTACAGAAAAAGTGTGATGATTCCTGATTTACATTAACAATGTTGCATCTCAAAAATAATTCAAAAGTCCTCTTGCAAATGCCTTCAAAGTCATTTGTAAACACAATAACAACAATTTAGCTGTTTTTTCCTTTTAAACTCAAAGCAGTATTAGCTATTCAGCTACCTCAGTTATCAGATTTGGCTCAAAAAACTGGTGACTTCAGCCTCAGGAGAAAGAGACATTTTCCCAATTACAATCTTATATCCAGGAGCCTAACCAGAATATATAAGGGCACAGGAGAAAACAATCTCAGATTAACACTCTGAACAATCAAAACTAATTTTTTAAATTATTTTTTTAGTTGTAGATGAATATAATACCTTTACTTTATTTGTTTATTTTTATGTAGTGCCAGGGATCAAACCCAGTGTCTCACGCATGCTAGGCAAGTGCTCTACCACTGAGCCACAACCCCGGGCCCCAAAAATAATTTTTAAAATATATCAATTAAAGGGTTAGGGTTGTAGCTCAGTGCAGAGCACATGCCTAACATGTGTGAGGCACTGGGTTCGATTCTCAGCACCACATATAAATAAATAACCTTTTAACCTACTTAATTTGATATAAAAGCAGTTTAGAACTTGGCAAGCACAAATATTTCACAAAGAGACAGTATCAACAGAAAGAGAACAAAGGCTATCACTACAGTAAACTAAGAAAAATTAAGACAATATCCTCACTCACCTCTGGAACACATTTTCCTACCTAAGTATGACACAGAAGGTACTCTACCTCAATGTCCTGGAGACTGAATTCTTTCTGATCTGTAAAGTTTGCAGCCCCAGCACTAAGTTCCATCAGCATCTTGGCAATCTCAGGCTTTATGGCTGAGGTCAGCCGACTGGCTGCTTCCATGACATGCTCCTGCACATCTTTGAGCTGCATGGCCGCCTTTGAGTAATGCGAGTTTCGGAACACAGTGCTGAAGAGATCTGTGAGGAAAGTACTGGCACGGCAGAAGACGTTGAGGGCGTCCAGGTATTTGGAGATACCCTGCTGGATGTCAGCGATGGGAGTGGAGTGTGGCATGGTATGGTGGCAGGTGCCTGCAGCAGTCAGACTGCCCAGGGACGCAGAGGTGGCTGTGGATGCCAGGGGAGCGCTCAGTGCTCGGCCCAGCTCAGGCATCGGGTACTGCTGGTGCTGCTGTACCTTCTGCTTGGACCCGCCAAGCAGGAAGCGCCGCTTGTAGTCCATTTTACTGTCCTGGGCACTGCAGCAATACATGCGGGTTGGGGAACTGTCCCAAGGACTGAGAGCAGATCAGGGTTCTGATTCTTTTTTTTTTTTTCCAAAATTGCAGCTAGGTATAAAAATAGTGGAGTTCTGCAAATCTAAGTTTTAAAAAAGGCATTTCCATGAGGCAGATGATCATGTGATCCAACATAGAGGTGAAGACAACTGGTTTATATAATTAATATTTTCAGTGTAGACAGGATCACTGACAAAAAAATAAAAGTGTGTTCAAAATGCTGTATAAGAACTGTTTTGCATTCCACTCTCTTAATAAAAAGGTATGCTTGCTGAGGAAAATGTTTACTTATAATTGCTTTGGAAGAATATTTTGATACTTATATTTACAATGGCAAAAAAATAACTTAACTTTTTAAAAATGTAATATAATGTATCTTCAGTATACCAAAAAGTTAGAACCCAAAAACCCACAAGCTGATCAACAGCAATTTAAAAAGCAATACATGGTTACTACACACAAAGTCCTTAAGAAGGAAGATCAAACTTCTGCAGAATTTTGACAGAGCCTGCCTGTCAAATCCATTTACCTGTAAAGCTTCTCCTCAAAACTAAAAATTTCCAAATTTCCTGCAATGTTTTCTGAAAACAAGTTTTCTTTAAAAATGGCATTTGTTATTATAAGTGTTCTCCTCCTTTCCTTTTGTTTGCTGAGGTAGTGATTTCCTTATAACATCAATAAAAGGTGCTTGCAGACTGGGTTGGCCCTCATTTACAAAGTCTGAAGCAAGACTGCACAGATGTATTCATAAGGCCTCTAAGTCATTTCCTGTAAAGGGGAAAAAAAGAAGATAAAGTCAGGAAGGCCATAAGACAATGAGCAATTCTGAAACATTAATTTATGGAATGTTATCATCTACACAGGCAGGCTACAAATGAATGAAATAAAATATCATATTATAAACTTAAAGAAGCAGGACAACAGTAAAAGTTGAACTGTGAAATGATTACTGTTAGAAAATTCCTCAAGGGCTGGTGATGTAGCTTAGTGGCAGGGCATTTGTCTAGTATGTGCAGGACCCTGCCTTCACTAAAAGGGAAAAAAAAAGAAAAAGAAAATTCCTCAAGTTGTAGTAGAAAAATAATGCAACAAGGTAAATCTGATTCCACACCAACCACTCCAAAACTGAGGCTAACCGGTGACACCTTGAACAAGGCCTGGCTTGTTTTCACTAATCGGCAAGAAGATCGGATGAATTCACTTGTCCCTTGGTATCCATGGAGGACTGATTCCAGGACTCCCTGAAGGTCTCCAAAATCCAAGAATGCTCAAGTTCCTTAAATAAAATGGCACTGTATTTGCATATAACATATATACCATCCTTCCCTACACTTTAAATCACCTCTAGATTACTTATAGTACCTAATACAATGTAAATGCTATGTAAAAAACTGTATTGTTTAAGGAATAAAAAATCTGAACACATTTAGCACAGGTACAATTTGTTAAAAAATATTTCCTATTTAGAATTAAACCTGGAAATGTGGAACCTAGAGATATGACGTCTGACTAAGCTTTTGGTGAAAGATATTAATCTCCTCACAAAACTTTGAAGAGATCAGATAAAGGAAAGATGAGCACAAAGATGAGAGAAATCAGGAAGGCTGTTATGAAAAAAAAAAATTATTCTGTGTTGAGAGCCACAGCTGAAGGGGCCCCAGCAAACTTCCAGCTGCCGGCTGATGATTGGCTCACAGCAGCCCCAGCAACATCTAGCTGATTGGCTCCTCTGTGGTGATGCTCATTGGGCTGTTTCCCTGCCCTTTCAGACCACGGAGCTGCTCATTGGGGGACTTTTTTGGCTCCGCCCATGTGACCCAGCCAATAGGCCTCAAGAGCAGGAGGATTGTGGGAGGTGAAGAGAAGCTTGTGTGGGAGAGAGAGGCTTGTGGAAAGCCGGTGGTGGCAGTTGAGGCTCTGAGGGTTTTTCCTGAGAGGCTGTTTTGTTTGGCGTGTGTGGTTCTAAAAATAAAGTCAGTTTCTTTTGACAAGTGGCTCCTGATTGTGCCCAGCCAGACTGCGGCAATTCTGAGGTAGGCCTTGATTGTAGGATAGATTTTGAGTAGTACAAAAGGGACACATAGGCGCTCACCAAGTGAAGAATCATCTCAGCAAAGGCCCTGAAGCAGGAGAGCACCAGGTCTGTTCAGGATATACCCAGGTGGGCTAAAGTACAGGGTGCAGAAAGACAAAGTCTTGAGAGAAAAGTGGCTGGCAGGTGGTTTGTAAACAGGATTCTTCTAATCACAAGCCAAATACCAATTTCTCCCTGGGTATTCAGAGAGGAAGCTTGGAAAAATATGCTGTTTTTCACTCCCTGGGGTAATTTCTACAGAATCTCTGGCTCTGGTTAGCAAATCTGGACATCACTGGTTATAGTTTCTGATACCTACAACAGAAAAATAGCCTATTCTCACTGAGCTAACTTCAGGGGTAACATTTGCTTGAACTACCTGTTCTGTCAAACACAGCAATAGTTCAAATATATTTTATTAAAAGTTATATTTAGTATATACTAAACTTCAGCATATATAATATCAATGTATAGTTTGATGTACTTTTTTATTTTCAATGTTGAGGACTGAACACAGGATCACCTTGTATGTGCTAAGCAAGTGCTGTACCACTAAGCTACACATCCAACTCTGGTCTACTTATTAATGACCAGTTTCTTTCTTTCCATTTTCATTTTTGTACATAAAAATACACATAAATAATACTTTGTCACTTATCATGGCCAATCATCAACTCCTTTGAAGTTCTATAACTATGTAAGGAACACAGGAAGTTAGTTTATAAGAGCAAGAAACAAGAGTGCTGAGAACACAGACATACATGTAAATTCACCTATGGCTCTGTGAAATTCTTGACCCTTAAAGAAGAAAAAGACAAACAAATTGATAGCCAGGCATGGTGGCACATGTCTATAGTCCCAGAACTTGGGATCACTTGAGGCCAGAAGTTTGAGGCTAGCCTGGACAATACAGCAAGAATTCAGCTCAAACAGAAAGACAAAAACAAACAAACAAAAAGCTCATAAACTTCTCCAGAAACAAGTAACAAATGGCTACTTGTAAGAAATCTGATCCCAGTTGTTCTTTTTTCAAATTCATGACAATAAGGCAATGGTACCTAACCTTGCCCAAGTGCTACATCATAATCAATTCTAATGTATAAAAGCAGCACTCAACAGAAACAAAGAAGGCTGTTCCTGTGGAAACTCTGTGGCTGTAAAGGAAAACCTTTGCCTTGAGTTCACCACAGTGTCTTGAGTAGACCAGAGAAGCACTTATTGTTCAGCGATGCACCAAATTTCCTAGTTCCTGGGCATCCTCTTCCACTGCTATCTCTGGCTCTAGGAGAGCCCATTCCCATTCCTTTGGCAGGTGGACCTGCAAGACCAAGTTGCTTACCTAACTTCTAAAAACAATCAGAAACATTAAACTTTTTTTTTTTTTTAAATTGTATCCTTCCAAAGTTTATTTGAATTATAAGGATTAAAACTATTTCAGCCAGATGCAGTGGTGTATGCCTGTAACCTCAACTACTTGAGAGGCTGAGGCATGAGAATTGCAAGTTTGAGGCCAACCTCAGCAACTTAATAAGACCTTGTCCCAAAATAGAAAATAAAAGAACTGGGGTATAGTTCAGTGATAAAACACACCTGGGATCAACTCCCAGTACCAGAAAAAAAAAAAAAAGACAACTTCACAAAAATTCATCTATAATTAAATAGCACAGTCTCTATCAAAATCTAAAGTAAAGTTTTAATGGAAATGGGCAAGCTGACATGCAAAAGATCCAGCATGACCAAAACAAATATTTTTTTGGGGGGGAGTGCTGATCATATCATACTGATTTTAAAATCTACTATAAAAATATTATAATCAAAGCAGTGGAGCACTGACATAAGGAAGGACACATAAGTGACTGGAACAGAACTGGATGTCCAGAACTAAACTCAAATACTTAGGCTTAATTACTTCATGGAGTTTGTTTCCAGTGGTAGGGATTGAACCTAGGGCATGACTCATGCATGTTAGCCAAAACCTTTTATAAGGGTATCAAAACCATTCAATGGAGAAGGAATAGTCTTTTCAATAAGTGGTGCTAGGGTAACTAAATATCCACACACCCAAAAATGAATGTGACCAGATGAGGTGCCCCATCTGTAAGTCCCAGTGGCTCATGAGGTTGGAGCAAGAGGATCGCAAGCTCAAAGCCAGTTTCAGCAATTTAGCAAGATCCTGTCTCAAGAAATTAAAAAAAGGGGCTGGGGATGTGGCTCAAGCGGTAGTACGCTCGCCTGGCATGCATGCAGCCCAGGTTCGATCCTCAGTACCACATACAAACAAAGATGTTGTGTCTGCCGAAAACTAAAAAATAAATATTAAAATATTCTCAAAAAAAAAATTAAAAAAGGCCTGTGGATGTGGCTCAGTGGTTAAGCACCACTGGGTTACACCATCAGTACCAAAAATAAAAGAATGAATGTTGTGAACCCCTATCTCACATCATATACAAAAATTAACTCAAAATAAATCAAAGATTTAAATATAATAATTAAAATATAAAACTCTTAGAAGAAAACAAGTGAAAATTTTTGTGATCTTGGGTTAGACAATGGTTTCTGAAAATAACACCTAAAGCATATGCAACAAAAAATTTAAAAATTGGGTTTCATCAAAATAAGAACTATGGCTGGGGATGCAGCTCAGTATTAGAGCACTTGCCTGGCATGCATGAGGTCCTGGGTTCAATCTCCAGCACCACACCCATGCGCACGTGCACAAAAGAAAATTTTAAATGTTTATAGAAGAATGCAGTGGTGAACAGCTGTAATTCCAGTTACATGGGAGACTAAGGCAGGAAGATTAAAAATTCAAGGGCAATTTAGCAAGACCTTGTCTCAAATTAAAAAATAAAAAGTGTTGAGGGTATAGCTTAGTGATAGAGTGCTTGCCTAGCATGCACAAGGTCCTGGGTTCAATCCCAGCAGCACAAAAAGAAAGAAAATTCAATTAAAAAGGTAGACAAACCATGAAAATGGAAGGGAGACCAGTAGAGTAGAGGAGGAGAGAAAATGAGGGGGAAAGGGGAGGACGGGAAAGGGGAGGAAATGAGTTGGATAAGGCTGACCAAATTTTGCTGTGGGCATGTGTAAATGTACCATGGTGAATTCCACCTTTATGTACACCTATAAAGTAATAATTTATAAAAACAACAAATAGATGGGGAGAAGGTCAGTAGAGTAAGGAGGTGGTATGGGGAGGAGTATGTTGGGGAAAAGAAGAGGGAAGAGGTATTGGGGACTGAAAATGGAGCAAATTATATTCCATGCATGTGTGATTTTGAAAAAATGAAACCAACTATTACATATAACTATAATGCACTAACAAAAACATACAAAAAATGTACAATAACCAATGTTAGTGAAAATGTAGAGAAATTGAAATCCTCATTCACTGTAAGTAGAAGATTAGATGAGCACTTTAAACAGTTTAACAGTTTCCTCAAATGGTTAAATATACACGACCCACAAATTCAATTCCTATGCATATATCCAAAAGAAAAGAAAAAAAAAAATCCACATGCTAGGCTCAGTGGCACACATCTGTAATCCCAGTTACCTGGGTGGCTGAGGCAAGATAATCACAAGTTTGAAGCTAGCCTGGGCAACTTAGTGAGACACAATCTCAACATAAAAATAAAATAGGTTGGGAATGTATTTCAGTGGTGGAGTGCTTGCTTGGCTTGTGCAAGCCCCTGGGTTCAATCCCTAGTAAACAAGTTCATAAAGAAAATCCTATATTCAAACACTCACAGCAGCATTATTTATAATAGCTAAAAAGTAGTAACAACTCAAATGTATATCAACTGATAAATGAATAAAAAAAGGTATATAATGGAATATTAATCAGGACAAAAAGGAATGAAGTTCTGACAAATGCTACAATGTGTATGAACCTTGAAAACATTGGGAAAAGTGAAAGAAAAACTACATACAAGAAAGCATATATTATATAAAATATCCAGGATAGGCAATTCATGCAAATATAAAGTAAATTTGTAGAAAGCTGGGATTGTGGCTCGATGGCAAAGCACTTACCTCACACGTGTGAGGCCCTGGGTTCGATCCTCAGCACCACATAAAAATAAACAAATAAAGGCATTGTGTCCATCTACAACTAAAAAAAAATATTTTTAAAAAAAGTAAATTTGTAAAATAGGGAGTACTTGGCTAATAGATATGGGATTTCTTGTCCCAAAATTAGATAATAGTGATGCTGGTACAACTCTGAATATACTAAAAAACGATTGAACTATATACTTTTAAAAGATGAATTTTTTAAAAAATATTTATTTATTTATTTATTTTTAGTTTTCGGCGGACACAACATCTTTGTTTGTATGTGGTGCTGAGGATCGAACCCGGGCCGCACGCATGCCAGGCAAGCGCGCTACCGCTTGAGCCACATCCCAGCCCTAAAAAGATAAATTTTACCTCAATAAAACTATTACTTTTTAAAAAGTATCACCATATCATCCTTTGCCATTTTCTTTATGTATCATATTCACTAGTAAAAGGTGTATAATAAAAAAAATACATTTTCCAGGGATGCCTTTAGCACCAGACTGTCTCCTTTTTGTACTCCAGATAGAAATCTAAAGGCTGCTATCCAGAATCTGGGAATGTAAATTACCAAAACAAAACAAAAAAAAAAAACCCTTGGAGATCAACTAATTTGCTAGACACAGTGGCACACACCTGCAACCCCACCTACTCAAGAGAATAAGGCAGGAGGATAACAAATTCAAGGCCAGCCTGTACAATTTAGCAAGAGCCTGTCTCAAAATAAAAAATTAAAAGGGCTGGGCCAGAGATGTAACTCAGTGGTGGACTGCCACTGGATTCAATTCCCAGGACTGCCAAACAAAACAAAACAAAACAAAACAAAACAACAACTCATCTAATTTAAACCCTGCAATTTACAGATTAAAAAAAAAAAAAATCCCATGATACTAAATGTCTCGCACTAGGCCACATAATCTCAGGATCGTACACTGGTATCTTGACTTTCAGAACTCCAAACATGAATGTTCTGTTCTAAACTACCCAGACTGGCAGATAAGATTGGGCAATGCTACAAGAAAAAAATCCTAAAATGAGGCCTAATCTAATAAAGTTTTGTTTCTTGCTCATAAAAAAATTCAATGTGGGTCTGGCAGCCCTTCTTCAACTTGTAGGGACATCATTGGAACTTTACTGTCTTTAACAGTCACTCCAGCACAGAAAAAAAGTGAAAATTCATACCCCCTCATTAATCCACTGAAAGTGACACATATCCTTTCCCTTCACAGCAAGGCTTTAGTCAAAATTAGTCACATGATGCCAAATTAACTGTAAGAGAGATCGGGAAATGTAAGAGAACATATGGAATACTGTAAAAGCATTATAGTTGGCTGTAGCTGTCCATCCAGCCATGTGTTGTACAGTTCTGACCAGATGGCAAAAGCAATCTGGACTTCACGCAGGGAAGGCTGTTCTTTAATGCAGAGGCCCCACAGCTACTCTCCAGAGGCCAGCTCAAACTCACCCATAGTCTGCTCCAGAATGTGGTTCTCAGTTGTGTGTATGTATGGAGAAAGGGGGAGCGGGTTCCTTTGAGAAACTTATGAAAAATCACTTCAGTCTAACACTCATCCAAAACACCGAAGTTTCCATTCAGTTTTGGAACTGGAGCCCCAGGTGAAAACAACAACAAAAACAAACTGCCCTTCACATCTCCATGCTTTCCTTCCCTCCAGAGGAAGACTATATAGTCCGGGAAGCATCAGATGATGTTTTGAAAACTGAGCTTCACTTTTTGCTTCTAGGGTTGGTCAAACAGGTTACCAAGCAAGGAAGACCTAAGGTTCAGGCTAAAGTATTTAGTAAAACCTCAGAGAAATAATATATAAGGGACCTTTGGACCCCCACTATTTCCTATGCACCTGTCTTCTCAAGGTGTGGTCCTTGGACCATGAACATCAGAACTAAGTATCCCAAGGCCAAGGGTACACCTGTGTTATTAACCAAATACTTCCTCACAAAATTTGTATGTTGAACCAAATTTCCAATATGATGCCATTTGAGGTAGTTAGAGGTAATTAGGTTGTGAGGATATAGCCCTCTTAAATGGTATTAGTAATTTTTTTTTTTTTTTTTTGGTACCAGGGATTGAACCTAGCAGCACTCAAACACTGTGCCACATCTTGGCCTTTTATTTTTTATTTTGAGACACAATCTCACTAAGTTGCTTAGAGTTTCACTAAGTTCCTGCCTCAGCCTCCAAAGCTGCTGGGATTACAGGTGTGTGCCTGTAATTATTAAAAAAAATAAATAAAAGCCAAAAAACTAGGTCTCTCTTTTCCTATCATATGAAGATGTAAAAAGCTGGAAATCTGCAATCCAGAGGAGGGCCTTTGCCAGAACCCCATAATGATGACACCTGATCTTGGACTTTTAGATTCCAGAACTCAGAAACAAAGTTCTGTTGTTTTTAAGTCACCCAGTCTATGGGACTTTGTTAAAGCACTCAGCAACTAAGATAACCTGTATGATGATAGGTCTTACATAATAGTATACTAGAGGTGGTCATAACCACCACCAAGAATTTTGTTAAGAACGGAAGCCAGAAAACTATGGCATTTACAGGTAAATGGATGGAGTTAGAGAAGATATGGCTAAGTGAAGTTAGCCAATCCCAAAAAACCAAACGCCGGATGTTTTCTCTGATATAAGGAGGCTGATTCATAGTGGAGTAGGAAGGAATAGATGAACTCTAGATAGGGCGGAGGAGTGGGAGGGAAAGGAAGGGTGTATGCAGTTAGAAATGATGTTGGAATGTGATGGACATTATTATCCAAAGTACATGAATTGGGGCTGGGGTTGTGGCTTAGTAGTAGAACACTCACCTAGCATGGGTGAGGCACTGGGTTCGATCCTCAGCACCACATAAAAATAAATAAATAAAGGTATTATGTCCATCTACAACTAAAACATATTTAAAAAAAATAAATAAAAATAGGAATTGGTGGGAATGAATATACTTTATATACAATCAGAGATATGAAAAAATTGTGCTCTATATGTGTAATAAGAATTGTAATGCATTCCACAGTCATATATACATTGAAAAAAAAAAAAGAACGAAACAAAAAAAATGGAAGCCAGGGGCTGGGGTTGTAGCTCAGTGGTAGAGTGTTTGCCTCTTATGTGGAAGGCACTGGGTTCGATCCTTATTTGTTTTAAAAAAAAAAAAAAGGTATTTTGTTAATCTACAACTATAAAAAGTTTAAAAAAATAAAAAGAGTGGAAGCCAGAAGCTGAGTGTAGCTCAGTGGTAGCGCACTTGCCTCATATGCACGAGGTCCTGGGTTCGGTCTCTAGCACTATAGGAAACACACACACACACACACACACACACACACACACACACAAAATGGAAACAGCAATTTTTTTTCACAAGACACCATATTAACATTAAACTTACTGAAACTAGAATGAAAAGAAAGAACACACCAGTGAAAAACAATGGCTTAAGGATTTCCTCCACTTATATTAGAATCAGGATACCACTCTTACTAGAATGACAATTAAAATGTTGATTCCTAGGGCACAACTAAGATCTAATACATCAATCTTTGTGGTGGAGCTGAGAACACTTATTTTTAACAAGTTCCTCAGGTGATTATGATGCACACAATAATTTGAGAACCAAAGTGGTCAGCTGAAAATGTGCTGAAAGCCACAAGTATGAGCACTCCAAAAGACACCACCTGTCTAAAATAACACTTAGTGAAACTCAGGTATTCTCAACAATATTTCTGTGCACTCAAGAATTCAGAAAAGCAGCTGGGTATGGTGGTGCATGTCTGTAATCCCAGTGACTTGAGAAGCTGAGGCAGGAGGATCACAAGTTGGAGACCAGCCTCAGCAACTTAGCAAGAACCTGTCTCAGAATAAAAATAAAAGGGCTGGGGATGTGGCTCAGTGCTCAAGCATCCCTGAGTTCAGTTGCCAATACCTAAACAAAAAAACAAAAAAAAATCAGAAAAGCATTTCCACAGTTAATGAGTATAGCTCAATGGTAGATGGCTTGCATTGCAGTGCAAAGCCCTTGGTTCCATTCCTAAAACACGAAAAATGAAAACAAAAACAAAACAGAAAGGCACTTCTCCCACCAAAATAATAAATACTTCTGAAAACCAAGAAGCTAGTTGGACAATTCAATGAGAAATTCTGTGTGTATCATAACTGCTTCTAACAAGATCCCATAAGCGCCACGATCAAGCCTAGAGTTCTTCTCTAGGTAGAAGAAAAAACAAGCTCCTTAAAAAAGATGAAAAGTGGTTCATTTGTGATTTTTGTTGTTGTTGTTTTGGTACTGGGGGCTCTTTACTGCTCAGCCACATCCCTGGCTTTCTTATTTACATTTTAAAATTTTGAGATGAAGACTCACTAAATTGCTGAGGTTGGTCATGAACTTGTACTTGTGATCCTTCCTGCTTCAGCCTTCCAAGTAGCTGGGATTATAGGTAAGTGTCACTACACGTGGTTTGAAAACTATTTTTTTTAATCATTTTTTTTTTTTAAGTCCTGGGAATTGAACCCAGGAACACTTTACCACTGAGCTACATCTGCAGCCCTTTTTCTTCTTTCTTTTCTTTTTTTTTTTTTGGTACCAGGGATTGAACTCAGTGCACTCGGCCACTGGGCCACATCCCCAGCCCTACTTTGTATTTTATTTAGAGACAGGGTCTTACTGAGTTGCTTAGCGCCTTGCCATTGCTGAGGCTGGCTGTGAACTCACAATCCTACTGCTTCAGCCTCCTGAGCCACTAGGATTACAAGTGTGCACCACTGCACTGGACTCTTTTTTATTTTGAGACAGGGTCTTTCCAGATTATACAGGCTGGTCTCAAATTTATAATCCTGCCTCAGACTCATGAGTCGCAGTGAGTGCAACCGTGCTTGGCTTGGTTTTTACTTATTCTTTTTTTTTTTTTTTTTAAAGAGAGAGTGATAGAGGGAGAGAGAGAGAGAGAGTTTTTTTAATATTTATTTTCTTTAGTTATCGGCGGACACAACATCTTTGTTTGTATGTGGTGCTGAGGATCGAACCCGGGCCGCACGCATGCCAGGCGAGCGCACTACCGCTTGAGCCACATCCCCAGCCCGGGTTTTACTTATTCTTAACAGATCTCATATCTCTTGAGTTAATCCTTTAGATAAGGTTAAATTCAAGGAAATATCATGAAACTAAAATCCTATTCAAGTTCTATCATTCTCAAATGGGATCTTGCCAAGAAATAATGTGCAGAGAAGGTGGTCACACCTATCTACAGAGTCATTGTCATGGCAGTGAACATAACATTGCTTCACAAAATACTGTCAGAAGTTGTGTGATAGGTACATAAGGTTTATCATATCATTTGCTCTAATGTATATGATTAAATATTTCTGAAATAAAAGCACACACAAGCAGCTGGCTATATTCCTTTTATTTTTTATTTTAAACAAAATTCTTCCCAATGTTTTCCGATTGTTTTTCAAAAGCTTTCCCCCTTATTTATCTGCCTGAAGGACTAAATATGTTCCATCCATTTAAGGACATTTATTTTTTTATATTTTCTTAAAGGAATTTTCACTGGAAAAAACATTCACGATTTATGAATACACTATTCATGCTGCATGGAAATAAATACACATTGTGAAAGACCGCAGAAGTCAGTGTAGCCAAGACTTGTTAAGATTTCAGTAATGTATTCATAAATTTTAATCCTACCTAAAATTCTCAAACACATAGCAGAAAATTATGTTTTAGTAGGTTAAGTCACATCTTTTCAACATCACAATAATTTTGCAAAGTCAGCAGCAATTTCCACTTCAAACAATAAAAAACAAGTATTCATTAATATAAAAAAATTTAAACAGAATTATTGTAAGATCTAGCAATTGTACTTCTGAGTATGTACAGAAAAGAACAGAAAGCAGGGACCTGAACAGATATTTGTACAGCCATGTTCATGGCAGCTTATTCATAACACCTAAAAGGTGGAAACCACTCAAAAGTCCATCAACAGATGAACAGACAAAAAAATGTGGTATATCCATACAATGGAATATTATTCAGCATTAAAAAATAGGGGGAAGCCTCGTAGGGTGACACACACCTATAATTCTAGTGATTTGGGAGGCTGAGGAGCAGGATTCAAAATTCAAGGTCAGCTTCAGCAATTTAGAGAAACCCTCAGCAATTTAGCAAGAACCTGTCTCAAAACAAAAAAATACTCCACGGGCACAGTGGCGCATGCCTGTAATCCCAGTGGCTCTGGGATTACAAGGCACTAAGTAACTCAGTTGAGACCCTATCTCTAAATAAAATACAAAACAGTGCTGGGGATGTGGTTCAGTGGTCGAGTACCCCTGAGTTCAATCCCTAGTACCCCCCAAAATAAATAAATAAGGACTGAGAATGTAGTTCAGTGGTAGGGCACCAGTCTAACATGTACAAGGTCCTGCACCCAGTACCTCAAAAAGAAGGAAAGGGAATTCTGACTCATGCTCCAACTTGCAAGAACCTTGGAGACATTATGCTAAGTGAAATAAATCATATACATAAGGACCAATGTATTTGATTCTAATATATGAGGTACCTAAAATAGTCAAATTCATAAATGCAAAAAGTAGAATGTAAAAAAAAAAAAAAAAGTAGAATAGAGGTTCCCGGGGCTGGGGAAAGAGAGATAAATAAGTTATTGTCTGATGTGGTAAGGAATTTCAGTTTGGGATGCTTGAAGAAGTTCTGGATTTAGGTGGTGGTAATGGTTGTAACAACACTATGAATGTACTTAATGACACTGAACTGTATACTTAAAAATGATTGAAATGACAACTTTTATGTTATGTATACTCCACCACCAAAAAAAAAAAAAAATCACGAGATCATAAGATATTACGAAAAATTCACTTTTGGAGGAGTTAAGGCACTAAGTGATTATTCTGAAATTGACTGGGGGTGGGGTATCAGGCAATTATCCTCCCTTTCCTGTTTATACTGTTTTGTACAATATTACCCTGGGGAAAGTTTTTTATAAAAGAAAAAGGGCTGGGGATATAGCAGCACAAGGAGTGGATATAGCATGCACAAGGCCCTGGGTTTGATTCCCAGCACCACAAAAAAAAAAAAAAAGAAAGAAACTAGCTACAGATGAAATGCTAATAAAAACACCATTTTGCAACCCTAATGAAACAGTGATTATCAATCATGGTTAAAATCATTAGATGAAAATTTGGTGAGGAAGTTTATGATGAAGGAATTAGACTTGATGACACTTGAACCCTCTGATTAATTCCAGTATTATTAAAAATAGAGAACTAGACATATAATTACATTATATTATGTAATGCTGTTATGGCATATTATTATGATGATGAAATACAAAGTACTTGGTACCATTCATGAAACACTAAAATATTTAGGTAAAATCTAATCAAGACTCCCTCTCTAGCCAGCAATTTATAGGAAATATGAAAGATAAACTACAAATTAAGTATTTTCCATAGGTCTTTTTAACCTTGCACATAAATAATCAGTTTTAAAAACCAAGGATCTTATAGCCTAGGTGAATTATAGTTTTAATAGTTTTCTCAGAGCAGTTTTACCAGCTTTGTCCTCCAGTTTCATTTTTGTTCCTTTCTCCTAACCTTGCAATGTGTCTGTGCCTATCGGTATGTATGTTAACATGAACTGAACCCAGGGCCCTGGGCAGGCCAGGCAAGTGTTCCACCACTGAGATATCTCTCAAAGCCTTTTAATCTCCTTTTTGCATGTAATTTACACTCACTGGGGTTCCCTGGCACTTAAGAATTAAATCAAACTTCTCACCAAGACCAGCACAGCCCTGCCTTACTCTTCAGCTTCATTTTGTGCCTTCTGATCCCTTGCTCTTAACTGTCCAGCCACATTGCTCAGATTCTAGTTTTTCTAGCACACCAAACTCTTCCATACCTTGCCGATGCCCCTATCTGGGAAGCTCTTACCACCCTCTTACTCTCCTACTCATGATGCTCTTCCTTATTGTCTTTTAGTTCTTGAAAAATTATCACTCCTCAGAGAAGCCAATTTTCTCTTTTTTTTCTCCTTTTGGGGGGGGGGGTATTAGGGATTGAATCGAGGGGCACTTAACCACTGAGCCACATCACCAGCCCTTTAAATTTTTCATTGTGAGACAGGGTCTCACTAAGTTGCTTAGGGCCCCACTAAGTTGCTGAAGCTGGCCTCAAATATCCAATCCTCCTGCCTCAGCCTCCCAACTCACTGGAATTACAAGTGTGCACCAATGTGCTGGGCCAGAGAAACCATCTCTAGTCAACCTGTCTAAACTAGGTTCACCTCATGCCTACAATGCTGTCTTGTCTTAATGAACTAGCAATCATCTTATCACTTCATTTGCTTGTGTATAACTTACCTGCTGGCATATAAGTTCCTAAGGACAGCACTGCCCTGTTGACTGCTGGGTCCCCAAAGTCAATGAGTGTGCTGGAAGATTCTTTGGAAATCTGATATCAGTGAGTCACTGATTGTTTTCTAGTGGCACTGTCCTGAAAATCTAAGAAAATGGCTCCTATGCAAGTCATCTCTCTACCTGGAAGGTGACAATTATCTGTGGCCTTAAGATAAGTGACATGGGGCAAAGGATGTAGTTTAGTGGAAGAGCACGTGTGAGGTCCTGGGTTCTATCCTAGCACCATACACACACAAGAAAAAAAGGAACATGAGGCAAAACAGAAATCATGGTTTCTACTTGCAAGGTTCACAGGTCACAGTATCATGAAACAATCTCCTCTCAAGCCGTGGCTTGATGTAAATGGAAAATGCTAGCTATTTCCCTGCCTATACTTTATTATTCACAAATCTGTTTATGGAATCTTTCACTATACACATACACATACATACACACACACACACACACACACACACACACACACACACACACTTTCCCTTTCATTTCTATAGTCAAAAATATACTTCTATTCCTTGGCAGTCCCAAGATTTGCAATTCAATTTATCTCACCAAAGTTGATGATCAAATATAGATGAACCCTCCAAAGAAGATGTAACAAAAAGCACACAAAAACACATTACCTATAAGAAAATGCAAATCAAACCACAAGATACACTAGGCATGGTGGTGCATGCCTGTAATCCCAGAAACTCAGGAGGCTGAGGCAGAAGGATCTCAAGTCCAAGGCCGGCCTCAATAACCCTGTCTCAAAATTAAAAAAAAAAAAAAAAAAAATTTAAGGGCTAGGAACATAGCTCAGGGATAAAGCTCCTCTAGGTTAAATCCCCAATACTCAAAAATAAAATAAACTACAAGATACCACTTCACAGCCACTAGGATGGCTATAATAACAAGTGCAGACAATAACAAGTATTGACAAGGATGCAGATAAACTTTAATCTTCATGCACTGCTCACTGGATTGCAAAATGGAAAACAAACTAGCAGTTCCTCAAATGTCTAAACACGGAATTACCACACAACCAAGGGATTATACTCCTATGCATATACCCAGAGAAATGAAAAACATGTCTACACGAAACCTGTACATGAATATTCAGAGCATTGTTCATAATACCCTAAAACTGAAAAAAAAATCAACTGTCTTATCAACTGACAAATGAATAAACAAAATGTGATATAACCATAGAGTGGAATTCTACTCATTCTTGAAGAGGAATGAAGAGCCAATGCATCCATTAATATAAAATATCCAGATTAGGCAAATTCAGTGAAACAGAAAATTAATGGCTACCTAAAGCTGTGGGCTGGGAGGGAGAAATAAGAAGTGACTGCTAATAGGCAGAGGGTTTCTTTTTTGGAGTGATGAAAATGTTTTAACGTTAATTTCATTTAGTTGTGGCACAGTTGCAAACAAACTAAAAACCATTGAACTGTATACCAAAAATAAAAACTTACAAAAATATAAAGATGAACCACTCTACAAGCAATTCCCTCTTTAGAGAAAATGAAATCCACAGAAAATGTTCCACTCCTGTCCAACGCACAATAATGTAAACCCAAAATATCTACTCTTGATAATGTGGAGACACTACAGGAAATTCTTTAGACAGATTAGTGAAGTTATTGTCCATGAAGTTCAAAGCCCAACCATTTCCATGTTTTAAGTTGAGACTGACTAAAACCATATTTAGACATGCACTCCAGAAAAATGCTTTGAAGAATTTTATTCTCATCATTCATGAATTTAAAATATCCATCCAGGCAAGAGAAAATGCCTGAAAGATTCAGTCTTTTGTTCCCTTCCTCCTTAGAACTCTTACTCTTTTGGCTCCCTTTATCCATTATCTCATTTGAAAGTGAAGCACCTTTGTCAGAGCAAAAATGAAAAGATGCTAGTTCTAGCTCACCTCCTTACTTCCATTTGAGCCATTCCTCCTTAGTGCAATGGGTCCTCAGAGCTCTGCTGTATCCTCTAAGATCAGAACATTCTCCCTGGGAAGATTCCCCAATCCATCTCTAGCCCAGATTTTTCTCCTAATCTCCAAACACCAAATACTCAACTGCTCAACAGACAGGTTCCCAAATCAAATGTCCAAAACCAACTCACCCAATGTTCCTTTTGTCTCTATGAATGGCATCACCATCCACCTCCTTGAACAAGGCAGAAACCTGGGAGTAAGCCTCCACTCCTCACTCTCCTTCACATCCAATTAATCATTTCTTCTTCCCCTTCCTGCCTTACTAGTGTTCCAGTCCTTCTCTTTCTATCATCACTGCCACTATCAAAGCTCAGATCATATTCATCTCTTATCTGAACACCAAGGTGATTCCTAAGTGGTCTTCCAAATGCCTGCGCTCCTCTGGTTGCTGTGTGATTGTTACAGATCCAATCTGATCACGCCACTCTCCTACATTATACCGGGAATGATGACTGGGCATGGTTGTGTATGCCTGTAGTTCCAGCAACTTGGGAGGCTAAGGCATGAAGATCGTGAGTTTAAGGCCAGCCCCAGTGACTTAGCAGGGCCCTAAACAACTTTGCAACTGTCTCAAAACAAAAAAAATTTTAAAAGCTGGATCTTAAAAAAAAAAAAAGGATGGGGAGGTGGACCATTGGTTAAGCACCCCGGGGTTCAATCCCCAGTGCAAAACAAAAACCTGTAATGGCTCTCCACTGTCCTTCCCAACTTTCTCACACCGTCCTTGTTTTTCCCAACACCACCTGCTTCTGACACATACCATCTTCCCCCTCTCCACTGGTCTACATAGTCCATTCCCTTCATCTGGAAAGCTCTCTTGGCTTACTCTCATGCCTCCTGGATGTCTAACTTACATGTCACTTCCTCTTGGAAGCCACTCTGTGCTAGGGACCCATCTGTGTGCTACCATAGCATCCTGTTTTTAGCCCTGTGCTGGCATTAACTTTGACGTTCTGTAACATACTGTGTCACAACCGACAGTTTCCTCAGTGTTTCCCTGCCATCTCCAAGCCCCAGCTCACTGAGCTCATTCAAGATATTCAAGAGTGCTAAGCACAGTGTAAACATTCAACAAATACTAGCTGAATGATTAGTTCATCCACAGTATTTACTTAATAGTTATTTCTGCACCACATTCAGTCAGCCTTACCACCCACAAAGGCACCAGTTTAAGTGCTAAAAACTAAGTTCTGCTAAAAGAATAATAAGGGAAAAAAAAGTTACTGATCATGCCACATTCAGGTACTCCTAAATAAACAAAATGGACCTTCCTTAAGTGTCTACAATGTATCAAGTATTACACTTGGAGTTTTAGAGATAACTAAAACCCTACAATAAAAACAGCTGACGTTAACTAAATGTATATTAAGTGCCAGGTACTGAGCAATGCACTTAAATGTGTTCGAATTTAATTCTCACAACAATCTTGTGAAGTGGGGGAAATATCTAAAGAGGTTAAAGGAATTCATCAAAGACTATCACTAGGTTAACGAAGTAGTCACCAATAGAGCTAGGTTTGGATCCTGGTAGTCTGCCACCGGAGGCTGAGTTCTCCATCATTACACTATTCCACCTCTGTCAAATACATGTTTTTAGACCATGGTGTTCAGTTTATTATAATTAGAAGATGATGTAAAGCTATAGGCTTCTTGGAATTGACAGGAAGTTAAGTTGGAACAATGAAAAGTGACCTCTCTTTAAGGAGAGGTCTATATAATATAATAGATAATTCTATATCTATTACTAATGATTCCCAAATTCAACACTCCAGTCAGTGGGACACCTTCCTGAGACTAGACCCATGAGACATCTCAGCCCTTCAAAATTCTGCCTTGCCACCCTTCCATTTCCTGCTCCTCCTATTGTACTTACTGCCTTGTATGGTTAAGGGCACTACAACTCTAAGCCTAAACTTTAGGTGTTATCCCAGAAGGTCCCTGTCTTGTTCCCTCCCCTTTCTACCCAGTACTTTCAGTGCTGCCAATCTCACTCACCAGTGCCTGCTCTGCAGCAACTGCTTCATAAATGTTTGTTACTGTTACTATTCCATCCTAAATGCCTCTGGATTCTTCTTTACATCTATATTGTTCAGTTTCTAAGGAACTAGTTTTCCAGAGCAAGGAATATGAAGGCACAGAAGCTGAAGAGAACTTTTTGTTTCGTTTTGTTTTTGGTGGGTGCTAGAGATGGATTCCAAGGTCTTAGGCATGTCTGTCAGCCAAATGCTCTATCACTGAGCTACAATCCACACCTAAAGCACAGAAGCATAGAGAAATGTCTTCTATAGAGAGAGCCAGGCTGACAACCACACAAGCCATAGATTTTTCCATGAAAGCAAACAGGAGGTACACCTGAACACTGGCTAGTAGAGAATAGCAAAATCCAAAGAGCAAACTAAAGATTATGAGAATGTCACATACTGAAATAGAAACTAACAAATGGCTCCAATTTCAAGGAACCAAACATTCTACTTTATTCCATTTTACAAAATTAATAATTCAGCATTTAATACTGAGTGGCTCTCAAAAAGTAGGGAAAAGGGGCTGGAGCTGGAGCTCAATGGCAGAGCACTTGCCTAGCATGTGTGAGGCACTGGGTTTAATACTTAGCACCACATAAAAACAAATAAATAAAATAAAAGCATTCTGTCCATCTACAACTACAAAAAAAATTAAAAAAAAAAAAAAAAGTGGAGAAAAGGATGATTCTGCTTTCTTGTCCCCTGAGCAATTGGCAATGTCTGGAGACATTAGTTGTCACAACTGGGGAAATGCTAGTGGCATCTAGTGGGTAGAGGCCATAAATGCTGCTAAACATCCTAAAAAGCAACCCCCACAGAATTATCCACCCCAAAATGTCAAAAGTGCTACTATTGAGAAATCTTGATAAATGTTCTGAGCACCCTTCTTTTCAAGTTACTTAGTGTATAAAAAGTTTCTTCTTTCTGGGAAGATAATACAAACTTCTCCCATAAACTAAGAAGAGTTCGTAAGATAGTTACGGGGTATCCTTGGAAAAGAAATGGGTAAATGCTAACTAAATAGTTTAGAAAATAAATGCTATGAATTCAGAGGAAGGCCCCCCCTTCCCACAGGCTAAGGCCCTTATATAGACCTCAGAGCAGAAGGGGTGCCTCAGTCAACTTCAAGCCAAAAAGTACCCAATATCCACCTTCCCAGCCTTACCTGTAGCAGATCTTGTCCCTTCAAGCTACCCTCTGCTCCTGCCAAAGTGTTCACTGTTTACCCATGACAGGAACTGAGCCACAGGGACACAACATCCCACCATACTATTACTACTAAACAAATGCACTCACGTACTTCACAAAAATTCTGTCCTTCAGCTAAGCAGCAATAGCCCCCCATCCAGGACTGAGAAGGCCATGACATCATCTCAACCCAATCACTAAATGTTCCTATAACTCCTAGAGGAAGAAGGTAATAAAAAGACAAAGGTACAAAATGTTGTACATGGTTCAGACCCTAAGCCCTTGTCCTCCACCACCTAAAATCAGTGCTCAGCAGTAGCCAGCCAGGAGCCGCCTCATTTCCTGTGCAACTACAGTAAAAATAGGAAGTGGGGGAGGAAGTTCACAAAGCAGAAACAAAAGTAATCACCGCCTAGCTTCCTGAACACAAATCACTGAGCAGGGAGGGTATCATTAAAACATCAAAATGGAAAGGCAGGAATGGAGAGAGCCAAGGCCAGAGGAAAGGAAGTGACACTTCTGGGTCCACCAAGCCACAGACTATTTCTGTGACAGGGAAACAGCTCCAAAAGAAAAACTGGACACTAACCTACAGAATGGCTTCCTAGGAATTAATACTAAAACATTTTAAATTTAAAACTCATGCAAAAACTCCCAAAATATTTGTCCTATCAATGTAAAAAATGTCAAATGAAAACATTTTAGGGAGGCCAAGATTAATCTTTTTTTTTCCCCCCTAGTCAAGAAGTGGCTATTAAAACTGCTGTCAAGGGGCTGTGGCTCAGTGGTAGAACACTTGCCTAGCATGTGTGAGGCACTGGGTTGGAGCCTCAGTACCACATATAAATAAAGAAAAGCATTGTTGGGCTGGAAATATAGCTTAGTTGGTGGGCCCTGGGTTCAATTCCCAGCACCACAAAACAAAACAAAACAAAACAAAACAAACAACAAAAACTGTTGTCAAAACAAAGAGTTACAGAGCTGGAGTTGTGGCTCAGCAGTAGAGTGCTCGACTAGCATATGCAAAGGCCTGGGTTCGATCCTCAGCACCACATAAAAATAAATAAAATAAAGGTATTTTCCACCTACAACTAAAAAATAAATAATAAAAAAAAAAACCCAAAGAGTTACAAATTGACTACATAACAAAATGTGAAGTCCATGTATCCTATATTGAGTTATAAAACCTCAAGGAGATAGAAAAAAAAATCTACTAAATAAAAATCCTAATCAAGGCCAGAACCTGTCATAGTTAAAATGAAGATTCTGGCTGGGATGCAGCTCAGTGATAGAGCACTTGCCTATTTTACATGAGGCCCTGGGTTCATTCCCTAACACCAGAAAATAAAAATGCTTCTACACTGCTGACGTGAGACAGTGCTGTTGAGTTCAGCCTCTATGTCCTAGGCACCAGAATATAGCAATAAACAAGACAGACTGCTCACAAGGAGCAATAAGTCTAACCATGGAACAAAATACATACACACAGTGACACTTGACTGCCTCTGTGGTAACATTTGCTCTTATAACAATTTATTACCACAAAATATGGCATTCCTCTACAAAATCAAAGCAAGTTATCATTAGTGGTTCTAAGGAGCTTTCATATTTGGTAATTTACAAACAGCTGATCATTTCATTTAAGCAGAAGAAAAACTTCTAACCAGAAAGTCAACAGAGTTGAAATTCACTTTCAAAATAACACGGGTTTAAAAAAAAAAAAAAAAAAAA
>NW_026000205.1:12300494-12305841 GCF_001458135.2 Marmota marmota marmota
AAAAAAAAAAAAAAAAAAAAAAAAAAAGCCCAGCTATCTAATCTGAGAATACAAGGCTAACTACCTACCTCAGTTACTCCTCTCTCACAACAGGCTTCTGGCACCAAAATGGGGGGGGGGGTTGTTGTTCCAACACATCAAGTAAGCAAGCAATTCTATAGATTCTCCTGAGGACAACAGCAGGGTTTTCTCTAACTCAACTCTGACATGTCTGTCTGGAGATAACATCAGATCCCATAGGTTAAAGGCTCAGTCACTTCACTGTCCCAGGCTTCTGATGCCAATTGAAACTTCTGGTTGTTTTATTTTTTCATCAACACAATTTAAATCAGGATTCCTTCAACCCTTTCCTTGAATTCCATGAGTTTGTCAGAGTGGCTCACAGAATTCATGAAACCAACTGGATAATACCTACCAAAATATCTTGTTCTTGTAAAAAGTATACATATGAAAATATGCAGAGCATTCTCTGGGCACCCATCCTCCATGATGAGCCTTCACCAGTTTAACTATCCAGAAGCTCTCTGAACCCTGTTTTGTCAGGTTTTCAAGAAGGTTTCATTACGTAGGCATGACTGATTAAATCACTGGCAACTGGTGAGCAATTCAACTTTCAGTTCTTCTCCCCTTGCCAGAGATTGCCAAGTGGGCTGAAGTTCCAACTCTATGATGCTGCCTAGATTTTCAGTCCATCAGCCTCCATCCTGAAGCCCCAAATATTTATTACTTTGGAGGTTTCAAGTATTATTATTTTAGGAGTTGTAATGCCAGGAAACAGGGAAGAAAACCAAATAGGAATTTCACAATATCACATCTACAAGAACTTTTCAAACTTGTAAAAGAAACTTGGTCTAAGCAGGCACAGCTGTGCACGCCTGTAATACTAGGGACTAGGCAAGGCTGAGGCAGGAGGATCGAGAGTTCAAAGCAAGCCTCAGTGATTTAGTGAGATACTAAGCAACTCAGTGAGAACCCTGTCTCTAATAAAATAAAAAACAGGGATAGGGATGTGGCTCAGTGGTCGAATGCCCCCAGATTCAATTCCCAGTACCCCCCCAAAAAAAGAAAGTTGGTCTAGTAAAAACTAATTGCATCCATTAGAAAGTTACTTAAGAGATAGTAGAAAGAGACAGATATTATTACCCTATATACATGTATGATTACACTAGTGGAATGAGTCTGAACCATGTGCAGCCAGAGCAATCAATGAGAAGTTGTGCTCCATTTGTGTATTAAATACCAAAATGTATTCTACTGTAAAATAAATAAATTTTAAAAATAATACAATAAAAGTTACTTAAGAAAACAAAATTCAATACCACTACTCATTCTTAACATTGTGTGACCTATTCAAAATAGCACTGTGTGACCTATTCAAAATTAACCTCAAAGGGGAAAACAAATACTTCTCCAGAAATTTACAGAGAAGCAAATCAAACTATGTTGGAAATTATTTTTTTATTATGGAGAGGAATTATATAAATTTTGATAAATTCCAGATTCAAGACCATTTCTGAAAATGTAAGGTAATTAACAACAGTTTTATCAATGGAGAATGATAGTGGCTTCCTTCTCCGAACTGGGAACACTGACTCCAATTGTACACATACAGAAAGCCCTCTCATTTATCAAAAAGACCAGCAAGCCAGAGTCACAACTAGGGAGCCTGTTTTTCTCCACAAACATTTCAGCAAGCCAAACCTTTAGAAAAGTGGAAATGCTAGAGGCCTCATATTCACCTACCAGACAAGGAAGGCAGCTTCAGAAAGCAGGCCCCCAGTGGTTAACCTCCAGTCTAATCTTCCAGCTCTGCCAGTTATCCACACCATGAGCCTTCACACACCTCAAGCATTTACTGAGGTCCTACTATGTGCACAGTACTACTCCAGGCATCAGGGATGCAGTGGTACAGCTTATAATCTAATGAGAAAAAAATGGGGAACTGTTCAGGCCCCTCTCTTTTCAGTAAGATGCTCCAATACAAAGAAGAAACTTCGTAGAAATATGGCACTGATGAAGTGCAGTAGTTTACCAGTATGGATTAGGAATCAGACTGACCTAGATGGGAATTCCTACTCTCAGTAATTATCAGCTTAATGAGTGGCGCTTGTTAACTTTATGACCTTAAGGAAGTCACTTGGAAAAAAACCAATATTTTCCCTCCGATAATAGGTACAGACCCAGGGCCTCACAAGGGGAGACAAGTTCTCTACCACCAATTTTCATCCCCAGCTCTTTTCATTTTATTTTAAGACAGGGTCTCACTAAGTTGTCCATGTTAGCCTCCAACTTGTAATCTTCCTGCCTCAGTCTCCGGAGCAGCTGAGATTACAGGCATGTGCCACGCGGTTAAGTCACTTGGATTCTTGTGCTTCAGTTTCTTCAGTACTATGGTGAGGATTAAATTCATAAAGCACGGCACTTGGCACACCTTGAGTTTCAGTAAGTGGAAGCTACCACCCTCTTTACAAAGAGACTATGGATTAGTCAGAGGGTAACACTTTGTCTTCCACTATAATTTTTCATTCTGTACTACTACAAAACACCCCCATCCTGCCATACCACAGTTACAGCTTCCAGAAATAGAACTTACTTTCCTGCAGCTCCCAACTCACAAAGTCCAGGCAACAAACTGAAAAAGTGAGGATGCCCAGTGTGCTCCAGAGAAAAAGGTCATGGCTCCTCCCATTTCCCTGCTACCGGTCCCTCCTCCTTCAGAGAGAAATAGAACATATGCCATAGCTGAAGAAGATAATTGACAGACAGCTAAAGAGGGAGACATAGCTGAAAAGGGAGATCAGTCACCTTGAAATACAAAGTACATGACAAAGTTACTTAAATATAAGGATATAGTGCATTCTTTCCTATTTTGAGACCCAGGGACAGCACAAGTCCTTGTGAGTTGACAAAAAGGCCCACTTTGGCCTCTCCCTGCCTAAGTCACCAGAACCTGGGGCACCTAGGTCTGGAAGCCAAGCCAACTTTCTTCTGCCTCTATTCTCATGTGTTTATATCCACCTCTGGGACCAGGGAGTAGAGTGGGGGAAGACTCAGATATTCTCATTCTCTGGCTATAATTGCCCTCTCACTAAATCACCTTTAATTTGAAAATGAATCTTTACAACTGCCAATTTGAAAATGCATTTACTGCCAGTGGCCCAGACACAGTCAAAAAGGTTTTTTTTTTTTAGAGAGAGCAATATTATATCTAGGAAAGAATCTTAAATTAGAAATACACTCATAGTAAGGGCTGGAGATGTAGCTCCATGGTAGAGTGCTTGCCTGACATGCACAAGGTACTAGGTTTGATCCTGAGGCAGGGGCGTAGATTCACAGTAGAGGGAGAATCAAGAACACCCGCTGTCAGTCTGTCTATAAGCATCAACCAGGAAGTAACTCACATGTCCTGCATTAAGGGGTTTATTAAATAAATTATACAAGAACATCTCACAGCCATTTCAAAAATCAAAGTAAAGGATTCAATCCCCAGGACCAGCTCCTCCCCATCCCCAAAAAAGATCAAAGTAGAACCTCCACATTAATGGTCTAAGATGCCATCAATAAATCACATCATTTTATATACACTCAGGAAAAACTGACATATAATGATGACTGACCTGCCATCCCACAACATAGCCTAGTTTCTCTTCAGCTTTTTTTTGTTTCTGATCCTTCTGCCTCAAGCTATCTGGGCCTTAGAACAAGACACTTTGTATCCTTTCCCCTTTGTTTGACTTTTTCCTGAAGTTACCCATATTTAAGATTCATAGTTCTGATGACCATCATGCTTAGGCCACCTAAGTCATCACAGAACTTTTCCTGATCCCCTGCACCCTCTGCTATCATTGCCTGTCAGTAACTCTGTATGTCTTTCTCTCTAAATGAACTACAAGAATGATAGAAGGAGACTGAACATATCATCACATTTATTGTAGTACAGTCCACAGCCATAGCAACAAAAACATTCCCGCCACAATCAGTCTAAGATCTTTACAAATATAAACTCATTAAAACCTCACTCTAACCTCAGGAGATAGGCAATGTTACCTCCCTCATTTTGAAATGGAGTAAATGGAGACAAGAAGTTTTGTGACTCAGAAGTTAGTGACTAGTTAAGTGGTAGAAGCAAAACTTGAACTCAAAAGCATTTGGCTGTATTTGCTTTTTTGCCCCCTCCCTATGTGAGTATACATCACATACATGTGTGTTTTAATTTATTAATTTTTTTTGTTCATTCTTTGTTTTGGTCTTTGGTACTGAGGATTAAACCCAGGAATGTTTACCTCAGCCTTTTTTTTTTTTTTGAAGCAGGGTCTCACTAACTTGTCAAGACTGGCCTTACACTTAGTATCTTTCTTCTTTAGCCTCCCAAATAGCTGGGATTATAGGAGTGTGCCTCATGCCCACTTAAATTTTGAAATCAAAACAATATACAGGACTGGGATTGTGGCTCAGTGGTAGAGCGCTCACCTAGCACAGGCAAGGCCGTGGGTTCGATCCTCACTACCTCAAAAAAATAAATAAGGGTAGTGTCTACAACTTAAAAAAATAAAATAAATGTAATTATATTTATATATATATATATAAAATATTTTTAAAAATCTATACCATACAAAATGGTATGTAAGAAAAAGGAAGGTAATTCCAACAGGCTAACAGGCTGGTTTTCTGAGGCCTCACCCCAAAGGCAATCACTTCTTTTCTATCATTCCAGAAATTTTTTCTGCTCTTAGAAATCAGTTTCATGTGTTTTCTATATATTTCTTCTTTATTTATTTACACCATGGGCACATGTGCACATCTTTCTGCCCCTTGCTCTTCTCATTAACGATATTTCTCTGAGCTCATTCCATATCTGCACGTATGCTGCTTTAATTAAATTCTAAGAAATGCATTATTTATACATATTAACCAAAGATGGTTTCATGAAGTCACAGGATTTTTGTGAGCTTTGGACTTCATCAGAACCAGATCACAAGCTTTACAATGTTCAAAAGACATCAAGAGTTAGTTAGCCCTGCAGCAGCATGCAGGCTGAAGCAACAGAGACCTCTCAGGTGACATTCAACATGGCATTTCTATAACAGTAAGTACCTGCCTCACAGGGTTGTTGTAAAGACTAAATGAGGTAATGCACACAAAGCACTTAACACCTGATCTGGTTATCACAGAGCCTAAGGCTTAGCTTAGCACCTGAAGTATTGCTAGTGCTCAGTAAGTTAGATATATTTTATTCATCACATACATTATGCCTGCTCACTGCTACCTCTTTATCCATGTCATGGTCCTACCTAAATGTCCTCCCCTTCAATGGTGCTAGACTCACTTTTTTTTTTTTTTTTTTTCA
>NW_026000205.1:12306078-12316087 GCF_001458135.2 Marmota marmota marmota
GCACGTGGGGGGGGGGGCAGTACTGAGAATTGAACCAAGGAGTTACATACTCATCTCTCACCCCCCACTTTGTGTTTATGTGTGTGTGTGTGTTGCTGGAAATTAAACCCAGGGCTTTGTGCATGTGAAGCAAGCACTCTGCTGAGCTATATCCCCAGCCCCCCTTTTTTATTTTGAGACAGAGTCTCACTAGGTCCTGGAGGTTGGCCTCAAACTTGTGATCTTCAACCTCCTAAATAACCAGGATTACAGGTGTATGACCACACCCAGGAAGGATTAGCTTTTTCCCACAGTTTTCTATTCAAGAACAGCCTTCTCCAGGAAGTCTTCCCTGAAAATTGCAGGCTGGATTCTCTGTGTGAGCAGTCTGGGAAAAGCCTGTCATCACTTCTTACTGTATGGTTATCAGTTTTATCTGTGCACCCAAAACCAAGCAGCTTCAAGGGGTCTGATTTAGCCTTTGTTAGCTCAAAGATGAGTGACATATTAGCCAGAAAGCCAGTTACTAAGTTTATAAATACCCAAAGAGCTAACCCTTGTTTGAACACTTACCAGGTAGCTACCAGGCAGTGTGTTCAAAGCCCTCATGGCACTAAGGGAAAGGTGCTACTATTATCTTTATTCTACTCATAGGAAACCCAAGAGATTAGACAGCATGCCAAGATCAGGATCTGACACAAGCATATGGATACAGAGCTCTCAACATTCTCGAAACCCAGTTCTAATCAGAGGATATCAGGAGGACATAAACTAAGCAAGAGAAAAGACACTCCCAGCTAGAGGCATCAACATGGACACACTCATCCATTCGGTACTGGAGAGGTTCTACAGAAGACTGCATTAAGCTTCTCTGGTCAGGGCTCCCAGGTAGTGTTACAGATATACTATCCACCCCAATTTCCACAAACATCATCTGAACCCTCTCCTAGAAACACACATCTTTCTTCTGAGGCTACAAAATTAAGTTTGAGCTTTCTGACTACAAACACATTCCAATCATGCCTTCCTGGGGTTACAGCTGGGTCAGTTTGGTTGAATTTAAAGTTTTCTCTGAAATTCTCTAAACTACATTTGCAAAATGTCTTTTGGCCTTGTATCTTTCTATAGATAGTTGATTTGTATTGTTTTGATTTTATTTTCAGATGATCATTCATTCATTCAGCAAATACCTAATCATTTCCAGAACACTGTGTTCTAGGCCCTAGAGATAAACGCAGTGAAGAAGATAGGCAAGATCCCTGAAACCTGGCAGAACTTTTTCAATGTCTCCCCTTCTATGTACTTGGGATATTTTCTGGCAACGGCTTATTTGACTTTCTTGCCCAGGCTGTACCTTTCAGCTCTGGATTCTGATCCTACAGTGAAGTGACTGGCCCATACTGTAAGTACTTCATTAATGGGAGCTAACTAAATTCACTGGTTCTCCTCTTTCTATCCAGAGTGGGACCAGATTATATCTGAAGTCCCTTAGAAAAAAGGTACAAAGTCTAAATTAAGATAAACAGAACACAAATGGCAAATGCAACCTGTATCAAAAAAGAAGATAAGACATGATACATCAGCTAGTAAGAACCACCTTGAGAAGTGATGAAGGGCTCCAACACCTGGAGAAAGTATGGCTTTAGAAACATGTTGAGAAGACAGGAAAATGAAAGATTAACCTGCAGAAAAGTCTGAGATGGGGGTCAGCAAGTGGACGCAGAGGTGGGGAGCAAGATGGTTCTCTATGTAGAAGTCACATACAGGATATGTGGGAAAGGAGCATATATGGGGAGGTGGGGGAAGAAGTATGAAGCTAAGCCTCAAAAACAGTCCCCAGGCAGATGTAGGAAAGAGAGCAGCAAAAACAAATGATAAGGCACAGTCACACAAATTTAAGAAAATGACCACAACCTTTTTGGAAAAGGCCGACTAAGAGCCAGGCTGGTTCATGAAAAAAAGAATGGCTCATCACGCCAATATTAACAGTCAAAGGAAATGAGTAAGCAACGGCCATTGCATCTATCAATTAAGGGACCCTCAAGAGGACAGTTTCAACAGAAACAAAGACACATTTGAAGCTCAACTCCTAACACTTCAGGTTCTAAGAGAAAAATGGCAGCCTGCTTTTCTGTAACTCCAAAACAAAGCAATTTCTTAATCAAACTAACATTCTTTGTCCACATAGAAAGGTCATCATCTTCCACCAAAGACAAATTCACAGGAGGGAAAGAGAGAGAGTGGACACTCAATTCATGTGATACTTCACCCTGCTAGCTCAGATTCAACTATTTTCCTAGAGGTTTAGAAGATCCACTGGGCATACAGTTCCTGGTATATTAGGCTTAAGATTTTCAAAAGAATAAACATTTAGTAAAAAATTTTGCAGAATCATATGCAACTTATTTATTGTTTTAAGGATGCTTAAAGTATGCTGTCTTCCAAAAATCCAGAGATAATTTTAGATTGAAAAATCTAGGCTTGCCAAGGGAATCTGAGAACTTTTCTATCTTGGTCTCCAATCTAACCTACGTATTCATGTGCAAAAATAGAGGAAGATTAGAATCTCAAATGCCAGACTGAAAAGTTGCCACAACAAACCTGAACTCTTCATATGGAGTTTGTTATCTTGTCAGTAAGAAAGTAAATGAAACAGCAGTAAAATAAACTTTTGCCTTTAAAATGTGCATTTTAAAAAAATTATTTATCTAATGAGAGGCTACTATCCAGAATAAGTAATGATTATTTACAACTCAAGAACAAAACAACAAATAATTCAACTGAGAAATGGACAAAGGAATTTAAACAGATTTAAAATGTACATTTTAGGGGTTGGGATTGTGGCTCAGTGGTACAGTGCTCACCTAGCATGCATGAGGCACTGGGTCTGATCCTCAGCACCACATAAATGTAAAATAAAGATATTGTAGCCACCTAAAACTTAAGAATAAATATTTTTTTAAAAAATGTTCATTTAAAATAAATCTCAAACATGAAATACTCCTTGGATTGTAAAGGAAAAAAAATTTTTTTTAAAAAGACACTGAAAATAAAAAATTGTGGCATTTTTTAAGGCACATGAAAATATCTGATCATACACAAAAATCTGTAAGTAGACCTTTATAAATACATACTTAGAACTTTAAACCTACAATATAAGAAGAAAAAACAGTTACAGCTTATTCAATAAAACTGCAACAATTGACTAGCTATTCAGGAACTATTTTATATCTTAAACCAAAAATAAGTTCTAAGTAGATTAAATAACTAAAAGTAAATAAAACGATGAGAAGCAAAGGTGGATGGAATTTTTTTGAAACACTGGAATAGGGAAGAATTTTCCAAATATATGAAAGAAAAAAAAATACATAGTATTTATTTTTTAACGAATGTTACCTTTACACCCCAGTTGTGAATTTATCCCAAGACAATCATCAAACAAATCCTTTTGGCAAAATCATTTTATGGCAAAATGGAAATAATCTAAATATTCATCAGGCCAGGCCCTGCGGTGCATGCCTGTAATCCCAGCAAGTTCCAGGCCAACCTCAGCCACTTAGCAAGCCCTAAGCAACATGGAGAAACCCCTGTCTCAAAAAAAGGGGATGGGGTGAAACACAGTGGTAGAGCTTCCCTGGGTTCAATTCCCTGTGCCAAAAATAAATAAATGTTCATCGGTAGGGTTTGGTTAAATTATAGCATATAATGGTGTACTACGAAGCCCATAAAAAAGTGACATCATATATCTGTATTTACTGATATCACTAAAATGATAGCTGTGGTTGTCACTGAATGATAGGTTGGTGGATGTCTGTCATTTCCTCCCTTAACACTTTCTGTAATGTCTTGAGTGTTTTACAAAGGCGAGAAGAATAAATTCCTCTTATAATGGGAATGAGGGGCAGAAACAAGCTACTTTCAAATTTGGGCTCTCCAAGCCCAGTGATTCTCTGACAAATTTTGTAAGAAGTATAAACAAAATTCTTATCATGCCAACCAGCCACGCTTCTTTCCTCGCACCGCGCGAAGCAGGAAGACACACCCCTGACCCTGCGCTCCCCACGGGCGTGGGTCCTTCATCTTCAACCCCGGCCCTCCCGGGTCCCCGCGGACCCTCCCCAGGCCCCACTGCGCCAACAGGCTCAGCAGGGCCGGAAAATCACGTTCCTCAGCGGCCCGGCACGACTGGGAAGGTGCGCACCGCGGGTCAGGCAGCCGCGGGGCGGCGTGAGGGCCGCGTCCCCCACCAGCCCCAGTGGACCCCGGCCGCCTGCTGCCCACAGGCCGCTGTCCTTTCGCGGACTGCTCCGCGAGCTTCCGGGAGCGAGTACCAGCGCCAGCCTGACCTCTCGGGCCCCGGCGTCCCGAGGGAATGTCCCCCTCCCTCGCCTGGCCGGCGCCGTTCCTCCCCTCCCGTCCCGCGTCCTCCGGGTCTCGGCTGCGCCCCCAGTCCCAGGCACGCGCCAGGAGGCCCCTCCGGGCTTCCGTCCGCTCGGCCAGCGCCCGCAGAGCCCGGCGTCCTCCACAGCGGGCGGGCAAGGGGTGGGCGCCCAAGGGCCCGAGCCCTGCGGTCCCGAGCGGAGCGGCGCCCCGCGAGCTCGTCCCGTCACCAGTCCCGGCCACGTCCCACAACCCACCGCCCACCGTCCGACCCCGCCTGCCCGCGCCCGCCCGCGCCCGCTCCTCACCTGCGACGGGCTCCGACCCCCAGCACACCGCCCGGACCGGCTGTGTACACCGGAAGTGACGTTAGAGCCAGCCCCGCCCCCGCCCCAGGCGGACGCCGGGGTGGCTGCGGATCCCGCGGCTGGAGCTGACCCTCCCCTAGCGCATGCGGGGCGGGGGTGTGTGTGCCCCTGAGCGTCTTTTCTGCAGATCGAGGACGTCCCGATGGGACGGCTTGGGAAAGGGTTGAGGACTGGCAATCAGAGCCATAGGGTCGCTCTGATTCTCCACAATGGCTTGGCCCCGGTGCGGGAGAGGACGGTTGCGTCCTTATGGATTTATTATTGAAATTGATGACTGAAGTATTGAGCTGTAGATGCCAGGCGCTGACAGTCACTAGTCACTGCCGGAATCGGATAATACTCTTAGCCTCATAGGTTCATTCTCTATTGGTAGAAACAGAATGCAGCTGTCACAGATCCCGGTGATACTATAGTGCCAATTGTGACAAGTGGTAGGAGGGGAAAGTGGAAGAGGGGAGGGAAAGAGTACCCTGACCTAGTGGAGGAGGGTGATCAGGGTATTCCCCCAGGAAAAGAGTAGGAGCTGAAATCCTAAAGAGGAAAAGGAAAAAACAAAAATAAAAAACTGGGGAAGAAGAACAGGGCATTACAGCAGAAGAAACAGCAGGTGTTTTCAAACTGCTTTGTATTCAACAAACAAGGAATAGGATCAGGAGAAGTTAGGCCTTACCTGAGAACATTGCATACCTAATGAGTTTTAAGCAAGGGACGATTTGACCACCTTTATGGCTTTAAAGAGATTACTCTGGCTGTAGTGTGGAGGACTGGGAAGGGGAGGCAAGAGTGGGTGTATGGAAATGGGGGTGCAGCTTAGTGCACCTTGCCTACCATGTATGAGGGCCTGAGTTAAATCCCCAACATCCCAAAAAATAAGTGGATCAGATTTCTACAATCGTGTTCATAGAAGCTTTATAATAACCAAAAGACACAAGTAATAATGTTCAACCAAGGACGAGTAGATAAACAAAACGTCAGATATGTGTGTGTGTGTGTGTGTGTGTGCATGTGTGCGTGTGTATAATAGAATATCATTTGGCCTTAAAAAGGAAGAAAATTCTGCCACATGCCAAATGGATGAATCTTGAAGACATTATACTAAGTGACATAAATAAGCCAGTCAGAACTCAGCATTCTGAGTCCACTTATATGAGTACCTGGAGTAGCCAAAAGCATAGAGACAGAAAGTAGAGCCCAGCACTGTGGCAGTGTAATCCCAGTTGTTCAGGAGGCTGAGGGAGGAGGATTGCAAGTTTGAAGTCAGTATCAGCAAAAGCCAGGTGCTAAGCAACTCAATAAGACCCTGTCTCTAAATAAAATACAAAATAGGTCTGAGGATGTGGCTCAATGGTCAAGTGCCCCTCAGTTCAATCTCCAGTACCAGAAAAAGTAGAATGGTAGTGAATAGGGTTGGGGTGGGGATGGAGAGTTAGTGTTCATTGGGTAGTTTCAGTTGGAGAAGATGAAAAAGTTCTGAGGATGGTGGTAGTTATACAACTTCATGAATGTATTTAAATGCCACAGAATTGTGCACTTAAAAGGTGAATTTCATGTTATATATATTTTACCCCCCACACACATACTCACAAAGTAGATGCAGAAATCTATTGGGAAGCTATTTTGATTATTCAGGCAGAAGATGATCCTTAGGAGCCTCAAAGTTTTAGTTCATGGACATCTATCAAAAAAAAAGTTTGTAAGGGCTGGGGTTGTGGCTCAGTGGTAGAGTGCTCACCTAGCATGTATGAGGCACTGGGTTTGATCCTCAGCACCACATAAATGTAAAATAAAAATATTATGTCCACCTAAACTTAAGAATAAGTATTTTTTTTAAAAAGTTTGTGTACCTGTAGCCCCAGCTACTCAGGAGTCTAAGGCAGGAGAATTGCTTGAGCCTAGTAGAGTTCAGAACCAGCCTCGGTAACATAGCACAACTCTTGTCTCTTAAAAAAAATTTTTTTTGAGCCAGGCACAGTGGTGCATGCCTGTAGTCTCAGTGACTCCAAAGGTTGAGGCGCGCACTCTGCCACTGAGCTACACTCACAGTCCTCTATTGAAACTTTAAAGTAGCCATTTTCCCATATGGCAGGCTCTGACCCATCTCCCCAATTGCTGCTGCTCACTTCACTCCAAAGCTCATGGTCCCAGAATAATGTGCTGGAAACTGTTGTGCCTGTACCATTTGGGTCTCTTCCTATAGGCTTCCATCCAGAACCAGGAAAATCTCAAGTAAAAGCCACATGCATTTTTAAGTTCAGCATGAACACTGCCAAACTTGGAACCCCTTGGTGACCTTTGTGGTGTGCCAAGCACCAGCCTGTCTCAGACCTCTCAAGCTTACCTGAGAACATTTTATATATTATAAACATGTTGAGTCTGTTTTGTGAGTCTACCTGCAGATGTTATAACTCTTCACCACAGGTTAGAATTATTTTCATTCATCAAACACACACATATGGGGCTGGGGATGTGGCTCAAGTGGTAGCGGGCTGGCCTGGCATTCGCGAGGCACTGGGTTCCATCCTCAGCACCACATAAAAATAAAGATATTGTGTCCATCTAAAATAAAAAAAATTTTAAAAATATGTATTGGGGCTGGGGTTGTGGCTCAGCAGTAGAGCACTTGCCTAGCACGTGCGAGGCCCTAGGTTCGACCCTCAGCACCACATAAAAATAAATGAATAAAATAAAGATATTGTGTCAACTACAACTAAAAAATATTTTAAAAAACCACACATATGGAAAGGCAAAGGGGAAAAAACACCCACAAGGCACAGTGGCACACACCTGTAACACCAGTGGCTTAGGAGGTTGAGGCAGAAGAATCACAAATTCAAAGCCTGCCTCAGCAACTTAGTGTGAGGCCCTAAGCAACTCAGAGAGACCTGTCTCTTAAAAATATGGAAAAGGGCTGGGGATGTGGCTTAGTAGTTAGCCCCCCAGTAAAAAAAAAAAAGAAAGAAAGAAAGAAAGAAAGAAAGAAAGAAATCACCCATGAAACTAGCACACGTCACCTCTTTATTCTAAGCTCCATTGCACCAAAGTTCTGAGAAAAAAGGGTGGAGCCCACAGAGATAAGGGCCAGGTCCTCCTGAAACCCATGCGTCTTCAGGGACAGAGGCTTCCATCCTCTGGCTCTGCAGAGAGGTCTATGTTCTGAAGCCTCGACACAGGCACAAGGATGGAGCCTCAGAGACCACCAGACCAACAGCCTCAATTCACCATTTAGGAGGCAAAGAAGGTCAAGGCCAGGGAACATGGTTTCTCTCTGAATCCATCTGGCCCCCTTACTAGCTGGTCACAAGTAGAATCAGATCCCATGGAAGGGCTGAGAGTCTCTGAGGCTTTTGCCTGTGATAAATGAATAGAAGACTTCAAGAGCTCCTCAGTGACTCAAGGACCAGAACAAACCAGACCTGTGTTAGTGAGATGTACCACAGAGATGTACCTTGACCTTGGCAGGAGTTGACCCTTCTTGCTGAGACAAAGCAGATTTTCTACAGCTGGCTTTTATGAAGTTTTCACATTCCTAGTGTCAAAAAGTCTGTGGAATTAGAACATCCCACTTCCAGGGGCTCCTGAGGGATTACAGAACTGATTTTCGAAGCAGCCAAAGTTATTACTGTTGGCTTGTGTACTTTTCAAGGCAGTAAGAGCCAGGACTTCTAGGCTGGGCTCTTACATGTTGGTTTTAGTGGGAACATCGGAAAGAAGAGACTTTAGGGAAGGGGTGTTCACAGCCAAGTTCTTAGTGGGGGTGGGGAACAATGGAGTTGAATCTGGAGAGAGGAAATTTTCTACTTTATCTTATTGGGCTCCTTTGAGCAGGATGTGAAAACTGCGAGATGGGTTATGAGCCGCGGGAAGGGTAGCTGCATTCCAGTGTCCACAGGATTTGGGAGCTAGTCTGGAGAGGGCTGGCTAGACATTCCAGGCAGAGAGCAACTGGCTGCTGGGTACGGAGAGAGGCTGGGGCAAGCCAGGCCAGAAGCTTAGGCGGTGTGTTGTGGCAAGAACAGGGATGAGGGCAGCTTGGGTCATGTGCCCAGGGGGAAACTTCTTCCCCAGTCTTCAGATTGCATCCCCGACCAAGTTGCCTCTTTTGCCTGCTTTCCCCTGTGTGTGACTATTTGAGCATCTTGTTGTTCTCTTTCTGCTCCACCCCCCACTGGCTGGAATCCACTATGCTGTGGCCAAAAGGTCCTAGCCAGGCAGATATCTGCTTTTGTCTCATCCCCATCTCTATGATCCCAGACTGCCTTTCATTGTCCTGAGGGGTTAGAGCTATCCAGGAGCCTAGGAGATCCCTGATGGATGTGCTGGACCCCAGGAATCAAGTTCCAGCCCTGAAGCCAGGACAGGAGATCTAGTACCACTTCCTTGATTTCTCTTTGTCTCCAAAGTCCCGAGTAACAAAGAGGCTGGGGTGGGGGGGGGGGGGGGGGGACTAAGATACAAGCCAAAGAGGCTGCTGTGGGACTCCCCAAGGCTGGGTGAAGCAGATATATGTGGGGAGAGGGAGAGCTGCTGGAGGAACCAGAGACCATTGGGAGGCTATGCCTGTCACAAACTCTAAAGGTCTGCATGGTGGCAGAGAGATTTTCCAGGTCCCACAGATTGCCAGGGGATCAATGTCCCACACCTATAATCCCAGTGATCTGGAGGTCAAGGCAGGAGGATTACAAGTTTGAGGCCAGCCTCAGCAATTTAGTGGGACCCTGTCTCAAAATAATAAATAAAAAGGACTGGGGATATAGCACAGTGGTAGTGTTTCGGAGCTAGGGCCTTCTAGAACTGAGGTAATGTGAAGACACCCCCTCTTCAAACCTCTATTCTTGCAATCAAGTCAGAAAGATTTCAAACATGTCACTCAGAGTAACAGGATTGAGTTTATTGAAGGAATAGGGAAAAGGGAAAGCGGACACTCTCAAGAGATAAAGTGAGTCAACTCAGAGAAGAGAAGGACAATGTACTTCTCCTATACTCCTGTTTTACTGGGGATCCCAGAGAAGTTTCCAGAGAGTTACCTCTTTACTTTTGACTGACAGTAGGATGACGTCACACTTTCAAATCCTCATTGTCATGGCAACTCTAGGTCACCTTGGCCCATGTAGAGCAGTTCTAATTGGATTCTTTATTTTTTAAAAATATATTTTTGTGGGGCTGGGGATGTGGTTCAAGTGGTAGCGTGCTTGCCTGGCATGTGCAAGGCACTGGGTTCAATCCTCAACACCACATAAAAATAAAATAAAGATATTGTGTCCACCTAAAACTAATATATATAT
>NW_026000205.1:12316201-12339764 GCF_001458135.2 Marmota marmota marmota
ATATATATATATATATATATATATATATATATATATATACACACACACACACATATAAAATATCCCCGGCCCTGTTGTATTTTATTTAGAGACATGGTCTCACTGAATTGCTTAGTGCTTCACTTTTGCTGAGGCTGGCTTTGAACTTGTGATCCTCCTATCTCAGCCTCCTGAGCTGCTGGGCTTACAGGCATGCGCCACTGCACCCAGCTATTTATTTATTTTTTTATGTGGTGCTAAGAATCAAACCTAGTGCCTTACACATGCTAGGCAAGCACTCTGCCACTTCATCATAACCCCACCCCTCTAATTGGATTCTTCTTCTTTTTTTTTTTAAAGAGAGAGTAGAGAGAGAGAGAGAGAATTTTTTTTAATATTTATTTTTTAGTTTTCGGCGGACACAACATCTTTGTTGGTATGTGGTGCTGAGGATCGAACCTGGGCCGCACGCATGCCAGACGAGCGCGCTACCGCTTGAGCCACATCCTCAGCCCCTCTAATTGGATTCTTAACCACACATTCTTACAGATTTTATGGTTAGGAAGAACTATCCTTATCTCCCAGAGTTTCAGGATCTGGTCATAAAAGTCTCCTTCTTCAGGTAACTTGGGTTCCTCTTTTTTTTTTTTTTTACTTTTTTATTTTTTAGTTGTCAATGGACCTTTATTTTTTATTTACTTATACGTGGTGCTGAGAATTGAACCCAGTGCCTCACATCTGCTAGGCACTCTACCACTGAGCTACAACCCCAGCCCACTTGGATTCCTCTTATCAACATTATTTTGGGCTGCATTTCTCCTGCAGTGAACAGGTAGTTTGCTGAGGTATGTGACATATCCTGTCCACTAAGGTCAGGCAGGGCTGCAGGCAAACTGCTTCTTGGAAAAGAAAGCATGTGGGGGTCTGCACAGTGGGCCCATTTTATAGAATTAGTCTCTGAACCACTGCCCTCATCTGTCTGTCTCCTAACAGTAGATAACCTCTGGGTTCAATCCCACTTTAAATTTTAAAAACAAAAACAAACAAACAAACAAAAAAAAACAGGAAAGGAAAGGAGTCTTGGGGAGAGAACCTAGGCAGAGTTCTGGTATTGGTGGAGCCACAGGGGCTGTAGCCTTGAGGTCAGACTATCCTGAAAAACAAGGACAGCGCCAATCTGTCCATCCCACAGCCAACAGAGCCAAGATTCTGTGGTGCTTGGACCTGAACACAGGTACCTCCCCAGCTTGGAAGGCCTGCCCTATGCCTTTAGCTCTGCCAAATGTGTCTCCCTAGATTTTTTAGAGGATAGTTTGCAGAGTCCATGGCCTTGTAAAGAGCTCAGGGTGAACACTTTTTGGAATTCTGAGCAATTAAACTTAGAAGCATCCCCTTAGATTCATAAACACATCAAGGTTCCAAGGCTGAGGGGCATCAGAGATCTTGAGTACATCTGGTCAAAGAAACAAGAACTCTGTCCCCTTCCCTGGGTGTGGGTGGACTTTCTTTTTTGGTTATCAAAATGTAATAACCCCAACTGCTTGTCACTGAAACAAGAGGGGATTTATTAGCCCTAACAAAAAGGGCACTGTGGCCATCAAAATGGCTGCCCTTGGCAACAGTCCTGATGCCTGGGAGTAACTTGCAGACTGCCACCCTGAAGCTTATCAGTTCTCTCTAGGCCCAGTGAGAAGGAGGACTTAAGGGGTTGAGTCTTCATTCCTTCCACGCCTAGTGCCAGTGTCCTCAAAACCCAGTTCTAATGTGGTTGCTATATGCACCAATCAGGAAGGTTTTAAAAACATTATTATTATTTTATATTTTGTTTTTTTCTTGTCTTGCAGTACTAGGGATTGAACCCAGGACCTTGCACATCCTAGGCAAGTCCACTGAGCTACACCCTGGTCCCACTGATCTTTCCATATGGTAGTTCCTCCTACAGGCAGTCTGTATAACTCAATTGAATCTTCAATTGCTAGCAATGAGGGACAGGAAAGCTTCCACTGGCTGGGTTTCTGGTGGAATGTGACTAGCTGTAATCTGGGGGGATTGGTCACATAGCCCTGACTTCTTCCCAAGGAGGCCTAGGACACCAGCTCATATTTGATGTAGGTACTGGATGGCAGAACCACGCCCAACAGACTCCCCTTCAGCAGAGAGCTTCGGGCCTCCTGTGTGGAGTGTGGGAACCAGGTGTCCAAACCAGGTCCCAGAGCAGAGTGTGGATGGTGAGTGGAGACAGGCATTATCTCTCCTCCTCACTCACTGAGCAAGTGGAAATCAGCACATCTGTGACCTGGACCCCTAGTCACCTCACACCACTGGGCAAGGCGGGGCCTAACCTTAACTGGAACCTATATAATGGCCAAGCACTCACATCTCCCCCACAGGGGCAAAGCTGAGCAGAACCAAATAACGTTTTTCAGTCAAGTTATTAGAAATATCTGGGAATATTTACAAACTAAAATTTGGCTGTTAACTACAACAATTTCACTACCACAAAACATTGCCGAATCGGGGCCCGGCGGCACATGTCTGTAATCCCATCCCAGCTGCTCAGGAGGCTGAGGCAGGAGGATTGCAAGTTCAAGGTCAACCTCAGCAACTTAGGCCCTTAGACAATAGTGAGAGCCCATCTCAAAATAAAAAGAGTTAGGGGACTAAAGCCGTAGCTCAGTGGCAGAGCACTTGCCTAGCATGTGTGAGGCACTGGGTTCGGATCCTTAGTACCACATAAATATAAACAAATAAAATAAAGACACTCTGTCCATCTATAACTACCAAAAAATTTTTTTTTTCAAAAAGGGCTAGGGATGTGGCTTGGTGGTTAAGCGTCCCTGGGTTCAATCCCTAGGCATCCCACCCCAAATATGGAGACCACCCATCTACATAATCAGTCCTTTTTTAAAATTTTATTTTGAGACAGTCTCCCTATATTGTCCAGGCTGGCCTCAAACTTGGAATCCTCTTGTCTCAGCCTTCTGTGTATCTAGGATCAAGGTGTACACCACCACGCCCCATGATTTTTGTATAGTTTGATATTGCACTTAATAGAAGAAGTTGGTAGGTAAGTTTGGATCTTGCACATACTCAGGTCATCTGTTCTCACTTTTCCCAATCCTTGTCTGTTTTTCATGCCTCATTGCAATTGGCTAAGCTTAACAATACAATGTTGAGTATAAGTGGTAATAGATGATGTGTTTGAGTTGTTCTCAATAATAAAGGGCAAAGCATTCTATATCTCATCATTACAGGTAATGTTAACTCTAAGTTTAGTATAGCTATCCTTTATGAGATTAAGGAAGTTACCATTTAGTACTAATTTCCTAAGAGTTTCTTTCTTTCTTTCTTTTTTTGGTACCAGGGATTGAACCCAGGGAAGCATAACCACTGTGCCACATCCACAGCCCCTTTTCATATTTTATTTAGAGATAGGGTGTCACTGAATTGCTTAGGGCCTCCGTAAGTTGCCGAGGCTGGTTTTGAATTTGCAATCCTCCTGCCTCAACCTCCCAAACCGCTGGGATTACAGGTGTGTGCCACTGCCTCTGGCTCCTAAGAGTTTTAATCTTCTCTTTCCATCTGGTCCATGCATGGCAGAGTAGAGAGGGATCAAATGGGAAAAGATGTTCCCTTGCTCAGGAAGGCACCCTGGGGCTTAAGCCAGCAATTGTTGGCATATTGTCAGAATTCCTCCAAATAGTGGGCTTATCGCTGCCAGGTCTGTAATGGCTGTCCTTTCTGGTAGTTTGGTTGTGACAGATATTACTTGTGCTCACTAGTATTTGCTTCTAAGTCCCCTTGCCTCGTTAAGTTAGGTGAGAACAAGGCAAGTTCAAGTTGGGATAATATAACAGTAAGGCATGTCTAGGAGCTCCTTCATCCCCACTCCCCACTTCTATTTTTTGTTTGTTTGTTTGTTTGTTTGTTTGAGACAGGGTCTCCCTAGGTTGTTGAGGCTGTCCTTGAACTTGTGATCCTCCTGCCTCCTTCTGAGTCTCTGGAATTAAAGGCATGCAGCACTGCACCCTACAAAATTGCTGCCCACTGGCAGTCCTGGAGAAAGACACCAACACAGTGGGCCACCTCAGATCTCAGCTCAATGGGGCTCTGAAGTCTCCAGGGTTTCCAAACTGAAACCAAGTCACAGCTGGAAGGAGAAAAGTAAGCTGGTCCACCCACTAGGTAGGTGTGTTTTAAGCACGAGTTCTGATCTAGTGACAAATCAGTAGAGCAAGCCCAGTGACAGTCTGGAAGTCAGAATCAGAGAGGTATCTGATCCAAGGACACCTCCAGTGAGAAGAGTCAGCTGCGGGCTGGCCTGGCTTCGCTTCTCTGTCAGAGAGTTTAGAGCCAGGTGCCGTAATCCCAGCAATTTGGTAGGCTGAAGCAGGAGAATCGCAAGTTTAAGGCCAGCCTGGGGCAACTTAGCCAGACCTGGTCTCAAAATAAAAACCAATAAAGGGCTGGGGACATACATAGCACAGAGGTAGAGTGCCCCTGGGTTCAATCCCCAGTAACACACACACACACACACACACACACACACACACAAAGACCTTAAGAAGGAGCAGTAGTTGGGCTGGACACAGGGATTCCCTGCTGCTGACCACAGGCCAGCCACAGAATCAGAGGTGTGCAGCCACTGTGCTTAGCTCACAGCCCTGTGGATTATTTTTAGATCTGTGACTCAGAGGCCTACACCAACACTGCGGTCTTGGAGAGAGGAATTCCTGCTCAGGCACTGGCTCTCGTGGGTCTCAGAGGTCTGTTTCACACCAAGATCACATTCACATCAGGCCACAGGTACAAGGACACCATTTTCAGGGGGATACAATCTCTTGAGGCTTCCCCTATTAGAGGCCTTGTCTAAGACATGTGATATAATCTGACAGAATTTGTGTTCCCAAAAGTTCATTCTGGCCACAGCAGAGAAATGAAATGTAGAAACGGAGGGAGGAGACCAATAAGGAATTTATTATAGTGGTTAAGGCAAGAGTTGAAAGTGCTCCAAACTAGGGTAGAAGCACAGATTTTTTGTTTCAAGATGGTAAACCAAGCACAAATATTACTTTCCTTTTAAAATTGCAATAAAATATCAATAAATAAGTAAAATGACCTTTATCAATAGAATTGGGCAGGGAGAAAGCTGTGAGGGATTTACATTCTAGACTGAAAAAAGCAGTTGGAAGTCTGATGTTACCCAGCAGAGTACAGGGTACTGCTCTCTGGCCACGCCCATGGGGTGCTATTTTATAGGGAGGACCATGTGCCTGGTCCTCGGAAAGGCTTCAAACTCTTTGGAGGCAGGCATGGTAGAGGGAAGGAGGGAAAGCAATTTGAAAGTGGGAAAACTCATCAATATCTGCCACAAGAAGTAGTGAAAAATCCTAGATCACTGCTGTAGTCAGAATGATTTATAATATCCAGGCATGATGGCGCACACCTGTAATTCCAGCAACTTGGAGGCTAAGGCGGGAGGATTACAAGTCAGAGGCTAGCTTCTACAACTTAGAGAGATCCTGTCTCAAAATAAAAAATAATAAAAGGTCTGGGGATGTGGCTCAGTTGTAAAGCACACATGGGTTCAGTCCCCGGTGTGAAGACAAAAAAAAAAGTGATTTATAATTAGGTAACATATTTCTATGAAAGACAAACAAGTAAAAGGAGGTTTTGTTTTTTGTTTTTCTATAGGTATCTGTGAGATCTGTGAGACCTAGAACAAAACCTGGAATTCAGGGATCTCAAGAGTACAGACCATCACTTTAAAGAAAATATTGCCAGTTGATAAAATCCTGGTCACGTAGTAGAGCTCCAAGGCAATTTTGCTGCGTTTTTTTCCATATATATGTGTGTGTGTGTGTGTGTGTGTGTATAGTAGGTTGACACAATACCTTTATTTTATTTGTTTATTTTTATGTGGTGCTGAAGATCAAATCCAGTGCCTCATTCATGCCAGGCAAGTGCTCTGCCACTGAGCTACAGCCCTAGCCCTGCCTTTTTTTTTTTTAATTGTACTAGGAATTGGATTCAGAGGTGCTCTACTACTGAGTTCTCCATCCCCAGTCCTTTTTGTATTTTATTTTGAGGCAGGTTTTTGCTAAATTTCCCATGCTAGCTTTGAACTTGAGATCCTTCTGTCTCAGCTTCCTGAGTCACTGGGATTTTGCAGCATGTACCACCGTGCCCAGTTTCTGCCTTATGACAAACAACCAACAACCCTCAGCTTCTACTACAGAAAAGAGATCAAGATAAATAATAGCATAAGGAACAGAAAAAAAAAAAACAGAGAACAAAGGATTGACTTGAGAGCTCTTGTACCTGAGTAAAGAGGGAGTTTTAATGAAAGGGGAGACTGGTATTAAAAAATAAATAAACAGGAGTGAAAATAAAAGAAGCTGGGTACAGTGGTGCACACCTGTAATACCAACGGCTCAGGAGGCTGAGGCAGGAGGATCATGAGTTCAAAGCCAGCCTCAGCAAAAGTGAGGTGCTAAGCAACTCAGGGAGATCCTGATCTAAATAAAATACAAAATAGGGCTGGAATGTGATTGAGTAGTCGAGTACCCCTGAGTTCAATCCCTGGTACCCCAAAATAAAATAAAATAAAAATAAATTAAAAAATAAAAGAATAAGAGCTAAAGAGGGAAGACACAAATCTTTAAAGGTCATTAAATCAAAAGGAGGTTCAGGGAATATAACTTAGTGGTAGAGTTTGTGCTTAGAATGAGTAAGTCCCTGGGATCAATCTCTAGCACCAAAACCCCAAAACAAACCAATTAACTAGCTAAATAAATAAAAAAGCCTATCCAGCACAATATTTGGTCAAACAAAAAGGCCATATTCAGAAAAGTCATTATAAAATGCCTAAAAACAAAGGATAATGCTGTATCCAGAGGAAAAAAAAAACAAATTATCTACTATGAAACATCAGACTGGCACCGAAAACCGTGCATGCCACATGAAGGGTCAGCAAATGAGGTAAGAATGCTTTAACATTTTGTAGTTAAATCTAAAAAGTTGGGCTGGGGTTGTGGCTCAGTGGTAGAGCATTTGCCTAGCACGTGTGAGGCACTGGGTTTGATTCTCAGCACCACATAAAAATAAATAAATAGGGGCTGGGATTGTGGCTCATTGGTAGGGTGCTCGCCTAGCACGCATGAGGCACTGGGTTCCATCTTCAGCACCACATAATAACAAAATAATCTGTCCACCTAAAACTAAAAAAAATACATAAATAAATAAATGTTAAAAATAAATATTGTGTCCATTAAAAAAAAATTTCTAAAAGGTCGTAGTAAGGACTAGGGATGTAGCTCAGAGACAGAGTGGTTGCCTAGCATGTGTGAGGTCCTGGGCTCAATACCCAGGAGTGGGGGGGGCAAGTAGTAGAAGAAGATGATGTGACAGAAATCTACTATCTGGTCCTTTATGTGGACTGTTTAAGAAAGTTCCCTAAGCGAAAATTCCAGCAAACAAAGAGAGAGAAAAGATGGTGTCCAAGAAACAGTGAGTAATCCAGGAGAACAATGAAGAGATATCTCAGGATCATAAATTTGCTGAAGCCCTTGAGAGCAACATGTTTGGATTCTAGAAAGATGGTGGAAGGCTAGCAAACAACAATCTCGGCTGGGCGCAGTGGCATACACCTGTAATTTCACTGGCTGTGGAGGCTGAGGCAGAAAGATCTCAAGTTCAAACCCAGTCTCAGCAACTTAGTGAGGCACTAAGCAACTTAGCAAGACTCTGTCTCTAAATAAAATATATTTAAAAAGGGGCTGGGGATGTGGCTCAGTAGTTAAGTGCTGGGTTCAATGCCCAGTACAAATAAAATAAAATAATCTCCAGGAAAGAAGACTTCATAGACTAAATGAAATTCAGTTTGGTGGAGGGCTTGGAAAAACCTTAGAATACAAGTCAAAAAGAAGAGCACTGAGAAACTCCAAGAAAAACAAAAGGCTATCCAGTAAATAATGGCCCAAAGGAGAAATGGTTTAGATTAAATTAGAAAGTTGGTTCAATGAGTATAAGAAGAATGGAATAGAGTCCAATTAATAGAGAATATGGAAGGAGGGCTGGGGATATGGCTCAAGTAGTAGCGCGCTCGCCTAGCACGCGTGAGGCACTGGGTTCGATCCTCAGCACCACATAAAGATAAGATAAAGATATTGTGTTCATCTAAAAGCTAAAAAAATAAAATAAATGAGAATATGGAAGGAGAAAGAGGAAGGGAAGGGAAGAAGGGACTGATCAAGAACTAATCAGAGACTCTAGGGAGAAAATGTTTTTTTAAAAAAATCAAAATCAAGATAATACATACAAAATTGAGGACAGTGGTTTCTTTTGGGTGAAACAGAAATGGAATACTGCTTGGTTCCTCACTAAACAATATTTACTTAGTCATAATAAGTATTAGGTACTAGTTGTGATCAGTATCATAAGCATGTTAAGAGGATTTAGAACAAGGGTGTGTGTTATCTTTGCTGCATATCAGGTCAGTAGTGGATAAACAGATAAAAATAACCAGTAAAGACCCGGCCTGGTGGCGCATGCCTGTAATCCCACTGGCTCTGGAGGCTGAGACAAGAGGATCCTAAATTCAAAGCCAGCCTCAGCAACTTAGCCAGGCCCCAATGAACTTAGTAAAACCCTGTCTCAAAATAAAAAATAAGGGCTGGGGTTGTGGCTCAGTGATAGCACGTGTAAAGCACTGGGTTCAATTCTCAGCACTGCATATAAATAAATAAAGGTCCATCTAAAAAGATATTTAAGGGGGCTGGGGTTGTGGCTCAGCGGTAGAGCGCTCACGTAGCTCGGGCGAGGTCCTGGGTTGATCCTCAGCACCACATAAAAATAAATAAATTAATTAAAGATATTAAAAAATTTAAAAAAATAAAAAGATATTTTAAAAAAACCTATACCCAAATGTTTAAAAAAATAAGAATAAAAAAGGGTTGATGTGGTTCAGTGGTTGAGAGACCTTGGGTTACATCCCTGATACAAGGAAATACTAATAACTTATACATATGGAAAAATGTACAACTTCACTCAGAAATGCATGATCTGTTGATACCCCCCAGCTTACTTTGGCAATGTTGTGTGATGGACCCCAGGGCATCATATTTCTATGCAAGTGCTCTACCATGGAGCTACATCCTCAGCCTCTGTTACTATTTTTCATTTATCATATCGGCAAAGATTTTCAAGTTTGTTGACAATGTACTGATGACTATATGATAGCTACCCTAAGAAACTATTGGTTGAATTGTAAATTTCTACAATTTATTCTGAGAATGACATAGCCCATATTTATTAGATCTACAAAGCTATATCTCCCATTTTTCAAAAATTCCAGTTCTTGGAACTTATCTTACATATTCTCTCTCTCTCTCTTATTGGTACTGGGGATTGAACTCAGGGTCACTTTATCTCTAAGCTACATCCCCAGCCCCCAGCACCCACCTTTTAAAAAACTTGAGCCATCGGGCTGAGGTTGTGGCTCAGTGGTAGAGTGCTGGCCTAGCATGTGCGAGGCCTGAGTTCAATCCTCAGCACTACATCAATCAATCAATCAATCAATCAATCAAAGGTGTTGTGTCCAACTACAACTAAAAAACAAATATTAAAAAAATTTGAGGGCTGGGGATGTGGCTCAAGCAGTAGCACACTCGCCTGGCATGCGCGGGGCGCTGGGTTCGATCCTCAGCACCACATAAAGATAAAATAAAGAGGTTGTGTCCACCAAAAACTAAAAAATAAATAAATATTAAAAAAATGTTTGAAACACGATCTCATTAAGTTGTTTAGGGTCTCACTAAATTGCTGAGGCTAGCCTTGAACTTGGAATCCTCCTGCCTAAGTCTTCAAGATTGCTGGAATAATGGGTGGGCCTCACTGTGCCCTCCCCATCTTCAGTCCTAGAGATTGAACCCAGGGCCCCTTGTATGCTAGGCAAGTGCTCTGTCACTAAATATACCCCAGCCTTTTTTTTATTTTGATTTTGAGACAGATTCTTGCAAAATTGCTAGGACTGGTTTTGAATTTGTGATCTTCCTGCCCTAACCTCCTGAATTGCTGGGATTACAGGTATGTGCTATGGTGTTTAGCTAAACTCATGTATTTGTGAACTGATTCATAAAGATTCTTCATTGCAGCATTGACTGTACAAGTAAAAACTGGAAAACAACCTAGCTTCACTTATCTGTGAGTCTGAGGAATAGTGAAGAGACTTCTCACCTTAAATCCTTTTATTTATTCTTTTTAAAAAATATTTATTTGGGACTGGGATTGTGGCTCAGCGGTAGAGCACTCATCTAGCACAGGTGGGACCCAGGTTCGATCCTCAGCACCACATAAAAATAAAGGCATTGTGTTGTGTCCATCTACACCTAAAGAATAAATATTAAAAAAATCAGGCTAAAATAAAATACATTAAAATATATATTTATTTGTTAGTTGTATTTGAACACAATATATTTATTCTATTTATTTATTTATTTATATGTGGTGCTGAGGATCAAATCCACGGCCTTGCATACACTAGGCAAGCACTTTACCGCTGAGCCCCAGCCCCAATTCTTTTTTTTGATACCAGGGATTGAATTCAGGGGCATCTATCACTAAGCCGCATCCCCAGCCCTATTTTATATATTTTTTTAGAGTCAGGGTCTCACTGAGTTGCTTAGTGCCTCACTTTTGTTGAGGCTGGCTTTGAACTCGAAATCCTCCTACCTCAGCCTCCCAAGTTGCTGGGATTACAGGGGTGAGCCACTACTCGGGGGGTTCTATTATTTATTCTTAACTGTGTAAATCCATATATAAAAGCCAGAAGAACAATCTGCTGAGGATACAACCTCATCCTCCATATTATAGGATTCTGCCACAAATGACTCTGGAGCACAGACTGAATCCTGGCAGTGTATGCCATATGTTCCAATTTCTAGAAGCAAAGGGAACTACCACCCTGGATTACTACACACATCTCCTCATTTCTTGCCTTAGTATCCTCCCCTTCCTTTTTTTTTTTTTCTTTCTTTTCTGGTACCAGGGGTGGAACCCAGGGGCCTTTAACCACTGAGCTATATCCCCATCCCTTTAAAAAATTTTTCTTTTTTTGAGGTTTTGCTAAATTGCTTAGGGCCTTGCTAAATTGCCTAGACTGGCTTTGAATTTGTAATCCTCCTGCCTCAGCCTATTGATTTGCTGGGATTACAAGTGGACCACTGCATCTGGCTTGCCTTAGTAATTTATTTTCAACATAGCAGCCAGAGACACTCTTAAATAAATAAATAAAAATTATTTTATCTTTGAAATTCTACTGATTTTTGAATGTGGGATCTCATTATGTTGCCCAGGCTGGCCTTGAACTCCCAAGTTCAAGTGCTCCTTCCCACCTCAGCCTTCCCTGTGCTGAGATTACAGGCATGAGCTACTCTACCTAGTTTTGGATTCTTTTTTTTTCAGTACTGGGTATTGAATTGAGGGGGTGTTTTACTATTGAGCTACATCCCAGTTCTTTTTTGAGTTAAGGTCTCACTAAATTGTCCTGGCTGGCCTAGAATTTGCCTAGGCTAATCTTGAATTTGCCATCCTCCTGCCTCAGCCTCACAAATTGCTGGGATAACAGATGCGGGCCACCATGCCTTACTCTAGCTTCATATTCTTTTTAAAAATGCATCAGATTGCCGGGCGCAGTGGCGCTCACCTGTAATCCCTGTGGCATGGGAGGCTGAGACAGGAGGATTTCAAGTTCAAAGCCAGTCTCAGCAAAAAGCAAGGCACTGAACAACTCAGTGTAGACCCTGTCTCTAAATAAAATACACAAAAATAGGGCTAGGGATATGGCTCAGTGGTTGAGTGCTCCCGAGTTCAATCCCTGGTACCCCCACCCCCCAAAAAAAACAACACATCAGGTTGTCAGTTTTGCTCAAAACCTTTCAATTGCTTCCTCAGAATAAATGCCAGTCCTTACAGTGGCCCCATTGTCCCTCCCTGCCCAGCCCCCATTTACTCCAGCCTTGAGCTCTACCACCCTCTCCTTCCTTACTTGACCAGTCATGGCAGGGTCACTCCCGCCTTCAGGGGCTTTGCAGCTGCAGTTTCTTCTGCTTGAATGTCCATTCACCTTCTCAAGGTCACTTTTTTTTTAAAATACTTATTTTTTAGTTTTAGGTGGACACAGTATCTTTATTTTATTTTTGTGGTGCTGAGAATCGAACCCAGTGCCTCATGCATGGTAGGCGAACTAGATACCACTTGAGCCACATCCCCAGCCCTCAAGGTCACTTCTTAAATTTCAGCTTCCCTGACCTATTTAAAATTGGAAGTAGCGCTCACCAGCCCCACGTGCCCTGACAGCCTCTTTCACCCCCTTCCTGGCTTTTTCTCGTTAACACTTGAGCATCTTAGTGTCGCCTCCTAGTGGATTGAAAGACCAATGAACCATGTTTTTGTTTTGTTCACTTGTCAACTTCCTCTCCAATTACAACTAAACCTCTGCTCCACAGTAGTTCAATAGCAGTCCCCCTCCTTCCATAGAAAAATCAGTAAATAGAAGTAAACACTGAAACTAAAAGCAGAAGGCTAGGGGTAGGGACGAGATTAGCATGATTGCTGCTTTTGTCACAAACTCTTTGGTGGGATTTAAAACACACTCACACACACCCCTCCCATCAAAGTAATTTTATTTATTTATTTATTTTTGGGTAATGGAAATTGAACCCAAGGGGCACTTAGCCACATCCCCAGCCTTTTGTATTTATTTATTATTTTCCTTTTTTAAAAATTTTTTATTGTTGGTTGTTCAAAACATTATATAGTTCTTGATATATCACATTTCACACTTTGATTCAAGTGGGTTATTATTTTCCTTTTTAAAAATATTTATTTTCTAGTTTTAAGTGGACACAATATCTTTATTTTACATTTATGTGGTGCTGAGGATCGAACTCAGTGTCTCAAGCATGCTAGGCAAGCACTCTACCACTGAGCCACAACCCCAGCCCAAGCCTTTTGTATTTAGAGACAGTCTTACTGAGCTGCTTAGGGCCTGGCTTGCTAAATTGCTGAGACTGGCTTTGAACTTGTGCTCCTCCTGCCTCAGTCTTAAAGTCCCTGGGATTACAGGCATGTGCCACCATGCTCAGCTCTGAAGAACACTTATTTCAAGAGTGGTAATAAAGGACTCAGGCAAGCAGTCTAAGGAGCAGTACTGAGGTTAGGAGGAAAATCAGGTGCATATGGTAGCCAGGGAGGCAGGAATATTCTAAGGAAGTGATCAACTGTACAAAATACTTCTTTAAAATAAGAAAACTGCAAAAGGCTCACTCACTGAGACATCATTGGTGACTTAACCAAGAACTGTTTTAGTGGAGTAGGTCAAGTGGGTTGAGAAGTGAAAGGGTAATTAGGAATCCTGACAGAAAAAGAGCTAAGCAGGAGGATGCAGGCCAGCTAAGATCAGGGATACTTTTCTTCAAAAAGGGAAACAAAACAAAACAAAACAAAACCCAACCCTGAGTTCCATCCCCAGCCAGCACTGGAGGAAAAAAAAGTTTGTGGTAAATATGCCAGATAACTACTTATAATTGTTATAAACATAATTACATAGACAACATAATATGCACTAGCATAATAATTAAATGCTAATGAAAAAGATTGCTTATTATGATGAAGTTGAAGATACAGGTAGAGATCAATCAATAATGTAAGCCTGGATGAGGTACAAAGGTAACAAACCTGTAATCCAGCTACTAGGGAGGCTGAGGCAGGAGGATCACAAGTTCAAGGCCAACCTAGGTAACTTAGTGAAACCCCGTTTCTTTTTTGTGGTACTGGTTATTTAAATCATTGAACTAAACCCCCAGCACTTCCCTCCTTTTTTAAAAAAATAGTTTTTAGTTGTAGATGGACAATACCTTTATTTTACTTTTTTTTAATGTGGTGCTGAGGAGTGAACCCAGTGCCTCACATGTGCTAGGCAAGTGTTCTACCATCAAGCCACAACCTCACCCAGCATTTTTTGAGACAGGGTCTCACCAAATTGTTCAGGCTGGCCTTGATCTTGCAATTCTCTTGCCTCAGCCTCCCTAGTCACTGGGATTACAGGCATGTGCTATTGTACATAGTGAAACCATTTCAAAAATGAGACAAAAGGGAGAGATGTAACTCAGTGGTAGAGCATTTCCCTACCATACCCAAGGACTTGGGTCTGATCCCTAGTACTGCAAAATAAATACAGCAAGTCAGCCTGGGAGTGGTGGGAGTTAGAGAAAACCAGGGATTGAACTCAGGGGCATTCAACCACTAAGCCATATCCCTAGCCACATTTTGTATTTTATTTAGACAGGGTCTCAGAGACAGGTCTCTGAGCTGCTTAATGCCTTGCTTTTGCTGAGGCTGGCTTTGAACTCGTGATCTTCCTGTCTCAGTCTCCTGAGCTGCTGGGATTACAGGTGTGTGTCCCTGGGCCTGGCTCCTTTTTGCCTTTTCTGTAAGGCCACCAGGCCTCCTTTTAGTAAGACTGGCTGCAGATGAAGTTGGTTGAGCACTTGAGGCAGTTCCCATCCCACTGCTTGTAGTTCTCTTTGAAACAGATGGCCATACCACTTGTGGACAGCATGGTGATTAGAGAAATACATTTTGTTGACAATGTTGAGGGCTCAGCACAGGGTAGTAACTAGATCAAGAGTGGTATTAATTTACTTTCCTGGATCCTCTTCCTCAGAACTCAACCTTCTGGGTGAAGACACTGACCATAGAGATGAAGGGTTTCTCTAGGCAGAAACAAAGTAAAGAAGTTTAGGATATTTGCAAGATAAACGATGAATCATGGGGGTCCAGGCTGGTTGGAGATGGTGCTGGGAAAGCAAAATGGATGAGCTTATGAATCCAGAGAAAGTAGAAAGATCCCAGATCTTTAGTTCTGTACCAGGCTAAAAGCAGTTACTAAAAAAAAGGGAGTACTCCCCTGCCCCCACCCATTCTTGAGCAAGCCAGCTGCAAGACCAAAGCATGGGATATCTATTTTTTTTGGAGATTGTACTAGGGATTGAACTCAGGGGCACTGGACCACTGAGCCACATCCTCAGCCCTATTTTTGTATTTTATTTTGAGACAGGGTCTCACTGAGTTGCTTAGTACCTCAGTCTTGCTGAGGTTGGCTTTAAAGTCACGATCCTCCTGTTTCAGCCTCCCAAGCCACTGAGATTACAGGCATGTGCCACCACACCTGGCTCAAAGCATGGGATATCTAAATCTGCAGTTCAGAGGTGTTGTACTTGAGGTTGACGGACAAAGTTCAGGTGTGTTCAAGACTTTGGGTGGGAAAGGATGAGAAAAAGGTTACACAGGACAAGAACGGGAGCCAGACTGTGGGTTGGTGTGCAGTTAACAGAGCAGACTGTTAAAAGTTTGGCTTTTGACTGAAATCTGGAAACATGGTTTTAAGTCAGTTCCCACCATTCCAGGAACTCGTCGGAGTGGTTCACTGTGTCTAAACTGTACAATGTGCTTTACTTCCTTAGTGTGGTGTTCTGCCATGCACCAGGCAAAGGCTGCCTATATAACCAACCCCCAATAAAAACCCTGGGCACTGATTCTTAAGCACATCCTGGTTGGCAACATTCCACACATGACCACAACTTACTGCTGGGGGGAGTTAAGCACATCCTGAGGCTTCACTTGATCCTAAGTACCCTTTGAGAGCTGGAGCCTGGTTTCCTCTAGACTTGGCCCATTGTCTTTCCCTTTTGCTTTTCACTGGGTATGGTTATCTTGGGGGGACCCAATACAGATGGGCATGTCACAAAGTTGAAGACATTATAAAGGATAATAGGGGAAAGAGGCATTAGATGATTCAAGATGAAGGTCATTACCAGGTTGTTAAGATGATCATAACTAAGACAGAATCACATGTACCTCAACAAGGGGAAGCAGGGATGCCACACTCAAATCCTGAAAAACTGATGTTGGGAAGAGGTGGCACAGTGTTCTTAGGGAACATAAGAGACATAAGAGATCTGCTTTAATATGCACACCTATGTATGTCTCTACATCAGGGTTTTCTGGTACTTGAAGTAGTACACTAGTGTGGAGCAGCATTGTAGCTGGGAACTACTAAACTGTTCACATCCTCAAGAAGTCTAGACAGCATTTCTCCTACTCTAGTTCAGTAGTCTCTTGTGGAGAAGAAACAGTGCTAGCTAGTATTATTTTAATAGCCCCAAAGCTAGAAATTCCCCAAGGGGATAAACTGTGGTCTACTAACACATGGAATATTATGGATGAATAATATGGATGAATCCCACAAAGAATGCTGAGCAAATAAGCCAAGAATAATTATACACATCATAGTTTCATTTATATTAAAAAACAAAAACCCAGCTATGATTGATGCTCTTAGAAGTCAGGGCAGTAGTCTTCCCCATTCCCCCATTTTTTCAGTAGTTAGTCTTGAGTGGGTAGAGAGTACTGGTTAAGGAAAGCAGCAGTGTGGGAGGATGTTTGGGCACTGTTAATATTCTGATTCCTGGGTTACAAAGACAATTATGACGTGTATTTTCCTATATGTACATACTTTAAACAGTGCTACCTAATAATTTCATGAAAAAAGAAAACAGTCAGTTTCATATCAGAACATAAACACCCAAATAGTGTTAACATGGTGAGCTTTTCAGGTAATGGGCTTGCAGATGATTTTTTTTTTCTTCTTTTCCTTTCCTTTTTGAAGGCTGAAGTGAGAGCATCACAAATTCAAGGTCAGTCTCAGCAAAGGGAGGCCCCAGGCAAAATAAAATAATAAAATAAAAAAAAAATAAAAAATAAAAGTGTTGGGGATGTAGTTCAGTGGTAAAGTACCCCAGGTTCAATCCCCAGCATTAAAACAAAACAAACAAATAAAACCCCATATTTCCCCCCCTTTTAAGCTGCTTTTATGATAGGAAAAAAAAAACCTGTATCTAATTCTATTTTATAAACTACGAATTCCAATGCTCCACATATTTGTGGAGACAAAGAAACACTATCAATACTGGGGAATACAGCAAGGGAGAGGCTTTCCCCAATTAACCCAGAGCCGGCAGCTGGAAGTTTGTGATTGGCTCCTCGGCCCCAGCAACAACCCAGAAAGAGAGAATTTACAAAATCTTTCAGCACAAGCGAAATCCTGCATTGCAATGTTGAGATTTGCATTCTCATCAACAACCCTGTGTGAGGCTGACACCCAAGGATTATCTGCATTAGGTGAGTATTAGGATTACAGAAGTACACTCCAGACACTTAGCAAACACACTCCTTCCTCTGTACTGGAGTGACTAAAAACCATTCACTGGAATTCATTAGAATCTCACATGGTCCTAGCCTCCTCAGAGCCCGATCAATTTTGGCATTTTTCATCTTCAGACTACTGTAGTCTGGAGAAGGCAAGACTTTCTGGGCCATGAGCTCCCTTGCTGGCTGCTCTCAGTGGTTTCTGTGCCACTAAGCTGAGTGACTATGAGTCACTTGTAAGAAAGACTCAGTATTGAACTAAAATATGCTTCATCCTCAAAGAGCTGCTTTGTTTCCCTATAAACCACAACATGGTTTATATTTTAAAGCATTTCCTTAAAAACCAACATTATGACCTGAAATTAGACTCTGGTTTATTTTGATATGTTTATGACTTAAACCTGGGGGGAAAAAAAAAAAAAAATATATATATATATATACATACATATATATATATATATATTTTAATCAGTCAGCCAAGTTCATTACATATGAACTGAGCTGGAACTTTAAGGACACCCATACCACAGGCTGATAGCTCTGCACCATTACGGAGAACAAAAAAATCACATTAGATTCATTGTCCTATCTTGTGCTCTTAGGATCCAAATTTTCAAAACCACTGACTCTGAAAACAGGTTAAGAACCTTTGCATTGGGCTGGGGTTGTAGCTCAGTGGTAAAGTGCTTGCCCAGTGTGTAAGGCACTGGGTTCGATTTTTAACACAGCACATAAATAAATAAAATAAAGGTCCATGGACAACTAAAAAGAAAAAACAAACAAACAAACAAAAAAACCACACACACACAAAGAAACAAACGAAACCCCTGTATGTTGCTCCTCAGAAGGCTGAGCCTGTTCCCATCAGACCAGTGCTTTAATCATGTACCTCTCTTCCCAGTGCAAACACCAATAGCTAGCTAGCTAGCTGGCTAGCTGGCTGGCTGGCTGGCTGCTGCTGGCCACCAAGCTTCTGCACTCTCTCTCACTTTCCTTAATTGACTAACTCCTAATCAGATGACACCTCTTCCAAGAAGCTGTGGCCAACTTAGGAGAGGCTGAGACAGCCTACTTAGCAGTTTCCCATTTAGCATCCTCAAATCCAGAGGATAATGGCAATCTACCTTATTCTCCAAGTTTGATTCCAACTGGTCTAATATTTGTCAATGTTTACTTGTGTGTGTGTTGTTGGAACTGAACTCATGGGCTTGCAAGTACAAGGCAAGTGCTCGACCACTGAGCTGTATATATCCCCAGCCCTTGTCTGCTTTTAAAAATATAGTAATAACAGGCAAACCGAGCAAACTGGTGACATCTGAGCTCCTATAGGAAGAGATCATGCACTCTGATTACCTTATAACATGACACTCCCCATCACAATTTAAATCAGTTTCATCTCTAGAGCAGGGAACTCCTACAACACATGAAGTCCAGACATGATTAGCTATAAAGAGTGAAATCAGAAAATTTAATCATTCTCAGGAAAAGAAGAGGTTGCTTCTCAGCATATGCAGTGAGTACAGGGGTCCTACAGGAGCAGCTTCTCTGATAAGCAGATAACCCAGAGAGACAGGGCTAAAAGCCACGTTAAATTAAGAGAGACAACACACATTCATTTCCTTTGTTTATGTGAAGAATAAACAACGAGGACTTAGTCTTTGAAGCAGACAAACCTTGAGGGAAACTTCAGTCTCACCCTCTCCTCCATATTCTATCCTACAGAAACATCCCCACCTCCTCTTCTAATTAGTCCTTCCCTGTCCTCAGTCCCAGTCCCAACCTGGATAGTGGAGTTTTCAAAACTTGGGGAAAAGGATATGAAATTCTTGTGGTAACTCTACCAAGGCACTAGATCAATCAATTATGATGTTCTTCTCCCCAAACCTGGCTGATCAGAACTACCTATGTGGCTTTATAGTACCTTATTGGCTTAGTTTTTTCATGTCACAATCTTTAACTCAGGAGTGTCTTATACTCAGAAAAGGAAGAAAAGAACTTTTAGCTTTCCTTATATATCTATAATAATAAAAAATAAATCTCAAGAAACAAAAGTTAGAAATTGATTTAGTTATTACAGAATATAAACATTATCATAACTCTAATCACACATACATTGACATATATATTTTTTGTGGTGCTAGATATGGAACCCAGGCTTTGTTCCTCCAACCTTATTAAAAGATGCTTTTCATTATATTTAATTTATATTGGAAGAGAATGTTACTATTTAAGAGAAAGAACTTTGACAAACATTTTTTATTGAACAGTTTTATTCTGTTTTAGAATAAAAACCTTGCTTTAATATTGTAAGGTGCACTGCAGGTACGCCATGCTGCCAGTTACTTTTGGGACAACAAATGTCCCAGTCAATGACCCAGAGAGCTGGGAAAAACGAGTGAACTCATACTTTCAGAGTGTGTAGAACTGGTATTTACAAGTTTTTCTTCTTGAAATTGGCCTGGGACTTCTCAGTCTACACAGGTATTGCCACAGCACTTGCTTTGATGCTCGAATGCCTCAGAAATACGTTCATTATCATGATTTGTGGGTCCTCCAAAAGGTTTAGTTGTTAACATGCAAGCAAATAGTACTAAACAATATTATCTAAACTATGGCTGCCAAGTACTGGATCTTAATAATGAAATCAAATTACAAAACATTTCCTTGTAGAGCTATACAAAAGATACAAAATTAAAATAAAAATATCAACCATCTTTAAATATTCCAATTCTCCTACAGTGCAGTTTTCCACATCTTTATCACTTCTGAATGTTTTAAGGAGAAAGTTAACAAAAATCAAAGTAGATAAAAATATTTAAATCTTTGGATCCCTTTATTCCATGGCCTTCATAAAAACACAAAAGTGGCCAGATTTTTTTCCACTATAGCTTAAAATATCAAAAAGATTTATTAGTAATTTATAATTAGCAATGAACTCTATACTGAGTCATCTGTGGGTCACAGGCCCAATGTTAATAATAATGTGTTACAAGTTTTCAAAATAATTTCGAACATTCTGAATCCTCTTGAAATATAATGGAATGAGTCAATGTTATCACAACAAAACTCCAGGCATATCAGGAAAAACAAGTTAACTGATGCCTAGTTTTAAAAGTCTTAAAAAAGGGGGATGATTACTTATTTGAAAATACAGCTAAGTACATTCTTATCTATGATTATTTACATTCATATACTGAAAATATTATTTGGAGAAATCCTGTGATATGCCATTTGCTACAAAATGAAGTTCTTACATTGAGCATGAAGAATTTATCCTTTTTAGATAATGGAAGAATGTATCAAATCTTCATTTCTGTTCCAAACATTAAAAAATAAATCAAAAATATTAAGCCTGGAAAGACAAGGGAAAAAAAGACCCACCCATAACTCTGTTCCTCAGCACATCAACTTCTGCAAGGACACAGTATGTTTGCTGACTTTAAAATGTTTATTCTTTAAAAAATTAGTTGCTTTTTATACAGCTATACAAAGTTCTTAATGTTTCTTTGGCAATGGAATATAATGGAATTTTACAACTATATAAAAAAGTTACCTTTGCCTAAGAAACAGTATTTACTGTGTGTACATAGTTGACTGACAAAATTCTCTACCATCCAGCACCCTAATTGACGAAATAAGCTACCTCATATTATAGGATTTCCAAAAAGAAAGAGGAAGATAAAGACACACACGCGCGCACACACACACATACACACACAACCTTCTGTGGCTCAAAACACAGTATCACGGCCCTATCTGCAGGCAACTTGCAATAATTGCCAAATACAATTTAGTGATAAGAAAAATCCTTTCAGTGATGAAAAAATACTTATAAGTCCATTGAAGTACTGCTTTAGTTTAACTATACATAAGAAATTACTTAACCCTTCTGCTATTCCAAATATATTTAGTGCTCATTTTTTAAGATGAGCCTTCCTCCCCCCAAAAGTAACTGCATTGTATCTTTGAAATTAAGCAGAAAAATAAACAAACAAACAAAACCCAGTGCTGGTGACAAATATACAGCAAATTCACTTCTTCATTCTTCACAAAGACTGAAACCAATTTTCAGAACCATGAAGAGCTAGAAATTCACCTATTTTCAAAGACTTGCTTGTAGACTATGCAGCAACTTTGTTGTCTTTCTAAAAAGGTGGGGGAAAAACAACCCAATTAGTCAATGCTCCAAAATTACTGGTTTATTAATGAGTCTTGTCTTTCTTTTTCATTTGCTTCAGTTTATTTAAAAAAACTTTTTTTGGTAGTTGTAGATGGACAGAATGCCTTTATTTTATTTGTTTATTTTTATATGGTGCTGACAGATTGAACCCAGTGCCTTACCCATGCTAGGCAAGTGCTCTGCCACTGACCTATAGCCCCAGCCCACTTTAGTGTATTTTAAGTTACCTCTAAATACACCCTTCCTTTTACTTTCATGGAAACTGATTTCCAGGAAACATTTTTCATAACTTCCACACTAAGTAGAAGCATATTATGTATTTAACAAAATTTTCAGTCAGCACAGGTTAAAGCAGTGTTATTGTGGGCTGGGTGTGGCAAAAAGCCACCCTAGATATAGGTATACCCCACTATCTTTGGTTGCCCAACTTAGTAATCAAATTCTTCAAATACAACTGACAACTCTTTTAAAATAAGCTTCATAAAACTGTGGAGTCTTTGAAAAGTCTTTATTAAGCAATAAAATACTGAGACAGTAAAATAACATTTCCTGCTGGGCTTGGTAGCACACACCTGTAATCCCGGTGGCTTGGGAGGATGAGGCAGGAGGATCAGGAGTTCAAAGCCTGCCTAACCAATTTAGCAAGGTGCTAAGCAACTCAGTGAGACCCTGTCTCTAAATAAAATACAAAAAAAAGCCGGGAATGTGGCTCAGTGGTTAANGTTGGGTGGGGGGTGGCAGGGGGAAACTCTTCAAAATGTCACGTTAAGGGAAAGCAATAATTCAGAAATCTATTTGTGGTGTGTGTGTACGTGCATGTGCATGCACACTCTCTAAAAATGGAACCCAGGGGTGCTCTACTGCTGAAGTTAAATCTCCAGTCCTTTTTAATTGTTATTTTGAGACAGGGTCTTGCTAAATTGCTGAGGCTGGTCTCAAACTTCTGATCCTTCTGCCTTAGCCTCCCAAGTTGCTGGGATTACAGGCATGTACCACTGTGCCTGGCTAGAAATCAATTTTAAAAAACAACTCACAAGGGGCTGGGATTGTGGCTCAGAGCGCGCTCGCCTAGCATGTGCCTAGTGAGGCACTGGGTTCGATCCTCAGCACCACATAAATATATAAATAAAGACATTGGATCCACCTATAACTAAAAAATAAATATTAAAAAAATAGATAAAAACCCCACAAATCAGAAGTTAGTTATGAAAAACAGAGTTGATGGGAAATTAAAAATAAAATGTAATCAAGTGAGAAAGCAATAAAAATTTAAATGAGCCTCCCAGTGAGACTAATTCTAAACTAAAGGCAGAGTCAGGGCTTCTATTTGCCTCCAAACTAGCTGCTACTATGTACACACAGTTGGCCCTCCATATCCCTGGTTCTTTATATGCAGATTCAACCAACTGTGGATAGAAACTATGGAGGGGATTCCATTAGTACTAAAACATATGAGAGGACATGTACAGGTTATATGTGAATACTATGCTACCTTACTTAAGGGACTAGAGCATCCACAAATTTTGGTATTTTCGGGGGTCCTGAAACCAATCCTACGTGGACACCCAGTAATGACTATATCTGATTTTTACTGCTAATTCTTTTTTTTTTTTTTTACCTTTCAGAAAACCACAGCTTTTGGACCCTAAAAGGTCTGGATTGGTCGTACTGCTTTCTGAAAGGTAAAAAAACAATTAAATAAATTGGGAGATGTTATGGTTGGCTTTGGTGGGGGACAGTGGGTTCATCTTTAGCTCATTTATTTCTTTACAACATTGTACTATGCCACATATAATTCAATTTAATAATACTGTACAAATAACATTGAACAAATGTTGCTATATAACATAGATGAAATTAAGTATTTCACCCTGTTTCTAAATTTGAGTAAGAATCAGAAAGCCAGGTGCAGTGGCACATGCCTGTGATCCCAGCAGCTCAGGAGGCTTAGACAATAGGATCACAAATTCAAAGCCAGCCTCAGCAAAAAGCAAGGCACTAAATAACTCAGTGAGACCTTGTCTCTAAATAAAATACAAAATAGGGCTGGGGGTGTGGCTCAGTGGTAGAGTGCCCCTGAGTTCATTCCCCAGTACCCAAAAAAAAAAAAAAAGAATTAGCAGTAAAAAATCAGAT
>NW_026000205.1:12339787-12366250 GCF_001458135.2 Marmota marmota marmota
AAAAAAAAAAAAAAAAAAAAAAAAGAAAAGGGGGTGTAGTGGAGGAAGGAAGGGGAGAGGAGAAAATAATAGGGGGACAAAGGGAGAAAGTACCATGGTGTCATTTCAAATACCTTATGGTCTCTGGATCTTGTGAAGAAACAGAGACTGAAGTGCATAGTTTCACCCACCCACCGTGGAGGCTTAACCTCCTTGGCAGCAGCATATAAAATAGGGGCTGGCTACATTCTTATTATTACCCCCAATCCTAATCTGCTCCTGCCACTGCCCCTTCCATCCCCTCCCCCCAAATAAAGGGGGTGGCGGGGAAAGACACCAGGCATCACAGGATCAGAAGTTTTAAAACATTTCAGTTAGGGAAAAATGGGCCAGAAGTCAATGTAACAAGTTTTGGCTTTATAAGTTTGTACCTAGATCAATAACCTCTTAGGGTCCTTAGTTTCCTAACCATCTAATAGTCTGGCTGATTCTTTTAAGCCATCTAAAAAATCTATGATCCAATCTTTACTTACGTTTTCATTAAACAATCAAGTTTGTCTGCTCACCCCAAAAGTGTAATGATTCATATCAACACAGCACAAGGAACAAAGCTAATTCATTTCATGAAGGCTGCTGAGAAGGCACCTCTGGGAAGAAACACTAGATGATGTTTCAGGAATGATTTTATCCTTAAAGGTAAATCTCCTTTATGTAATCACTCACTGTTTCCAACCTTTAAAGATGCCAAGAAGATACGATTTAGAAGGTGTAGGTTACTGAAGTTAGGAATATAAGGGTGGATCCATAGGTCATTCAACTCTGGAATGCACAAGGGCTACCCACAATGTAGGAACTTCAGCTTTGATACTGATAAACACTAACTTCAAGGCAACCAAGGCTATGTGCTGAGATAGGTGTTTTGGTGGGGAAAAAGGAGAAAACAATCTTTAATGCCAGAGGCTCCATCTAGCTGGCAATGCAGAACAAAAATAAATAAAAAAATAAAATAAAATAAAATATATGAAGTAGGGAACAATGAATGTATTAAAAATGCATACTAAGAAGTGAAAGGAGGTGCCTGAATTTTACCTATGCCTGTATCCCCACTGAACTGTAAATACCAAGAAAACTGGGACAGATATATCTGTTTGTTATCACCAGTGTCCTGCATAGTACTTGGCATATGTGAAAAATTCTGTAAAATTGGTAAATGAATGAGGTTACTAGAATTGGAATCAAGCTGTATATAATAGATGACCACAAACCAGCCTGCTTGAGGCAGACAGATTAAAGGGTAATGAGAAATAGGGCTGGTATATCAAGTGGAGACCCTCACAGAGTAAGAAAAGCAGGCAGTACATTAGAGCCTTTTAGCTTTCAAGGTAATGCCTCAGGGTTACTAGCACTCCTTGAAATTCTCAAGCAGGGGCTGAACTATCTGTGAGGAATAAAGACTCATGCAGATAAGTTCTACAATGCATTTGAATGCTGCAATAGCACGATTAAGATTTTTAACAAAAGACTCAAAATGACTATACAATATGATATGGCTTGAGAAAAAAATGTTTGCATATGCCTACAACCCCAGCGACTTGGGAAACTGAGGCAGAATAGCAGTTTCAAGGCCAGCCTCAGCAACTTAGTGAGACCCGCCTCAAAATAAAAACTAAAAAGGGCTAGGCTAGGGACATGGCTCAGTGGTTAAGCACCCCTGGGTTCAATCCCCGACACCAAAATAAATAAATAAATAATAAAATAAATATTTGTATTAACAGTGCACAGCATGTACATGGCTTTAGGTCAATGAAGGTTTGTTGATTGAGTACTCATAGAAAGAGACATAATTGTTTGGTCATACAAAGCAAACATGACAGCTGTTTTTTCAAATATCTGAAAAACCTGCATTAAGTACGTTACATGTTTTGTACAAGGATAGAGTTTCACCAAAAAGCTGAAGATAAAGGCAAAGTGATTTCCACTCAAACTGTGTATGTCTCTGAGAACCTAACAACTAGGGTATTTCTGGGGTGAGGTGGGCATCCTGATAAGAGTCACTACCGAAGAGGCTTATGTTTTGGTCAGGTGGTCAGATCTCAGATGTTTTCCAACTCTGAGAGTTTAATCATTACTTAAAAAGTATGTTTTATGTTAACTAAAACATAACTTCTTTCCACAAATTTCAAAATTGGTAGTCTGGATGGTTTAGTAAACTCAAATGAGATCATACCAGCAACAATTACTATAATTCTCATCTGGATCCAATGCTAATTTAAACATACTTTTTCTCAAACCAAGTTGACTCAGCATAATCTTTAACAAGGAGTTGCTGTTGGTTCTTCAAAAAGTAAATGAAGTGGGATAAAGAGACTGAAGGTATGAAGATCCATCAGTGGGTTGTCATGATAACTGGCAGGGACATCTCAAAAGTATGAATGTGGTGACATGAAAATTGATCATAATATGGATACCTTCACTGTGTGGATAGTATCTTTGCCAAGAGTCAAAATGGAACTCTGGGAGAAGGCAGAGCTGAGATGACTGGAGAGTGAAAAGATGATTAAGGTCAGTCTGACGAAGGTTGACAGGATATAAAGCAAGCAACGACAGAAATGCAGGGCAGAAACATACAAGGTCCAAGCTGAAGAAGTGATTACAAACTATGAGTGGATGAGTTTACAAAAGGGGGAGGGGAGTGAGGAGTGAGAGAGTGGTCAAGCAAAGGTGAAAGAGTGTGAACATGAGCATGAATGCTCACAAGAAAAGCACACTGAACAGAAGAAATGGGTAAAAATGTCCCAAGATAGGAATAAGTTGGCAGCTAACAAGAGTAAGAAAGCCCACCTATCTGCTGCAGAGTAAATGAAGGAAAGATCTGTCCCACTGGCCACAAAGATAAGAGCCAACACTGGACATCTGACCTGGAGAAACAGGCAGATCACGAAGCACTTAATAGGCTGTTAAAGAGCACTTTTTTTCCTTTTGTTTTGTTTGTGTTTTAAACAAAAAACAAGTGTATTAAAAGAATTAGGAAGATCCTAAGTTGAGGGGGTGATCATCAGTGTCAAATATTGCAAAGATGTTAAAAGGCAAATATTTATGAAAAAGTGACTGAATTCTAGAAGCAAGGGATTGCTGACAACCTTGAGAACAATAAAAGTGAGAAGGAAGAGTCATTCATAGTTTCTAAGACAGATTCTCTTAGCTGGGATGAAGATTTTCCAACTGCATCACCCACTGGGGCTAGATAGTGTGAGAGAATAACTTGAGGCTAATTAACAGACATGAAAATTAACAGACCAGATCCCAAAGCTATTGTTCTTCTTCTAGAGAGATCAACAGTGACCAGTTTTAAATATTGAACAATAAAATTCCAGCCAGCATGTCTTTCTGTTTCCAGCTTTCCTCTGCTATTCTAGTAGACTTTTAAGGTATATAGACCTTATATTTTGAACTGCTCTATTTTTCTCCTCCACTACTCCTAAAATTAATGAACTAGAATAGTTTATGGGGACTAGGACAGTTACTATGCTGCCTTAATTTACAAATGCCTTTCAGTAGACAAGTTATATACATAAACATATTATATAGAATTACAGAATTTTCTCATATCACAAAATTTTCAAGACTACAGCAAATAAGAAAACCAGATAAAATGTAGTGTTTTCCACAAAATTAAATTAAGAAAACTGATTCAAGAACCTATTGCTAGGTTCAACACTCAGCATCATCATTTACAAGCTGTGTGACCATGAGCAAGTTATTATCTCTATATCTATTTCCTCAGTTGTAAAACGAGGATGATAATAGAATCTACATCACAGAGTTGATGTGAGATTTAAATAATATGTGAAAAACGTTTAGAACAATGACTGGTACTTGTTAATGACTATATAATATGAAATAAATATCCTTTTCTTGTACAATGTGTCTGATCCTTCCAATGTTTGTTTGGTTTTTCTTTTCTTTTTTTGGTACCGGGAATTGAATGGCACCACACCCAGCCTTCCTATGCTTTCTTAAAAAACAAACAAACAAAAAAACAGGCATGATGGTGATTACCTGTTAATCCCAGTGGCTCGGGAGGCTGAAGGAGGAGGATCATGAGTTTAAAGCCAGCCTGAGCAACTTAGCAAGATCTGTCTCTAAATATAAAATAAAGGGCTGGGGATATGCCTCAGTGGTGAAGCACCCCTAGGTTCAATCTCCAGTACAAAAAAAAAAAAGCCCTGACTCAGTCTATAACAGGTTTGTGATAGGTTGATAGGTTTTTAAAAATTTTACTGGTCCAAAAAATCTAAAACCATGCTTCTAAAATAAATAGTAAATAATCACATTTCCATCTCTTAACTTCACTTGAAAAGAGCACAGCTTAAAAAAATTTTTCTTGATTCCTTAGACAAGAAGTTATTGTCCTTAAGATTATATAAACATCCTAATCAGGCATATTCTCCACTGAATAGTCAAACTAGGTTATTCTAATGCTCTCAAAAATATTTACCCAAAATAGATAAAATAAAAAACATTAATGCCAATCCTATAGTATATAATCATAATCATACTTACCCTATATTCAAAATCTGCAAACTCCCTGCCCCCACGACCTCCTCTGAATCCACCACGAAATCCTCGAGGGGTAGTAAATGTACCACCTCTGCCACCACCACGCCCTCTGCCACCACGGAAACCAAGACCTCCTCTGCCTCGGTACCCTCCACGACCACGGTTTGGACGAAGTGGAATCCCAAATGTTTCAGCATTTAATCTTCTTTCTTCAGCCCAGGTTGGTCTTCGTTCTCTATTATAAAAGCAAATGGCCTTTAGCATACCAGGTATAAAAAAAACATTTTTCAGCAAAAATACATAGCATTAACTCCCAAATTAAGGCCAAGTAATTCCTAAGGATCAATTAAAAGTAAGCATTTAAACTAAGTAGTCCACAGCATATAAATTTAATATTTTCCTACAATATTTGGTTACATTTCATATGAACATTCTTACAAATATAGCTGATAAAACAAAGATGACAAAGGCACAAATATAATGGTAATCAGATATAATGGGATTTGCAATTGATTCAACTAAGTACTAACGGAAAAGAGGCAAAGCCAGGCAGGCAAACCTTGTCTTGAGGAAGCTAGGAGATGGAGGGTAGTTTCTTGAATCTCCAGTATGCTCCCAGACCAATCTCTGGATTTCATGCCAATTAACGTAGTTAAACGTCTAACCCGTAGCTGTCATCCACTCTAGATAACTGCAGTGCCCAGAAGAATCAGCCTCCCTATCCATTTTTAAATTGAAGTAAACAACTACCAGCAGATAGTGCCAAACTGCATCGAGGACAAAACTCTGAGTTCTGGATCCAAAGTCCTTTTACCTCACAATAATTGGACAATTTTCTAGACCCACATTTACTACAATATAATAGAGTTTAACTGTACTGGCAAACTTCAAGAAACACTAATTGTTTTGGTACTGGCTTCATGTGAAGTACAGTGTAGTGGGGTAAAGGAAAAGATTATGTATGTACATATGTATGCATTTTTGTAGTAGTGGGCATTGAATGCAGTGAGCTCTATCACTGAGCTACATCCTTGGTCCTTTTTAATTTGGGACAAGATCTCACTAAATCGCTCAAGCTGCCCTTGATCTGACTTGTAATCCTCCTGCCTCAGCCTCCTGAGAAGTTGGAATTATAGGTGTATGCCTCTATACCCAGCTTAAAAGGTTAATTTAGATGTTAAAAGAATGCTTCTGTTTTAATTAGTAATATCCAAATGTGACAGCATCCCTAAACAAAAGTATATCGTCATTACTTCCTTTCACAGAACATTATTTAAAACTTTAGTATATAGAACGTTCTTTTTTTTTTTTTTGCACCAGGATATGAACCCAGAGGCGCTTAACCACTGAGCCATATCCCCAGCCCATTTCATTTTTTTATTTTGAGGCAGGGTTTCTTTAAATTGCTTAGGGTTTCACTAAGTTGCTGAGGCTGGCTTTGAACCTACAATCCTCTTGCCTCAGCTTCCTGTGCAATACAGGTGTGCAACGCTATGCCCAGCAGCATTTTCTTTTAATAAAATTAAACATTAAAAAAAAAAAATTTCAAGGGGCTAGGGTTGTGGCTCAGCAAGAGAGCTTGCCTTGCACATGTGAGGCACTGGGTTCAATCCTCAGCACTACATAAGAATAAATAAAAACAAAAATAAAAAAAAAATCAATTATGAGCCAGGTGCAGTGTTGCATGCCTATAATTCTAGTGACTTGGAAGGCTGAGGCAGGAAGACAGCAAGTTCACAGCCAACCTCAGAAACTTCATGAGGTCCTAAGCAACTTAGCAAGACCCTGTCTCAAAATAAAATATAAAAAAGTTGCCAAGCGAGATGGTGCATGCCTGTAATCCCAGCAACTTGGGAGGCTGAGGCACTAAGCAACTCAGTGAGACCCTGTCTCTAAATAAAATATACAATAGGGCTGGGGATGTGACTCAGTGGTCAAGTGCCCCTGAGTTCAACTCCTAGCACCCCAAAACAAACAAACAAACAAAGTAAGTAAGTAAAAGTCTGGGAGTGTGGCTCAGCGGTTATGTACCCCTGGCTTCAATTCCTAGTACCAAAACAAAACAATTTCCCCATGGGGCTGGGGTTGTGGCTCAGCAGTAGAGCGCATGCCTAGCACATGAAAGGCCCTGGGTTCGATCCTCAGCACCACATAAAAATAAATAATAAACAAAATAAAGGTATTGTGTCCACCCTACCACTAAAAACAACAAAAAATTAAACAACAACAAAAAACCCACAACAATCGCCTCATAAATTGTGATCTTTTTTAGGTATACATTAAACATTGTAAATTTATAAGAAAACATTTTCTACTTCAACATCATAAAAGTATAAAAATATAAGAACATTTAAAGGACTATACCTATTATCATCACATGAAATATTATCAAAGAAGGACTTGGTTTTGTCATAATAGCAATTAGGTCCAAGTGGATCTTCTTCATCAGCATTTCCTTCACTGTTTTGAGTATCAACTCCCGAGTCTCCTTTATCTTCACCATTTACAGGCTTCTCTTGTTTCTCAAGTTTATCTTCTAATGAAAAACAAATACATACCATACAAATCAAGACTTGTACTAAATAAAACACTGAATCTGGAAAACATCCTTAATCCGCAATAAATAATTTCCTGAATAGAAAAACTAAAGCTTACCTTTTAATTTAAGTTTATTATGAAACTCTCTGTCAATCTCCTCCTTGTTAAATTGTGCATTTGCACTTTCAAAGTCAAAGTCTTTCTCAAATTTCATTGGACCATCCCGCCGAATACCAAATCTTCCCCTGCCACCTCGATGACCTCCTCGCCCTCTCCTTGGAGCTGAGGAAGCACCTGGAACTATGTTAATAAAAAACATATACAAAGGACAATAAGTAGGTCATAGTTAATTTAAGACTGAAGTTGCTACTGTCGTCTTTATGGTCTAAATGATCAACAATAGAAATATTTATAAGTCTCTACATACATCACTATATTTGTATTTTTCCTATTAAAAATTTTTACTAAAGTTTAATGCACAGAGGAAGAATGGCATACATATCTGCCAAACATACGAAGAGCTATTAACCTAGTAGGTTCTCAAAACTTAAAACCTTTTATGAAAAGTACAACAGAAAACAAGATGTACAGTAGGAAAAATAAACAAGCACTAATCAGCACACACTGCAAAAGTAAGAGATGTTAATTCTACAACACAGATAAAACAGACAAGAAGCACTAGTTCTCTTTGTTCCGAACACTTTCCATTTCATTTTGTTATCTTCCTCCTCTAACTGGCTCCACATTACTCAAGCCTTACTGTTTCTTTAAAAAAAAAAAAAAAAAAAAAAAATCATTTTTTTTAAGACGTAGTTGGACACAATACCATTTACCTACCTACCTATTTATTTATTTTAATGAGGTGTTGAGGATCGAACCTAGGGCCTCACATATGTTAGATGAGCACTCTATCACTGAGCCACAACCCCAGCGCAAGCCTCACTGTTTCTATATATTCTCTCTTTATAATTTTGGGCAATCACATGAGATATGATAGATAATAAACAATACAAGGGGCTGGGGTTGTGGCTCAGTAGTACAGTGCTTGCCTAGAATGTATAAGGCACTGGGTTCGATTCTCAGCACCACATAAAAATAAATAAAGGTCCACCAACACTAATAAAATACTTTAAAAAATAAACAAATACAAGGTAGTATAATCTACTGAGGAAACTTGAGAGAAACAACACAAGAAGAAAAAAAAAATAGAGGAATATGGAATAGCGTTTGACACAAATTAACTAAAAAATGCAGAGAACAAAGCAGTATGAAGTTGATAATTATGAGAAAAGTTCAATAAACAGTAACAAAGGTCAGAAGTGCCTAAAGGCGATAGTTGTTGTGGTGCATGCGTGTAATCCCAGTAGCTCTGAAGGCTGAGGTAGGAGGATCACAAGTTCAAAGCCAGCCTCAGCAATTTAGTGAGGCCCCAGGCAACTTGGCGACACCCTGTCTCTAAATAAAATAAAAAAAGGGCTGAGGATGTGGCTCAGTGATAAAGTGCCCCCAGTTCAGTCCATGGTACCAAAAGAAGGAGTGACTAAAGGGTGAAAGGTAGGCTTGTGTTCACTGTTGAGGTTTGGCAAAGTGCCTGGATTTGAAAAACCAAACCACAAAAACCCCACGGCAGCATAGCCAGATGCTTCTTATATCTAGATAAGCAGGATTTTAAAAAACATTTAACTTTACTATTAAAAATGACTTGGCCACATACCAGGAAGTATGGCAAATCCATTAAAAAAAAAAAAAAAAAAAGTTTTGGGCCTGGGATATATATAGCTCAGTTGGCAGAGTGCTTGCCTTGCATGCACAAGGCCCTGGGTTCAATCCCCAGCACCATATATACACATACACACAATTTAATCAGAGCTGGGATTGTGGCTCAGTGGTAGAGCACTCCCCTAGCACATGTGAGGCCCTGGGTTCGATCCTCAGTACCACATAAAAATAAATAAAATAAACGTATTGTGTCCAACCACAACTAAAATAAATAAATAAATAAATATCTAAAAAATGTTCTGGTCATAATGTCTATAAAACCTAAAAAAATGAACTCTAGTGAAGGGGAAGAGTGATGAATTTTGAAGTCAATGAAAGATACTTTCAGAGAAGAGTCTGTCTCTTTTACCAAATTAAAAAAAGAAAAAAGAAAAGAAAAATAAAAATACAGTAAATCAAACCAAAACCTATGAATTCCACGGCTCATAGCACAAAAATGTACAGAGCTGGGTATAGTCCTAGTTTCTTAGGAGGCTGATGCAGGAGGATCCATTGAGGCATTCAAGGCCAAGCCTGGGCAACACTGTAAACACCCATTTCAAAAATGTACAAGAGAAATGAGACAGTGTTTACACACATACACAAAATTATACCTATGTTTCTAAAATTTAGAAAATTACTTATTTCCCATTATGTAAATAAGATGATTATACTTTTTTAATTTGGAAGAGTTTTAAATTATAATCCGATTTCCATTAGTGAATTTGAAATTAGTAATACAATGGATGCTTTTGGGAAGGTATGGATTATAAAATAAGTAAAAAAACAAACAAACTAACAAAAAACCAGAACCATGCCCAAATCCTATTAGTAGGTGATATTCAGAACTATTATTGAGTATTCACACCCCGCCTGGCCAAAGAGTATATTTGACTTTAACTATTCTTCATTTTAAAATAATTATAGACATATGGAAGAAAAAAAAAAGTGCAGACTTTTTTTTTTTTTATATACCGTTATACCCATCACCTAGCTTCTCAATGGTAATACTTACACAACTACTGTACATTATCAAAACCAGGAAAGTGCCACTGGCACAATATAATTAGCTTATGTACAGACCTTATTCAGATACCACAAGTTTTTGATGTTCTTATTTTCTGTTATGTCTTTATATATGTATAGGTCCATGACACTTTACCACATATATAGATATGCATAACCATCACCACAACCAAGATGAAGAACTGTTCTGTCACCACAAAGACACTCTATTGTGGTTAACAATCCTTAACAGTTAACAATCCCCACCTTTCATTTTTTTATAATTATGCATCATACATTTAATACGCTCTCCCAGTTGAGAAGCATAGGATATAGCTTTCAGGTCCAAGTAACTTACCCACTTGTCTCTTGTTATCATTTCTGAGTTGCTCATTTTCTGGCCTTGAAACTTTGTGTACTTCAGCTATAGAAGGAGACATGCAAAGTGAGAAAAGAACTCAGGACATACAAAAACTTCTGTAAAATTAGAAATGGGGGGAAAACCCACAAAACAAAACCTATGTAGTGCCCAAAAAGTACAGCCACCCCACCACCACTTTGACTCAAATTTGAAGGACTGACCATTCTATTAAGTTCAGTTTAAACCTTCTAGGATTATTCATATAAAAAAAGTAAATCCTCTTAATGAAAATAAGGTGAGGTGAAAATGTTGATCAGTCAATCAAGGAACAGTAAATCAAGCTAAAGTTCTACCTCGCCTGTGCTCTTGGTTCTCTATTGCTTTTTGGCTGGTAGATGGCAAAGGCCTGGTTGATACAGGGCTCCTTCTCCCAACAGGTGCTGGAGCAGGTAAGTGGGCCGAGGCGGTCTGTACTGCTTGTTCCATGGTTGGACTTTTTCTCAAAGGGTCTAACTGAGGGCTTGAACGACCTAAAATGTAACCAAAAGATAAGAATCTACCCTAATCTGGGATTTCAAAATAACCTAGACCTTAAAAAAAAAAAAAAAAAAAAAATCTAGAGTTTTCTTTTCGTGGAACTGGGGATTGAACACAAGGCCCTGTGAATGTGAGGCAAACACTCTACCACTGAGCTACAGCCCCAGGCACTAGAGTTTTATTTCTAACAATTCAAATTCTTCGCACAAATGTGAACTAATTAAAACTGGTTATCTTTATTGGTCTGGTCATCATTTTTAAATTTTTTTCCTCCTTTTTTTTGGTACTAGAGACTGAACCAAGGGGTGCTTTGCCACTGAGTTATGCCCCCAGTCTGTCTTATTTTTTGAGGCAGGGTCTTACTAATTTGCTGAGACTGACATTTCAGGCATGTGCCATTAAGCTCAGCAGTCTGGTCATTAAAACAGAACAAAACAAAGACCCTTTACACTTCCACAACTTTTATCTGTGTTTCTACCTAGTGGAATAAAGTTTCTCAAAAATTGTTGCTCAATACAAAATTCCTGGGATATCAAAGATCATGCTGAAGGTGGGAAAAATGAAGGCTATGCCAATAATATCCACCACAAGATAATACTGACACATTTAAATGTTTCGTATTTTCTGTAGATGACTAATGCAATACCTCTTCATGAAGTACTACTAAAGAAAGTGAAGTAGGTGTTTTTTATATACCTTATGTATCTGGGCATTAAACATCAAAACTAAAAGGCGAGAAACAAAAATAAACCCTTCAGATAATTACACAGTAGCTATACTAATTCTTTGCCATATTAAAGCTCAAGAGATCTTTAAAAGCATGTTTTTACTTTTACATGGGGGTTTGTACTTACAAATGTTTTTCATTTTATGAGGTCAGAACCTAGTCATAGTTTTAACTGAAGAATACAACACTAGGTATTACTATTATGCCTTTTTTTTTTTTTTGCCCCTACAGTGTTTGCTATTAGTCTCTGCTCAGGGAACTCTCATATTTCATGATATTATACAATATAATGTTTTACTTAAAAATTATGCTCATTTTATGCAAAAACATTTCCAAGTATGCTACTATGTGTAGGCTCCAAACAAATGGAAAACTGTTGAGCACTGGCAAACACTGGTTAATGTGTACCCAAGATACTTCAGGGACAATTTATTAGTTTACAGTGATGTAAAGTATGCAATTACAAAAGTGTATCACCATTTCTAGCCATTAATGGCAAAGTCACTTTGGCCAAAAATTTAGATATAGATCATCATGAAAACATTTAAAAATAAAGTTATCATTAATAGAAACACCAGTTTTTCCATTGATCATAATGGGAAATCTTGGTGACTCATATAAGTTTTATCCTATGAGCAACATTTTATATTTTATAATTATTCATAAAACAAAAAAATCAAAAAAACAAATAAATAAAATGAAAAGATTCTTTGGAGCTAGGGTCTCATTGTATTGCCCAGGATGGCCTTGAATTCCTGGGTTCAAGTAATCCTCTTGCTTCAACTTCCCAACAGTTGGGACTATAGGTGCTCACCACCATACCTAGCCTGTAAATATTTTTTGAAAGTATTTTGCTATAGTTAATTTTATAACATAAAATACAATAACATTTTATATTTATACAATATAGTTAATTTTACTACATTGCAGTAAAATATAATTCTACTATATTGTAGTTAATTTTACTACACAAAATGATCTTTTAAAGCTCTTTATTAAACCCTTTCTTTGAGAAAAGATCCCGTCATTCAGAAGCACTAGAGAAGTACATATAATGGGGCAATCAGAGCAAGTAATAAATTAATTTGTTTGTGTTTAAAACATTCTTTTTTTTTTTTTTACAAATATAGTTTAGTAATCATGATGACAGTTTTGCTATAAATAGGGTAATGTAGGTAATGTGGGCATAATATAGGAATAAATCCAGAAGATATTGAGTAAAAATAAATAAATACATCCTCTTGTGTCCTCACATTCTCTTTTAAAAAATCCACTTAAAAAAAATGTATTTTAGTTGTAGACAGATACAATACCTTTATTTTATTTGTTTTTATGTGGTGCTGAGGATCGAACCCAGTGCCTCACACATGCAAGGCAAACGCTCTACCAACTGAGTTACAACCCCAGCCCCATGTGTCCTCCTATTCTTATCACAGTTTAAAGAAAATTCCAAGTGTTTTAATTTTGTGATATTAAGAAATTTCAGTTGGTGAGATTAAAATGGCCACTCTCAGCCCTTCTTTTTAACAATTTTATATAAATATACCTCCAACTTAAATTAATAAAATTGTACCTAAAATTTAACATTTAAATTTATTTTAAAAAAGTTTCTGGGCTGGGGATATGGCTTAGTAGTAGAGTGCTTGCCTGGCATGTGCAAAGCCCTGCGTTCAATCCCTAGTACCTGAAATAACCTCCCACCAAAATCCTCTAAATGATCAGGAAGTACTGTCTGCCCCAACACCATTCACTGGAACAACCAGTTTTTCTCCATAAATTTAAAAATAATAATACTTTTATCATCTCTTAAATTCTTTTTCTTTTTGCTTCCATGTCCTGCTGTTTATGTCCAAGTTTATTTTAAAGACATTTTTTCTGCTGGGTAAAGTGATATAAGCCTGTAAACTCAGCAACTCAGGAGGAAGAGGCAGGAGGATCAATTTGAGGTTTGAGGCCAGTGTTGGCAGCTTAGCAAGACTCTTAACTCAAAATGGTAGAGCACTTGCCTAGCATGTGTGAGGCACTGGGTTTGATCCTCAACACCACACAAAAGTAAATAAATAAAATAAAGGTATGGCGTCCATCTATAACTAAAAAATTAAAAAGGGGAGAGGGCTGGGGCTGTAGCTCAGTGGTAGAGCGTTCCTAGGTTCACTTAAGCCCCAGCACCCATCCCCAAACCAACCCTACAAAAACAAACAAAAACTTTCTGTTTAAGTTCTTCTACTATTCCACTTGAATAGATTAAAAGTGCAATAAATTTAATTAGAAAGAAGTAAAGTCTTCTCAATACTGAATTTTTCACCAAAGAACAAGATGTTTTTCTCATTATATGTGACTTCTTTTATGTCACTCTGTTACATTTTGCATTTTTCTTCATATAAGTGGATCCATTTCTTATTATGCATCTTATACATAATTTCCTATTTCTTACTGTTGTGAGCCTTTTCTTTAATCCTCATTATATTGTATGAATTAAGTGATTTGGGGGTATTTTACCTCTAATTTAAGTCCCTTCCTATTTCTAAGTTTTTCAGTGAATTCTCAATTCCAAGTAAAAAATTAACATTGACAAATAATGCTAATTTCAATATTTATGTTGCTTTCTTATTGCCTCATATATTCCTGATTTAGCTAAAACTTTTAAAGGCTGAGTAGTAGTGATAGCAGGCATCTGTATTTATTAATAAGAATTCTTCTGGGATTTCTATGTTAGGTTTGATATTGACTACTGATTAAGATAGCTGATATCTACTGAGCATGTGCTGTCTGAGGCACTATGTTAAGAGCACTGCAAACATTTTGAAAATTTTGATTCTTACACAAAATGTAAATATTATTCCTGGGTACTAAGTTTATGATTATTTTTATATTTTTCCTTATGTTTATTGTATTTTTATTTCATTGATAACAAAAGTATTAATTCTGTGATTACAGCATCTCTCTCTTTTCTAAAACATTTGTTTTTAGTTGCAGATAAAAACAATACCTTTATTTATTTCGTGTAGTAATGAGGATCGAACCCAGTGCTTCACACGTTCGAGGAGAGCACTCCACTACTGAGCCACAAGTCCAGCCCTGATTACAGCATCTTTCTAAAATAACTTTACATTGCTCTATTAAAGAGTAAACATTCATATGAAGCAATGAACCAATAAATAACCACTTTAGCAATGGATAAAAGCTGATTGAAATCTTGTGACTACTGAAGGTTATGAGACTGGCTGATGGAAAAAGTTTAAAAATAAAACAGGATCTTTTAAGAAGCTTATTAAAATGCAGATCCCTGCTCCAGCGATTTTGATGTAGTAGGTCTCAATTAGGACCTACATTTTCCAGAAGTGCTCTAGATGACATTGTTGTGGGTGGTCCACACTGAGAATGACTGCTCTACATCCCATCAGAATGTTAGGGAAGATGCAACAGTACAATGAATAGTTCATTTTTCTCAGTATTTCAAATTTATATAGGCTAGCTCATCTTCAGTGGTAAATCTGGTACTGATTTGATATATGTAAGTGCCATTCACAAATTACATAATTGCTTTAAAAAACACATTAAACATAGAGAATGTTCACCATTCAGTTTGATGATCTAAGAAGTTTTAAGTCTAAATAGTATGTTATTCAATGACACATTAATTACAATACAATAACTAGGAGAAAAAAATTAAAAGAACTAAATAGAAATCATACATGTAATTTACAAACTGCAAAAGCTCAGAGAGAGTAAAAAATCACTATAAAAATTTAGAATGAAAAATATCTGAAGGGGAAAAAAAAAAGACTTACCTTGAGATAACTGTGTTTTTATAGATCTTGTATCCTGTGTAAAGGCAGAACCAACTGCACTACTTTGGGACAAGGTACCACTGTTTGATGTTTCTGTTCCAAAAGATGTCAAGGAGCTTCCAGCTTGAAGATTTTTTTTTTTTAAACAACAACAACAACAACAAAAAAAACAAGACAAAAATAAAACCTTTCAATTATATAAAATATCATCTTAATGTTGTCTGCTTACTCCATTCTATAACACTTATACAACTTAATAATTCTAAAAATTAAGTGTATAAAATAATTGTTTGAAGCCAGGCATGGTGGTGCATGCCTGTCATCCCAGTGATTTGAGAGGCAGAGGAAGGAGGACCATGAGTTCAAGGCTGGCCTCAGCAACTCAGCAAGGTCATAGGTAACTTGGCAAGTCCCTGACTTGCAAAACAACATATAAGGGGTTGGGGATATGGCTCAGTGGTTAAGCATCTGTGGGTTCAATCTTGACTCCAAAAATAAATAAATAATCACACAAATAAAATAAAACAATAGTTTGGAAAACCATGACAATGTAGGGTGAAAACGTCAATTTAAAGCCCAGGATACTTGGATGCAAACAATTTTTATACACATGTAGAAGGGTCCCAGGTGCACATGCAATAGGAAGGATACACATCAGATAAGAAGTAGCAGAAATGGTACATTTGATACCAACATTAAGTTCAATTATTCTGATACCAAAAAAAAAAAAAAAAAAGGCCAAATTAACAGACTAGAAGCTTCTTCGACATTTCCAAGGCAACAGACAAAAGATCCCAGTTTCAATGCTTCACCTTAAAATGGGATTGTGGAGCTGCATTCTGCTTAAAACAGCTACGTAAAGTTTGGGTAATACAGTCCCTGGAATGGATCCAGTTATCTCCCATGCTTGGTTATGTTAATCCTCTATAAGTTTCTACAGAACTTCTGGATTATTCACTTCTTATATACTGTGTTTTTTCCCCATTTAATATTATTTCAATAGTCCCCATCCTCATCATCTAAACTCAATAAAGATGATAACTAGAATATTTTATAAAATAAAATTAAGAAATATAAATGTAATCACATTATTACTGTCAAGATACAAGTTTGAACTACTTATCTCAATTTATAAGGCCCTCCTCTTATATGTCTACCTCTTTTCTGATCACTTTCCTTCTTTTAACCAGTCTAGCCCACAACAGGATGCCCCTTGCAGTCTGTTCATTCCCAGGGTAGGCAACTCCATTCCTTCAACCATTACTAACTTTACATGGTCTTTAAGCTATTCTTCCTTACTGATCCCAATTTAATGAATTCTACTTGTTTATATCTCTCTTAAAATGGGGCATCAGGACATAGCACAGTATCTCAGAGCCACTAAGACTCCTTTGGAGGTGCACTTCAATTAGGCAGTGCCATTCTAGCCAGGTCAGGAAAAGACCAAACATAAACTCCTACAATATTCCTGGGAATGCTGTGATTAGCACTTTAAAGAATTCTGTGGGGGAGCTGGGCAGTGGTGCATGCCTGTAATTCCAGCAGCTTGGGAGGCTGAGGCAAGGGGATTTCAGAGTTCAAAGCCAGCATTTGCAACTTAGTGAGACCCTATCTCAAAAAGAAAAAAAAGAATAAAAGAAAAAGAAAGAATTCCTTGAGGGATCTGAATTGATCCCATTAGCTCTAGTTTGAGCAATGACCAAAACATAAGCTACTTTGATGATGTGTATTCTTAGCCCTATGCTGCTCTGTGCTTCCTCACCTCAATCAATCTTCCTCTGCTGCCCCCTGGAGTAAGCATTCTACATCTTCAAATTCTTCAAGTTTCTGGTCACACCACACCAATTATTTCTACCCCAATTCTGATTTAAGCCTATAATATACCTCAAAATATTTTTTATGAACGGTTTAAGTAAGGTCAAGGTTTATATTTTCCATAGCTATTCAGCAGCTATACCACTATATGTTAAAGTGGCATTCCTTTCTCCTTCGAGCTAAACTGGAGCCTTTTTTGTAAGTCAGTATTTGGTGGATTTACCTCTTTTATATCCTTTATTCTTCACTTCCAATGTATTTGTCTATCCTTAGGCCAACAAAGTTCTGATTACTGTAGCTTTATAATATGTCTTGAAATTGGGTTGCGCAAACCTTAAACTTTCTCAAGATTGTCCAGGATACTCTTTTTTAAAAATTTCCACATAAATTTTAGAATCTGCATGACAATTTCTATTTTTAAAATATCTGAAGGATTCTGATTGGGATTACAATGAATCAATTTAGGGGAAGGTATCATCTGAAATATACTGATTCTTTCAATCCATAAGCATGGATTAATTTTCTATTTATATAGATCTCCAATCTTTTCAGTTTTAATCAGCAAGTGTCCCCTTAGGAAGGAGGGTCAAATGACTCCCTCTCCAGCAAGAACTACTGTTACAGAGATTTAAAAATAACTTGCTAAAAATCCCTTTTTGCCGCGGGGGACGGGGCAGCGTGGGGAGGGGCGCGGGGGGCGGTGTTAGGGATTGAACCCAGGGCACTTTACCACTGAGCTATATCCGCAGTCCTTTCTTTTTTTGGGTACTGGGGATTGAACTCAGGGGCACTTGACCACTGAACCACATCCCCAGCCCATTTTTGTATTTATTTAGAAACCAAGTCTCACTGAGCTGCTTAGCTTCTCGCTTTTGCTGAGACTGACTTTGAACTCGCAATCTTCCTGCCTCAGCCTCCACAGCTGCTGGGATTATAGGCATGTGCCACTGCTTGGGGCCCCTTTTATACTTTTGAGACAGTCCTGTTAAACTGCTGAGGCTGATATCGAATTTGTAACCCTTCTCCTTTCTGAGTTGGTGGGATTACAGGCATGCAACACTGCACCTAGCTATACGTGTAGTTTATTGATGCTATTTTAAGCAGTGCTATTACACATTTCAACTCCTAATAAGCTGTTCTATATCAGGTATCAATAGGCAAATATAAGCTTTGTAGGCCATATGATCCCAGCATAATGACTCAATTCTTCCCTTGAAGGTGAGAAAACAGCCATAAACAACAAGTAAGTAAATGAATATAGCTGTGTTCCAGTAAAACTTTATAAAAATAGAAGGCTAGCTGGACTTGCCATATAGGCAAGTTTGCCAGTCACTATTTATTCTAGAGTACAATAGACTTCCATATATTTACCATGTACATTAACCTTTTATAGTTAATTCACACATTAATTCTAGTGATTTTAATATTCCTTTACAATTTCTACACAGTCACATCACCCTAAAATAAAAAGCATTTTTAGTTTTCTCTTTCCATCTTTAAGCCTTTAATATCTTTTACTTGTCTTAATGTAAGGGATAATTTTGCCTTTGCTTTATTTCTGACATCAGGGGAAAACTTCCATCATTTCACCATTAAGTTAGTTCTTGTTTTTCATTTACAGAAGTGATATATAATTTAGGAAATTCTCTGGGTGTTGAATTTTATCACATGCCTGTTTGATATCCCTTGAGATGGCTACAATTATTCTTGATTTTGTTAATAAGCATTAAACAACTTTACCATTTCGAGATAAACCTCACTTTATCATTACATAATCTCCTTGTTCAGAATTGCTGGCTCTATTAATATTTTGTCAAAGATTTTTATGTTTTATGACTCTTTCTGGGACACAGATCTGTAATTTTTTTCTCATAAGATAATGATCTTGTCAGATTTGGTTATCTCAGTTACCTAACCTTGGTTATCTTGTTAAGTACTTCCTCTTCCTCAGTTCTCTGAAAGACAGCGTGTAGTATTAGTAAAAATTATCTTTTTCCTAAATGCATAGTTGAATTTACCAGTAAAGCAAGTCTACATTTTTTTTTTTTGTGGGAGATTTTAAATTATAGTTCCAACTTCATTAGCAAATACTGAGATTTTATTTTCTCTGTGTTGGTTTAAGAAAGTTGTATTCTTCAAAGAATCTGTCCATTTCATCTAAGCTGTCAAAACTTGACATAAAGTTGCTCATAATAGCCCTATATTATTCTTTTTTTTACTTTTTAAAGAGATGGGGTCTTGCTATAGTACCCAGGCTGGCCTTGAATACCTGGGCTCAAACCCTTGTGCTGCTGAGACTATAGGCATGTGCTCCTTATATCATTCTTTAAGGTCTATAGTTATCCCTGCTCTTTATTATTATAATAATTTTTGTGGTGATGGGAACTGAATCCAGAGCCACCCACTTGCTAGGCAAGCGCTCTACTGCTGAGCTACACACCCAGCTCTACTTTCATTCTTTTTCTTTTTTTTTAAATACTGGGGATTTTTTAACCCAAAGGTGTTTTTTTCCACTGAGCCACATCCCCGGCCCTTTTTTTGTATTTTGTTTAGAGACAGGATCGCAATAATTTGCTTAGGGCCTTGCTAAATTGCTTAGGCTAGCCTTGAACTTGTGATCCTCCTCCTCCAGCCTCCCCAGCCACTGGGATTATAGGTGAGCACCATCACCTGAGTGGTTTGAGACAGGGTGTCATTAAATTGCTGAGGCTGGCCTTGAACTTGAGATCCTTCTGTCTTAGCTTCCTAAATTGCTGGGATTACAGGTGTGCACTACTATGCCTGGCTACTCTTATTCTTGATACCTGGGTATTCTTTCTTCCTTTCTCTTTCCTTGATTGGTCTGGCTAGGGACTTGTCAATTTTATAAAAATTTTCAAGGAAAACTTTTTTGGGGGTGGGGGGCATTGGGGATTAAACCTAAGGGTGTTGAGCCACATCCTCAGCCCTTGTTGTTTTGAGATGGGGTCTTACTAAGTTGCTGAAGCTGGCCTTGAACTTGTGATCCTCCTGCCTCAGCCTCCTGAGTTGCTGGGATTACAGGTGTTCACCACCACAACCTGAAATTTTATTACTGATAATTAATTTATATCATATAATGACATGTTTCTATTTTGTTGATTTTTGCTCATTTTTTTTTCTATTACTTTTGGGATAAATTTCTTTTCTAGCTTCTTAAGACTACAAATCTTGATGTTACAATTTGTAGTCATTAAATTAAAAATGCCAAATTACATTTTTATATTGTGGGCATGTATGAATATATAACAAAATTCCATAAATGTGTGCAACTATAATGCACCAATAAAAAATGTGGGAGAACATCATGTACTACCAGAGAAATGACAATTTGTGCTCGATTTGTATAAAAAATTAAATTAAAAAAAGTGGGAGAAACATTTTTAAAATTTTCTTGTGATTTCATTTTTGATCTATCGAAGACTAACAGGTTCGTTACACTTCAAATTATTTGGAGATTTTTCAAAATATCTTTATTAGTTTCGCAATTAACTTCTTTGTGGTTTGAGAATGTACTGTGATTTTTTTCCTTCTTCTTCTTCTTTTTTTTTTTAAAGGAATTTCGGGGTTTTTACCCATTTCCAGCAACTGTATTTATTTATTGTGGTGCTAGGGATTGAACCCAGGGCCTTGTGCATGTGAGGCAAGCACTCTACCAACTGAGCTATATCCTCAGTCTATTGTATGTGATTTCAATCTTTCTGGAGGCCTTCCCTGGGACTGAACCCAGGGGCACTCTCCCACAGTTCTATATCCCCATCCCTTTTTATTTATTTATTTTGAGACAGGGATTCACTAAGTTTCCAAGGCTGGCCTCAAACTTGCAATCCTCTTGCCTCAGCCTCCCAAGCAGCTGGGATTATAATGTATTCCACTGTGCGCAGTTTCTTTCTGGAATTTAACTTGTTATATTGTTGAATAGTACATTTCTACTTGAAGAAAAGCAAACAAACAAACAAACAAAAAACGGTATTCTGCAATTGTTGAGTATATTGCTTTATAAAAGTAACATGAACATTTAGGATGGTGCATGTTACTTTTATAAAACATTGACCCTCGCAATTGTGAAGAATCTATCTCTGGTAGTATCCCTGATCTTTATCAATTTTCTATTATTAAAAACACAACATGGTTTTCTTGTTATTAGTGTTTATATGGTATGTCTTTTCCTTTGCTATATTTCACTGAATCTCTTATAAACATCATTAAGTTGGGTCACTCTCATTCTCTTTTTTTTTTCCAGTCTGTTAGTGTTTCCTTTTTTCTTTAAAAAAAATTTTTAAAAATTTGTTCTAATTAGTTATTCATGACAGCAGAATGCATTTTGACACACTGTACACAAATGGAACACAATTTCTCACTGCTCTGGCTGTACATGGTGCACAGTCCCACTGGTGGTGTAATCATACATGTATATAGGTAAGTCTCCTTTTTGGGGGGCGGGGGGTCAGTAACTGGGAATTGAAATCAGGGGACCACTGAACCACATCCCCAGCTCTATTTTGTATTTTGTATTTTTACATTTTACATTTAGAGGCAGGGTCTCTCTGAGTTGCTTAGCACCTTGCTTTTGCCGGAGCTGGCTTTGAACTTGCGATCCTCTTGCCTGAGCCTCCCAGGCCGCTGGGATTATATGCATGTGCCACTGCACCCATCACAATATCTCCTTTTAAACTGGAATAATTCCTTTATAATTCACATAGCAGATCTTTAACAATCCTAAGTTTGACATGTGTAATAAAATATCCTCCTAGTTTTACGCTAATTGTAAGGTTCATATGCATGTCTACTAATTCTTTATTAAACAGTGATTAAGAATTAATTTGTACAAAACACTGGAGATCTAAGACAATCATTAAAATAACTGGTTGCACGTTTAATCAACTAAAATGTATGCAATTGTCTCCATCTTGCCCCTAAGAGTACTATGCAGAAAGATGCATAATACCAGTAAACCCGTTTCAATTTCTTTCTTTTTCTTTCTTTTTTTTTTTTGGTATGGGGGATTAAACTCATGAGTGTTTAACCACTGAGCAACAACCCTAAACCTTTTTATTTTGAGGCAGGGTCTCACTAAGTTACCTAGGGACTCACTACATTGCTGAGGCTGGCCTTGAACTTGCAATTCTCTTGCCTCAACCTCCCAAGTAGCTGGGATTACAGGCATGAACCACTGTGCCCAGCTGCAAACTATTATTTTATACACTTAATTTTCAGGATTATTAACTTGTACAAGTGTTATAGAAGGGAGCAGGAAGACAACATAGCACTTGCCCAGCACGTGTGAGGCACTAGGTTCGATTCTCAGTACCACATTAAAAAAAAATACATAAAATAAAGGTGTGTCCATGTACAACTAAAAAATAAAAATAAAAAAAGATATTTTATATAATTGTACCATCATCAATTTGTACCATTAACACTGCTTGAGTCATTTTTTTTTGACTGTAGTAGTAAATTCTCATTGTCTATTCATCAGTGAGCATATGGAAATGTGTTTTGATGCTTCATTTATTGAGGTACTTAATTTTTCATGTGTGTCCATAAATAAAGGCAATAATGATCTAATCTCTATACATAAGAATTATTTTTACCTGGGGCTGTAGCTCAGTGGAAGAGCATTTGCCTTATGTGTGAGGCACTGGGTTTGATCCTTAGCACCACATTAAAAAATTAAATAAAATGAAGGCACTTTGTTCATCTAACACTTCAAAAAGATACTAAGTCTATCTGTCACTTATTCTTTTTAATGTATGAGAGTAAACTGTTTCCTCACAGACTTCCCAAGAGTATGTATTTAAAATTCTGGCATTCTATCAAAATGATGTCTCAGTGTAGAACTGAGATGTACATATATATTTTAACATTTTTTTTTTTAGTTGTAGAATAGATGGACATAATGCCTTTATATTTATTTATTTATTTTTATGTGGTGCTGAGGATTGAACCCAGTGCCTCACAAATGTCAGAAAAGCACTCTACCACTGAACCACAACCCCAGGCCGAGATGTATACATTTTTTAATACAACCAAGATCAAAGCATCTTTTTCACATGTTTAAGAGCCATTTGTATTTCTTTTTCTGTGAACTGTAATAAGTCACAAACCCTTGCTCCAGTTTCTGTTGAACTGCTGCCTTTTACTTTAAGAAGCTCTCTCCAAAATATATTAAAATAAAATAGCGACAAGTTACAATAGTAATAGAGATGGGTTCTAATGTATGATTTTTTTTTTACTTCATCATGGTATGAAGGCGTACTCATTCGGAAGAAACTGTACTTGGAATTTTGATATTTTCTCAGGTTACCAGATGCAATGACACTCTCTTATGATGCTGAGTGGCAGCAGCAAGCTGCAACCCCCAGTCAGCCTCTGATCACAAGAGTAAATCACCCATACTCTACAGTGTATGGTGTTGTCAATTTTTTTTTTTGATATTTAATTTTGTGTCTTCCCATCCCAGTATGTCTAAATGCCCATCTCTGTGTGTATATAAAGTATCTAACATTTTATTATAAAACACTCTTTGTGGGCTGGGGTCGTGGTAGGGCACCTATGCAGCATGTGTGAGGCACTGGGTTCAATTCTCAGCAGCACATATAAACAAATAAATAAAGGTCCATCAATAACTAATAAAGTATTAAAAACAAAACAAAACAAAAAAACAGGCTTTGTGTTAAATGATTTTGCCCAACTATAGGTGAATGTAACTGTTGTGAATATGTTTGGGTAGGATAAGCTAACCTATGATGTTTGGTAGGGTAGGTGTATTAAATGCATTTTTGACTCACACTATTTTTGACTTAATGTTTACTGTGATATTAGCCTATAATAAACTGAGGAGCATCTGTATATGAAAATTTTAATGGAAAAGACTTTCCTCATCACATAGCAATACAGTAATCCTAATTCATTTAATCTTCCTTCTAAAAATCAGAGTATTAGCAACTGAAAAAAAGGAGGCTTAGATTAAAATCTGGCTTTATTTGTTCCAACACAAACTATATCTGAATTAATTCTTTTTGCTAAAAACATCTACCACCTTGATCAATGCTAATTTTATTTATTTAGCAATTTCTAATATATAGTTTCCTAATTAGCCACGCCACAAATATCTTTATCAATATGGAAATCAACCATTCAAAAATAGTCTGGCACTGCAAAAATCAAACAACACTGAACTGCAAACCATAATATTAATAATAATACATACTTAATAAGATAAAAGTGCCCGGTGTGGTGGTGCATGCCTATAATCCTGGCAGCTCAGGAGGCTGAGGCACAGAAACTTAGTGAGGGGGCTGGGGTTTTGGCTCAGCAGTAGAGCATTTGCCTAGCACGTGCGAGGCCCTGGGTTCGATCCTCAGCACTACATATAAATAAGTGAAATAAAGGTAGTGTGTCTAACTACAACAACAACAAAAAAAAAAACATTAAAAAAAAAAAAAAAAAGAAAAAAGAAACTTAGTGAGGCCCTAAGCAACTCAGCGAGACCCCATCTCAAAAAAGATAAAAGCTTTTACAAGGAATAGATATTATACTATCACAAATACCCCAAATGGAGGTACAGTCCTTAAGGAGGGACAGAAATAGTTACTACACTGATGGTATGTGTTAGATCCTGTTAAAATTTTCATACATATTAAGCCAAGCAAACATAAGAAATAAAAACAATGATGATTCTGATGTTAGCCTACTATTTAATTTATCGAAAGGAGTCTCAAAAAGAATAATACAGGGCTGGGATGTAGCTCTGTGATGGGGCACTTGCCTACCATGCATCCCCGGGGTTTGATCTGCAGTACTGTCAAAAACAAACACACACACACACACACACACACACACACAACCAAAAAATAAAACTGCCTGTATAAATAATAATAATGCTAATCTTACAACCTGAATAGGATTAGGAAATTCATGGACCAAAGTTACTACTGCAGATTTTACCTATCCAAGAATTAAGTATAAAAGGAAATAAATATTTAAAATTTTTAATCTTGAAAAATGTTAAACTTATGTTAAAATCAAATATTAATACATTCCTCTAGACTCACCAAATGCTAACATCCTGCCATGCCTACTCCATTTTTCCATTTCTTTATTTCTCAAAATGCATACTAGTCTTTTCCTCAGATAAGTTACAAATTAATTGGACCAGTCACCCTTTGAATATTTCAGAACCATTTCTTCAAAACAAAGACATTTTCCTATGTGGTTAACAAAACCATTACTACATTTAAGAAAATCAACAGCAATAATACCAATCAACATTTAGCCCACACTCAAAAGTTCCTCAGTGGTCCTTAAAATATTCTTTAGATTGTTTCTCAGACTCAAGATCCAATAACATATTGCATTTGGATGTTACCTCTCTTCAGGCTCCCAGTCTAAAACAGTTTTGCTGTCTTTCTTTGGGTTTTTCCTTTGACAAATCTCAGTAACTGTTTTGTAGAACATCCCATCATCTGAATACATTAGATTCTGTATTTTCAGCAAGAACACCATCAAGGTGATATACTCCTCCCTTCCCCATCAATTATCACATCAGGAGACACAAAATTCTTTTTTAAAAACATATATATTTTTTTAAGTTGTAGATGGACACACTATCTTTATTTTTATTTTTATGTGGTGCTGAGGATCGAACCCAGGTCCTCACACATGCAAGGCAAGCGCTCTAACACTCAGCTACAATCCCAGCCCAGGAGACACAAAATTCTTAACAAAATTATTTAACTAATGCAATGCTAAACTTGACCACTTGGTTAAGATGGTAACCACTAAAATCTAATAAAGGAACATTTCTCTCCCTTTGTAATTAGTAGGTAAGCAAAGAATTATACTTTAAGAACATTTTAATATCCTGTTCCAACACCTTTTACCCAATGATTTTAGCATCCACTGCTAATTTTTGTTTATTATTATACTGGAATTTACAAAATGGTGGTTATCTATACAGATTGAGTATCCCTTATCTAACATGCTTGGAACTAGAAGTGTTTGAATTTCAGATTTTTTAAAATTTTGAATATTTGCATATAAATAATATCTTGAGGATGGGACCCAAGTCTAAATATGAAATTTGATTATGCATTCAGTTTAAAGGTAATTTTCAGATTTTGGAGCATTTCAGCTTAGGGATACTTAACCTGCACTAACACTCACTTATTAGAAAGCATTTTTCTGTTAAAAAAACAAAAAACAAAACAAGGGGCTGGGGATGTGGCTCAAGTGGTAGCGCGCTCGCCTGGCATACGTGCAGCCCAGGTTTGATCCTCAGCACTACATACAAAGATGTTGTGTCCGCCGAAAACTAAAAAATAAATATTAAAAATTATCTCTCTCTCTTAAAAAAAAAAAAAAAAAAAGTT
>NW_026000205.1:12367133-12380021 GCF_001458135.2 Marmota marmota marmota
AAAAAAAAAAAAAAAAAAAAAAGTTCCAGGAATGCTTAACCATGAGCCATATCCCCAGCCCTTTTTATTTTAAGATAGGGTTGTGCTAGTTGCTTCGGGCTGAGATTATAGGTATGTACTACCACAGGTGTCTCTTTTTATTTTCAAGGGGTCCTGGTTCCTTTTAATGGGAAATGGTATTTAGAAACCAGGAGCCGGTCTACGTAGTCTCTGCTCTGGTGGCATTGCTTCCAGGCTTTCTATGAACAAAGCCAGAAAATAACTGTCTAAAAAAATGAGTTGAGACTCATACCTTTAATTCACATTCAACACCACAGAGTTCTTTCTCACCTTTTTCCTTTCCATTATTTGTATCTCCCTTCTCCACAGTAAAAATAGTTTCCCAACAACTATATTACTCATTTGCCCTATCCTATAATATAAATAAGTTGCTTAAGAATTAACAATAGCAATAACACTACCAATTATAGACCTAAGTTAAGATGTCATTCCATTTGTTCTTGAAATACATCCTAATGACTGTTAAGTTATTCAAATAAATTTTCTTCCCTCTGTGTGGTTATGTCATCAATTTGCTATATAGTTAGCATCTGTCATTTCTGTTTATATCCAGTTTTATTTTATTTTTTGGGGTACCGGGGATTGAACTCAGGGGCACTTGACCACTTAGTCACATCTCCAGCCCTACTTTGTATTTTATTTAGACAGGGCCTCACTGAGTTGCTTAGTACCTCTCTGTTGCTGAGGCTAGCTCTGAACTCAAAATCCTCCTGCCTCAGCCTCCAGAGGTGCTTGGGATTACAGGCATGTGCCATCACGGCCCAGCTTTATAACCAATTTTAGAGTTTGTTTTTTTCCCTCAATCTTTTTTGTGAATAAGTAAAACATTTACGTACACAAAAAGTCTATTTAAAAAAGTATAATCATAGGAAGAAATTAAGTTAATTTTAAGAAAACTCAGGAATGAGTTTTAAGAAAAACATGAAACTATATTTATGATTCTCTATGAATCTCTGTAAATAATTTCAGTGGAACTAAAAAGATAAATGACTAAAACTTGAGATTTGAATTTTTTTTCTTTTTTCATTACTGGGTATTGAACTCAGTGGGGCTCAACCACTGAGCCACATCCCCAACCCTATTTTGTACTTTAAATAAAGGTCTCAAAGTTATTTATTTTATTTTTAAAAATATTTAATTGGCTTCATACATTACAGGCAATTGAGTCATTCTTTACTGTGGGAATTTCAACAAAGACATACTTAAAAATCATTCGCAGCCGTTTTTATTTTTTATGTTGAGACAGGGTCTTGCTGAGTTGCTGAAGCTGGCCTCAAACTGGCCTCCTGAGCCACTCTGGGATTACAGGTGGTGTGTACCAAAGTGTCCAGAGGCTTTTAATAATTATAAGCAGGGGGGCTGGGGATATACTCTGTTGTTAGAGTGCTTGCCTCGCATGTACAAGGCCCTGGGTTCAATCCTCAGCACCCCCCCCAAAAAAACCCCCCAAAACCAAAAAACCAACCCATGCCAGGCTTCCTATATATTCTCACTGCAGTTGCCCCTTACTCCCGGCAGAGCCTCACACACTAGGCAAGTGCTCTTCCATTGAGGTAGACCCCCATCCCCTCTCATTAGTTTTATGTTTCAAAAACATTGTTACAAGAGAGCACTAAGCCCTCAAATATACCATGTGTGGGCATCTCTCACAGGTAGCTTTTAAAAGATATCCATACTTAATAATCCCTTTTGGAAAATTCAATCCATTTGAAAAAAATGTTCATCTTAAATGGATGTATGTATCTTATATGAATTTAAAATAAACTTTAAAGGAATCTGCTAATTGGATATATCCAGTTTTACGATGGGATTATTCTGAAAATTGACCTCCATGAAACCACTGATCACTGAAAAGACTAAGACTTTAAAAAATAATCACTATGTGTTTAACATCATGGAACAAAGTTACAAAAGAAACATCAAAACATTTTTAAAAGTTTGTGGTTAAGTTTTTTTATACCTTTGTGGTAAAGAAAAGGAAATTATGGGGGAAAAGAAAAGCATCACGTACCAACACCAACAGCACCAAACTGCTGCCCGACTAATGAACTTGGACTGAACTGACTGTATGTTGGCATCCTGCCAAAAGGTCCATAGGAACCCACTGACTGGAATGAAGAAGTAGATGAACCTAGTGAGGACTGAAAGAAAATCATGGGTTATTTTCCTAAGCAACATGAATATAACGGAGAGAAATTCAGTTTTTTAAAACTTTCAAGTATTAAATTATAACTACTAGTATAAAAGCAATTACCATGACTTATTTATTTAGTATTACAACAGCTGAACAACCTCCCTTAATATTTGTGTATTATGTACCAATTATACTCAATGGGAATTACAAACACTTTTTTCTACAAAAAAATCATCCTGTGATTTAAGAGTTTTACAGCAGATTTAGGAAAAAATAAATGAAAAGTGAGTAAGTAAAGTAACTTTGCTTAAGGAAAAATTGCATTCAGTAATACTGATGTCAGTCTGTACTGAAAGAAGTAATACACCTCACTTGTGATTTTCCTTTTATTTTCAACCATTTGAGGACTACTATTAAATTCATAGGAATGACATGCAGAAACCAACATATCCCACACAAAACATTTTTATAGGTAATTATATTAAGTTGAGGAAGATTTTTTATATAAACCTTAACTTACCAAACCTACAATATATTTAATACATATATATTTTATTAATTTATTATAAAATATTCCATAATGTAAATATGAATGTACTGAAGGCTCCTGGATATAAGGTCATTTTTTTTTTTATTTCTAGTTGTAGATGGACATAATACTTTTATTTTATGTATTTATTTTTATGTGGTGCTGAGGATCGAACCCAGTGCCTCACACATACTAGGCGAGCACTCTACCACTGAGCCACAACCCCAGCCCAATATATAAGGTCATTTATGGGAAGATCTTTATCTTGTGTTCACTATTAATATCAACTGTAAGCTAGGTACTCAATAAGTACTGCTGAATGAATAAAATGAAGTTGAAGATTCTGATGGTTGGAAGAAGTTATTCAACACCATTTTGATTTGTGCTCTCTTCATTTTTCTCCCTCTCTAAAACTGATTAACTCAAATAACTGGTTGCTACAGAATTATCAAAGATATATGTAGGGTTGGGGTTGTAGCTTGACTTGCAAGCCCTGGGTTCTATCCTCAGCACCACATAAAAATAAATAAACAAACATAAAGATATTGTATCCATGGTACAACTAAAAAAAAATTTAAAAAAGGGGGGGGCTGGGGCTGTAGCTCAGTGGCAGAGCACTTGCCTAGCATGTGTGAGGCACTGGTTTGATCCTCACCAACACATATAAAATAAATTAATAAACAAAGATATTTTATGTCAGTCTACAACTAAAAAAATATTTTAAAAAAGATATATATGGGACAATAAATAAAATAACACCAGTCTTTAATGTGGGCAGCAATTTTTCAACACTTTTGCGAAACCTTGTAGGGAAAGGGAGCTTGCTATATGAAGATGACTTGTTTTCTGTTTAAGACTTTTATCTGTTAAACAAGCAAAAAAAGAAAATTTCTGGTTCATCATTCTGTATTCTTTATTCACTTTTTCCATTTATCTCTTTTGTCACATAAGCTGATTGTTAACTATTCATGGAACACTAAATAAATGCCTGTTTAATAAAGAAATTTGACCAAGGCTATAAATGCCAGTTATGTTATTTTCAGTACTGTTGGTTATATTTAACTTTTCCTTATAATAAAGCACACTTTTATAATAATTAAAAAAAAAAAAGAAGAAAAGAATGTGTAGCGGGGGCAGGGGCTGGGGATGTGGCTCAGCAGGAGTGCACTAGCCTAGCATGTGCAAGGCCCTGGAATTCTCAGAACCGCATAAAAATAAGTAAACAAAATAAAGGTATTGTGTCCAACTAAAAAATAAATATTAAAAAAAATGTGTAGTGGAGGTGAAGCATCTCCCATCTATCTGGTGACTTCTTGAAGTACAGAATTCACCAATTTATCCTTATGTACTCAAAGGGTTATGGTGGAATAGAACTTAATGCAAATAACCTTCTATTTTTTAACAGGAATTTAGAAAATACTTAATTTAGAATTATATAGAATTGTTTTCCTTAGGAACCAGAACTTTTTATTTGTATTTAAAGCACTGTTTATTCTTTCTAACAATTCTTACTCTTGCATATGAACAACTGCTAGACAAGAAAGGCAGGAAGAAAAAAGTGTCTGTGTCTTGGCTGGACAGGGAGGGTATCACATGGGAAGAGAAGACAGGAGGACTGCCAAGTTCTACATGCTATCAAAAAAGTTGGGGGTGTGGGGAGGTGTGGGTGTATAGCTCAGTGGTAGAATGCCCTTGCATTAATCCCTAGTAAAACACACACACACACACACACACACACACACACAGAGGAAAGAATGTATATTTTCTTTCTCCACCTAAAAAATTTACATTTTTTTGGAGATTACATCACACTTCTTGCCCTAAGAAGAAAACTTTAAAAGGGAGGGATAGATAAGACTGGAGAATTTTTCAGTTTATGCTACAAGAACACATTTTATTCAAGGGAAAAACAGTGAATAAATAAACAGTGAATAAAGAAAAAGGTCCTTTTCTCTCTTCATTTAAATATCATATTCAATTTTATATTTTCTGTAGAAGAGTTTATTAGATATTATCCTTTAATAGCTGGAAGTAAAAAAAAAAAAAAACCAAACAACTGAACAAGTATATTTTATTAAAAAAAAATTTTTTTAGTTGCAGTTGGAAATAATATCTTTATTTTATTTATTGTTATGTGATGCTGAGGATCGAACCCAGCACCTTGCACATGCTAGGCGAGTGCTCTACCACTGAGCCACAACCCCAGCCCCTGAACAAGTATATTTTAAGTGACAAAAACTTAAGCAAGAAGAAAATGAATTCAGAAGAAAAATCATGGGAGAGCCACAACTTTTAATCAGCTATGCTCTCATATAAATGTTTTTTTAAATAAAACTAAGTAAACAAAATAAAGGTATTGTGTCCAACTAAAAAATAAATATTAAATATTCTTTTCTTATGGCCAAAATTCAGAAAGCTTTTGTTTTCAATGAACATGTAAACATATACTGTAATGGATAGCTTTAATTAATAATTTATAATTGTTTACATATCGTATGCTTCTATTTTAAATAAAATATGCAAATTTCCAGTTTCTTTTTCTGAGAATACTAGAGTTGTTTTTTTATTTTGGAAATTGAAGAACTTGTCTATGTTAAAAAATCCTTTTATGTTTATGCTATCTTATTATATACCATTGCACATCATACAATATATATTGTGACTTGGCATTTTCCTCCCATTAAACCTAATAATTTTTACTTAAGAGTAGCTATCATCACCCTAGTTTGTAATATAAACCATTATCTGAATAGTGTAGTGTTATAGAGCCCTGGATTCTGGAGCCAAATTGCCTGGGTCTATTCAAATTATTCTTTCTCAGCTTCCTTACTTCTAAAAGTAAGAAAAATTATGGATCAAACTCAGAGGGTACATGAGGACTGATTTTATGTACAGTGCTTGTGCTTTGAATAGAGTATCTTCTAGAGTTAGCTTTCAATAAATGTTAATCATTGTAACACTAGTCTTTTTTAAATTAAAAAAATATTTTATAGATTCTGCAGCTATTTCTTAGTTAGTCCAATTTACAATCCAAATAGAAAAATCTAGGTAAGAACATTATCTAGGTAATTTTTTTAGGTATCCAGGCAACTTTGAAATGGTAAATTATACATTCAACTAGCAGAGGCAAATCAAGGGTTATATTATGCATGTGTGCAAAGTTTACTTGTATTCCAAGACAATTTATTATCAGTTACCTGAACGATAGCTGGGTCCTGAGGCAAAGAACATTGTGGTTTTGGTGGCTCACAAACGGTGAGATCTTTAATATCACTCCCACGGAATATAATATATTCAAAGACTTCATCTCGAGGTGGTATAGGACGATCTGTTGGTCTGTCTTCTGTACCAAAGGATCGAACTGTTGAGAAAATAAAGATATGAGATGTGCTACTAGTCATCATATTCACACATTCAGGTGGGGCCTCTTATTACTGTTCCAAGTATTAAGCTGCAGTTTTGATGTATCATGTCAGAAGGTATTCACTGATTTGTAGATATCATTTTTTTTAAAGAGGACAACAGTGGGTTTTGCTTAAGCTAAATGTACTTGATTTAAAAGATTATCAGAATTATGAGGTTGTGTTCTTCCTACGTTTATATTTACCTATATTTCTGGTAACTATGGAAAGGTATTTAAATGTCCTTCCTTGCACTGCTGATTTAATGTTCCCATTCAGCAAAATAATTATTTTCAAACTTATGTCATACTTCTTGGTTAGGGAAGGGGTGGCAACAAAGATTTTTCCAGCCTACAAAGTCCTGTTTGATTTTTTTTTTTTTTTTGAAGGTAACAATTACTTGGTTAGCAAAAAGTTCTCTAGAAGCTAGAATGAGCAACTGTCAGTTATTCAGCCTCATGGGACAGCCTGAAACTCCAGAGTTACCTAAAATATCTACTGCATTATTAAGACATATTATTTTGAGCATTACTCAAAGTTAAACTGTGGACCACCTGCAACAGGGTAAACTGGCTGTAAATAAAGATTTTGACAAAATTAGACATTCTGGAGACAGAGTCCAGAAAAACGCATATTAAACCAACCCCCTGAGTCTCTAATGATTATTTAATTTTCAGGTTCACTGCCTTTAAGAATTCTGAAAAATGTATCCAAGCAGGTGCAGTGGCACATGCCTGTAATCCCAGCAACTCGGGAGGGCTGAGGCAGGAGCATTACTAGTTCCAGATGAGCCTTGGCAGCTTAGTGAGACCCTGTCACAAAATAAAAAAACAAAAAGGACTGGATGTAGCTCAGTGGTAGAGCAGTTATCTATTACACGGAAGGCCCTGGGTTTAATCCCCAGTATTGCTCCCCTTCCCAAATCATTCAAATACAGACTGAATTAGTCCAATCTGGAAGACCAAGCCCAGAATCCACATGTAGCATACTCCCTGTCCACTCTAAGTCCGGAGAAATCTTCACTACTATTCCCTAACTTAGTAGAAGGGGACTGGGATGTAGGCGTCATAAGTGAAAAGGTGTTGAATGCCCCAGTAGAGCTCCCCTTCTCCTAATGGCCAAACAATCTTTAAGCAGTCAGGAGGAAGTGACAAGGAGGCTGAAGAAAAGTGGGCTAAGACAGTAACAAATAAATCTAATTCAGCCTCATTCTGGAGCAGAGAGAAAAATCAATGGCTCTTGTACAAAAATCACAGAGAAGTTCTATTAGGTCTTCTAAGGCCTAACCAAACCATTCAAACTATATCCAAGTAAATTCAGAATGAATTAGAAAAGAATCTGTATTCCATATTCAGGCAAGCAGCTTATATTGGAATGTGTAAGGAAAAAAATTATAAAGGGTATGGAATCAAGAAAATTTTTTACAGAAGAGATAGATGAAAAGAAGCGGAGAAAAGAGAAGTAAAAGAAGCAATGAATAAGGAGTGAAGAAAAAAACAATAACAGAAATAAAACATGGTCTTCAAAGATACATGAAAAATATTCAGGACTAATATTTATAGCAGCAAAGTAACAGCACAATATATGCATCAAGAACAAGTAACAGGTTGGGCCTGGTGGTGCACACCTGAATCTTGGCTGCTTAGGTAGCTGAGGAAGGAGGATCACAAGTTCAAGGTCAGTCTAGGCAACTTATTAAAAGACTGTCTCAAAATAAAAAGGATTGGGGATATACCTCTGGGCTTAATCCTCAGTATTGGGGAAAATAAAACAAACAAGTCAATGCAGTAATATCAAGTCACTAAAAGAATAATTTGAAGAACAAGCAAAAAATGTGAAGAAAAAGTAAAAGGTAGTACAGTAATAAAAACAAGAGGTGATAGTTATGAAGATCCAAGAATTAACCAATGACCTAGTGACAACAGAATAAGAGAAAATATTAAAAACATAAGATATGGGGCTGAGAACGAAGCTCAGCAGTGGAGCACATATAATATGCTCAAGGCTCAGGGTTCAATCACTAGCACCCTGCACCATCCCCCCAAAATATAGGAAATGGCTAATAAATTCATTCACGCATGTAATTGTACATGATGATTTATTATGGCTCTAGAACAGAATGTAAATTTAGTAGTTATAGAAAGGGCTACAAAGTGTGACAAAATAATAATGCTATCACATAGCATTTTAACAAAAACTGGGAAATTAAAACACAAAAACCACAAGTCTATAAACATATACTTTATCATGTTAAATAGGGAGTCACTTGATTTAAAAAAAATTTTTTTTGATAGGGGCTGGGGATGTAGCTCAGTGGTAGAGCACATGCTCAGCATGCTGAAGGCCCTAGGTTTGCTCTCCAGCATATCCCTCCCCACAAAAGCTAGTAAATGGATTTGAAATTAAGGGTGTATTTCCCAAAACATCTTTGAAGAAAACCTTCCCAAGGCAGGCCCAGAAACTAGAATTTCTCTCCCCTCAAATAGGTCAGAGAGGGGCTGGGGTTGTGGCTCAGTGGTAGAGCACTCGCATAGCACGTGCGAGATGCTGGGTTCGATCCTTAGTACCACTTAAAAATAAATAAATAAAATAAAGGTATTGCACACAACTACAACTAAAAATAAATGAATGAATGAATGAATGAATGAATGAATAAATAAATAAATCCCTAATGTTCCCCTGCCCTTAATCCTTGACCTACCCTGTCTGAGACCTACCTCATTCCAGGGGGGTCCTGCCCTGAACACTGCTGCACTGAGAGGCTAAGCAGATTGTTGGAACCACAGACCTTGCTTGTTTTTCTCATCCAACCTACTGGCATCAGACAATACTCTTTTTGTTTAATCTCATTTTGATACAGCTGCCCATGCTTTAATCATGCCTATGCAATGAAGTCTCCATAAAACACCCCAAAGGACAAGGCTATAGAGCTTCTAGGTAGCTGAACACATGTAGGTTTTCCTAGAGGATGGTATATCCAGAGGGCATGAAAAGCTCCATGTCCCTTTTCCCATACTTTACCTATACATCTCTTTATCTGTCTTCTTTGTAACATCTGATATAATAAACCAATAGATGAGTTCTGTGGGCCACTCAAGCAAATTATCAAACCCAAGGAAGGAGTGGAAACCCCAATTTACAACTGGACAGAAGAAGCAAAGGTAAAACCTGGAGTTTGGGACTAAGCCCTTAAACTGTGAGTGCTATTTCCACAGAATTAAATAGTAGATAGTGTCAGAATTAAATTAAATCCAGCTTGTGTCTGCTTTTACAGAGCTGCTTGATTGCTGGAAGGAAGAAAATCCCTAGGTTGTTAGGATCATGAAAGCCTTTTGTTGATTGTGGTGTAAAAGCAGAGGAAAAATAGAGCATGTGTTATTCCAAAAGACGTGGTAAAATCCAAAAATCTACAGTAGGCTGGTAACATTCCTTCTTGCTCACAGGAGGTCAGTCTTTGTTCTATTAAAGTTCTCCTCCACCTTTTAAGGTACAGGAGATTGAGCCCAGGGGTACTTAACCACTGAACAACATCTCTAGCCATTTTTATATTTTATTTAGAGACAGAGGCTTGGTAGGTTGCTTAGGGCCTTGCTTAGTTGCTGAGGCTGGATCCTCCTGCCTCAGCCTCCTGAGCAACTGAGATTATAGGTGTGGGACACAGCACCAACTTGTTCTATTACAGCATTTAAGGGTTTAGTGGAGGCCCGTCAACATTTTATTTTGGGTAATCTAGTTACTCAAAACCTACACATTTAAACACTAATCTTATCCAAAAAATATCTTCTCAGAAATATGGAGAATGCCTGATCTGTCTTCTTTGTAACATCTGTTATAAGGCACTGTGGCCCACTGACACATAAAATTAAATATCATACAACTCTACCAAGTATGAAGTTATCTTTCTCCTCTGAAAATCATACTGCATTCTATCATTCTAGCTATACTTCCTCCTTCTAAAATTTAAAGATGCTCAGGAGAAAGATATGTATTTAAATCATCTTTGCAACTCCCACAGAATCTAACACAGTGCCCCACATATAGCAGACATCTGACTACTTCTTGAATAAATCCTAAAGTGGAAAGGTATTAAGTAAGCTATTTCCAAAAGTATTGAACAGTGTTTAATACAAAGGGAATTGGATTAAATTATACAATAAACCTACTTAGGATAAAATAAAAGAATGTGTTTTGAGCAAACTTCAGAAATAACAACTGCTTACATAGATGGTGCTGGCTGTTTAGGAGGAAGCCAGGATATGCAGGATGTTAGCAGGGTGTTAGTGGGGTTGGAAACTTGTTTGCTATATGTTTCAATTCTCTCTGCCACCCAATGAATCAAGAGGGGGATGCTTCAGCTGGGACTGTCATTGACCCCAGCTATATAAACATTAAAGAAAATTTATGTCTATGAAAAAATAGAATAATGAAGATGATTCAAACGAGAAAAAATACCTATTGCGGCATGTTCAGAGAGCATTAATCAATGTACAAGAATTAGGAGATGAAAAAAATTCAGATCATCACACAAATGCTTGAATTAATGGAAAATTGAGAAAGACAAATGGAGTTACATTTACAGTCTCTCCAAGATCATGCTGAAAGTGAATGAGCCTCAGCAGAAACAAAAATGAATTCTAGCCAGCCAGAAAGAGCTTCAAGAAGATCCCACAGGTACAGAACCAGTGAAAGTCATGATTTATGTTACAGACAAATGGGATCAAGACTGTGATGATCAGTCACCTAAAGAAAGAAAATCCAAGTCAGCCAAGAAAAAGAAATGCTCTAAGGTCATGCAGGAAAGATAAGCCTCGCCTACTGAATTTGCACTAGATCCCAATGACCTATACATCATTTATGTAACCACATTTCTTCGGGGGAAATGAGAGAACTTATAAAACAAAGAGGAAATGGTATTGCCCAAAGTGCAGGGGGAGATAATGAGAAAACAACAGACTAAAGTACTGAAAAGACACAAAAGGAGAGAAGATTGAGGTAGTGACGATCAATTCATATTTTCAAGGATTTATATGTCTTTTATACAATTCATTTACTTTTAGAAAATATTTCAAGGTAAATTCAGAAGACTAAGGAATAATGTTTAATCATTAGTATTAATGGTGTATTAAAAGTTGAACTTAGGAAAAAAAACTGGATGCCAACAGAATGTGGGGAAAACTGTTAGTATTGTATAAAATTGTCTATATTTTGATTTAAAAAATCAACTGCAAAAGCATCAAGTCAGGAAAAAGGTTACAGTTGGTATTTCTCTTCTGACATTTACACAGAAGTCCAGCTCTTGTTCTACTTCCAGTACTATACACTAATTCTTGCTGAAACCATCTGAAATATAGCAGATTTGGAATAAAGCTATAAAAATGAAACTTTAATATTTTTTAATTATTTAAATATTAAAAGAGCAATCATCTCTTCTACAGTGCAGACCCTTTGTACAGGCCCTGAAAATAAAGTGGTTGTGAACAAACATATATAATATGTATTATCACATATAATATATAATATACAATATTATATATAATATATAAATATATTTTATAAAATATGTTATACATACATTTATTTACTTACTTGATTGAATGAACCCAGGGGCTCACATATGCTAGGTAATGCTCTACTGATAAGCTACAACCCCACTCAATGGATTTTCTATTTAGGACCAGAGCTACACAAAAGGTTCCACAGGCCTGCTCTTTGAATTGCACCACAGTCTGCTTCTATAAAACCCCTTTTTCCCACAATCATAGGTTTAAGATCTTGCTCAACTAATGAGATTCTCTCACTTGCAATTTCACTCGCTTCCTCTTTCAGGTTAAGGAAGTATTCTTTATCCAAAATGCTTGGGACCAGATGTGTTTTAGATTTTGAAAAGTGGTGTCCTGGGGATGGAACCTGAGTATAAATAAAAAAATTCATAAATGTTTCAAATATACCTTATACACATAGCCTAAAAGTAAATTTATATAGCACTGTTGGTATTGTATAAAATTGTCTATATTTTGACTTCAATCTGTTACTGGACTTCAGGTGTAAAAAGTTACAAATTTTTTATTTTCAAATTAGGGGTGCTCAAGCTATATACAGAGATTTACTCAGATATATATATATATATATATATATATATATACATACATACATATACACACACACACACACATATACACATATATATATTTATTTTTTAGTTGTAGGTGGACACAATAACTTTTTTTTTTATGTAGTGCTGAGGATAGAACCCTGTGTCTCATGCATGCTAAGTGAGCACTCTACCTCTGAGCCACAACCCCAGCCCTTCTTTTTTTAATTTTTAAATATATATATATTTAGCTGTAGATGGACACAATATCTTAATTTTGTTTGTTTATTTTTATGTGGTACACAGGATCGAACCCAGGGCCTCATACGTGCTAGGAAAGTGCTCTATCACTGAACTACCTCCCCAGGCTTTTTTATTTTTTGCTACTAGCGTTTGAACCCAGGGGTGTTTAACCACTGAGCCACATCCCTAGCCCTTTTTATTTTGAGATATGGTCTCACCAAGTTGCTTCAGGTCTTGCTAAATTGCTGAGACTAGCTTTAAGGCTGCCTGCCTCAGCCTTCTGAGCTGCTAGGATTAAAGGCATGTTCCACTGCACCTGGCATAGTCTTTTCATATTTCTTATTTTGAGACAGGGGTTTGCTAAGCTGCTGAAGCTTACCTTGATTTTATTTTATATATATATATATATATCTGTCTCTTATACACATCT
>NW_026000205.1:12381518-12390270 GCF_001458135.2 Marmota marmota marmota
GGCTCAAAGTGGCAAAGTCCATTTCCATAAGCAAATGATTTGAGGCAACTGGGTTCAAGATCCTCAACACCAAAACATAAAAATAAAGAAAAGATTCAAAAAAAAAAAAAAAAAAGAAAGAAAGAATGAAAACCAAAGAAAGGTATGAGTGGTCTGTAATGAAACCCAAGAGAGACATCTAGGAAGTTTATAAACAGTGAACAGTTGGCTTATTTACAACGTTTCTTTCAGAAAAACTGGTGGACATATTTGGATCACATTTATATAGTTATAAAAGTAAAGACCATATTTTGATCACTCTTCAAAAAAAAAAAAAAAAGTTTCTTTGACTATGTAAAACCTGAACTGAGATTTGCAGATGAAGAGGGACAGGGGCAGGGTGCAGTCCCTGAGGCAGAAAGATGTTTATAAAATGAAAATGGGAAAGTACAAGAGAAGGAATGGGCAGAACGTGTGGCATGAAATAAAGGCACCAAGGAGCAAGGTAAGAATTTCAGTTTTCCCAAGAACTAAAAACCACTAAAAGATTTCAAAAGAAGTGACATGATTTTGTGAAGATTACTTGTGGGCCAGATAAGAGGTGACAGAGGTCTGGGTCAGGGTGGTTATGGTGAAGATGCAGAAGAGAGGGAGTCAAAAAGAATTTAGGAGGTAAAATCAAAAGGAATAGAAAGGGGTCTGGGGTTATAGCTGGATTTGATCCTCACACAGCACAACATAAAAATAAATAAATAAATAAAATAAAGGTATTGGGTTCACCTACAATTAAAAAAAAATAAGGAAAAGAGGAATAGTAAGATTGACTGGATATGAGGTTTCAGGAAAAGGGGCAGATTTTACATGTCTATTTTGAGTATTCATTGTTCATTCAAAGGTAGGAGGCTAGATCATTTTCTCAGAAGTTCTGCCAAGTTCACAGCTTCTAAGCATTGTCATTTAACTTCAAGTAAGTATATTCATTGATATATTTTTCCTGGGGTGAGGAAAAAAAAGTATGGCTATGAAGAACGCAGACTTCTAGAATATTTTCTGTGGAACAACACACTAAGGGTACCATAAAACACATAAGTTAATAAATAATGGCAATAAGGAAATTTAACTGTGTTCTATTTTGGTTATTTGATTACTCAGAGGAAATAATCCCTCAAAACAGGGTAAAGTGTCTCTCCCATGTGCACTCAGTAAGTAATTGTTCAAAGAGGATCAGTCACACTGAGGAATGAGGTATGCATTAAGAAATTGGACAGTGACTTAAGTCACTGTTAAAAGAGCACAAATCAAATGTCAAAAACATTCATTCTAAACTTCCATTTGTAAATCTTGGTATATTAAAAAAATAGGGTTGGAAATGTGCTAAACTCATAGCAGTATTTTCACTAATACCACTAGAGCTTGCCTCTATAACTGAAGTTTGATAGTATTCCCTGCCACATACACTGAGCTTTAGAAAAATGTCCACATGCACAAGTAGGTTGGGTATTTAAAAAATCTACCTGGGTGGCTAAGGGTGTAGATCAGTGGTAGAGTATGTACTCAGTATATGTAATGTCCTGGGTTCAATCCCTAGGACAAAAATTAAAAAAACAAAACAAAAACAAAAAGAGCTAACAATAAGAGCACACAGCACACATGCAAATCAAGTCAATATAGGAAATAGAAAATACCAAATCAATACAGGAAATATTAAGATGTAGCTTGCATTCTATGATAAATAAACAAGAACAGGCTGTGAACGAAAAGAGAAAAATTACAAACAACAAAAAAACTCCAGGTAGTTTTACATATATGCTTACATTATCAACTGGATAGCTCTGAAAGCCAAGCACAAGATACTGAGGCCTGAATGACAGGTTGTAGAGGGAGAGGTGTTTTCACTAGTTATTGAAAATTTTTATCATAATCAATGATTTCTTATTTAAAAAACCACACACACACACTCACTCACTCTCTCTCTCTCTCACTCACACTCATTTCACTCAAACTCAATGTAACTATAAAACAGAAGGGCACTAACACATTGGTGAACCAAAAGACCAATTTGAGAAAAGGTCTCAGAATCTAGGGCAGAAAATTCAAAAGCTAGAAAATATACAAAAATAATGGAGGATAAATGTTTAAAACTATATATCTGTCAAAAGAACTCCACAATGAGAAACAATGATCAAAAGAACAAATAGTTTTCCTGAGCTAAAGAAAGGCTTGATTCTTTAGATCAACAGGACCACCCAATACAAGACAGAATGTTTAAAGAAAAAGTCCTAGAAGAGTTCAAATGGAAGTTGCTGGAAAATCCACCAACAATATGTTTGTTATACAGAAAAGAGAATCAGACTAGTATCTAGCTTCTCACATGTAGCAGTAAATGCCAGGGAACAACAGAACAATGTTAAGGAGTACAATGGAAAAGAAACCTGGTAAGGCAAAATATTTTACATGTGAAATAACAAAAAGACCAATAAGAATATTTTTTCTTTATTCTTTTTGGAAAGAAAATTTCAGCCAAATGAATTAAAAGAATTGTGAAATAACTTAAAAGTTTTTATCTATATCAATATTGCTAATAAAACTGTTCTTAAAGGATTCTAAAACAACAAGCAATATAATAAGAATCTGTAATTACAATCTCAAATTATGTAAACCTGGAAAATGGGGCAAAGGGAAAAAACCCCAAAAAGTTGCATAAGTTTTGGTTTTAGGCACATAGAAGGTAGTTTTTATTCATCTATCTTGGAAAACTAATAAATCTGAGGTCAGTCTCAGCATTTTAGCAATTTAGTGAGACCCTGTCAAAAATACAAGGACTGGGGATGTAGCTCAGTGGTAAAGCACCTCTGCATTCAATCTCCAGTATCAAACAAACAAAAACAAAATAAACAAAACAAAAACCCCCACCAAACCCATTATAGCTAAGTTGATATATTCCAAAACCCCCAGTGATACCTATATACACTATAGGGTATATACACACCCACATCAATGATAAAGCTTAATTTATAAATTAGAAACAGTAAGAGATTAACAATAACAAAAAAATAACAATATACTATAATAAAAGTCATGTGAATATAGTTTCCCTCTCAAAAAAAAAAATTTTTTTTTTTTGGTATCAGAGATTGAACTCAAGGATGCTTAACCACTGAGCCACACACTAGCCCTTGTTTTATTTTAAGACAGGGTCTCAGGACTAGGTTGCTTATAGCTTAGCTAACTTGCCGATGCTGGCTTTGCACCTGTGATCCTCCTGCCTCAATGTCTTGAGCCGCATAAATAAAAATTTATGCCCAGCTCAAATTTTGATTGTACTATATTTACCTTTCATATGATATAAAGATGATACAATGCCTACATGATAAAATTAGGTGAGGAGGTATTTTTGATACACAGCTTTAGGTTACTACATAAGGATTATTTGAAACAGAAGCACTGCTAATACTGTGATACTTTGACAGTAGATCAAAGATGGTACCTCTAACTAAAGGTAGGGTAGTGTATTACAGGGATGATTTACATCCTGGACAGACAGAGCAGGACTGTCTAAGACTTCATCAAACTATTCAGAATGGCATACAATTTAAAACTTATGAATTGATCTTTTAAATTTTTCATTTAATATTTTTGAACCATGATTGACCAAGGGAAACTGAAAGATAAGTGAAACTGCAAATAAGCGTGGACAAACTGTGTAACTGTTTGAAATTTAAGGTCTCTAAGAATGTAAGAATTTTAAAAACTGCATGGTCCATCAGCATTACATATTAAAAGCAAAGCAGAGTATAGAAAAGTACTCTAGGACTAGGGACAGGAGCAGGTGCTGAGTAACCAGGCACAAAGCTTTCTGGGATAATGGAATTGTTTAAAACTGGACTATGGTGATGGCTGCACAACCGTCACTGTATTGTACAATTACAATGAGTTAATTCTACAGTATATGAATTACACACAGGAAGACTGTTGAGAAGAAAAAAAATTACATAATTGTATATAGTTGCTAAAATGACACAACCCATTATGTCCTCTCTCTCATACATAGGACACTGATTAAAAAAAAAAACTTAAATTGAGTAACAAATAGACCACTTTTGATCACTTTGATATAAATGTTTTTAGAACTCTATTCTTTTGAGAAAATAGGTGAATGATTAAAAAATTTTCATATACATATGCAAAACCCCCCTAAATTCTACATTATGATTTCCCATCTATTTTAACACACCTGTGTCAACATTGTTGAAATAGAACTGAAAACTTGAAACTTAATGGGTTTAATAAAATTTAACATTAATTATTGTATTTAAAAAACTCTACTTATCAGAAGAGAAACAGATTAATATTTTCTCAATATGGATGTCTTGGCATCTAGTATGCATACATTCATTAAATGACATCGAAGTGTGGTACCTCTGCTCAACTGTGCCTAGGTTATCCAAAAACTTCTATGTTATGCTATCCTGAAAATACATGAAGATAACCAATTGTATGACATACAGAGGGATTTGAAAATTTGACCATTGTTTAAGCAAATTTTTAGCTCCATCTTTACCCACAAATACTTCATACCCTCTAGTTTCCTTTGTACTGTTGATAACAATTCCTGAGCCTTTTAGGAGTTTAGGGATACAAATAAGGTTACTTCTTGGCTTTATCAACTGCCTACTTAGGTTGCAGTATTCTCATTTCTGCTAAGAAGTCAATTCAGTCTCCATAATTTTGTGATGTTATTTACATTTCAAACTACTTTGTCTTATATTGATTTATGTGTTTTTAAAAGTCCCTTTCAGGTAGTTCTGATAGAATTTATCACCAGGGAGGAAAAGTAAAAACATGTCCATTCTGCTGTCTTTACCCAATAGTCTAAATTTAATCTTTTTTTTTTTTTTAAAAGATTTATCTTTTCTTCTTCTTCTTCTTTTTTTTTTTTTTAAATATTTATTCTTTAGTTTTCGGTGGACACAACATCTTTGTTGGTATGTGGTGTTGAGGATCGAACCCGGGTCACACGCATGCCAGGCGAGCGCGCTACCGCCTGAGCCACATCCCCAGCCCTAAATTTAATCTTGATATTTTAAGCTGCTTTTAATCTCCCAAATAATTAAAAAAAAAAAAAGTGAAGAGACAGAGATATGAGAATGTAAGAGAAACAGGAAAAAAAGAGAAAAAGAGAAGAGGATAAATGTATCCATTAGGAGTTTCAAAAAGGAATAGTGCTGGGCATGGTGGCCTATACCTGTAATCCCAGCAATGGCTTGGGAGGCTGAGGCAGAAGGATTACAAATTCAAGGCCAGTCTCAGAAACTCAGGGAGACCCTATCTCCAAAAAAAAAAAAAGGCTGGGAATATGGCTCGCCTTCCGGTTCCCTCCTCCACCCAAAGACTGGGAACAGAAAAAGGGAGGAACAGAAACAAGATAGAAAGAAAATGACTTTTTTAGATTCTCCACAGAGAATTGAGTCTGAAGACTCATCTGCAGATCCAACAAGGTCCATAGAGAAATACTGGGGGTAAGGGGGGAGTGGGGGAGAAATCCCAATAATCACATTTGAAAATTCTAGGGTAAAAAATTCTAAGCTTCCAGAGAGAAAAATTCTTAAGGATCAGATTAGCAATAGCAATACCAGAATGTCAGAAGACAGCAAAGCAGTAACTTCAAAGTTCTATACAGAAGATATTTAAATTTTCAGCCACCCAACCAATCAAGCCATCAAGAAAACAGGTTGGGCTGGTAATACAGCTCAGTGATGATACAGTACTTGTCCAGCATGCAGAAAGCCCTGGGTTTGAACCCCAGCACTGCAAAACAAAAACAAAAAACAGGTTCAGTAAGAAAATCTGTCATCCAAATACTCCATCTTTTTAAAAAATTTTCATTACAAAGCAGCGGTCAAGTAAAACTGTGTAATAAGCGTGTCAATCAAGAGGCCTTAACTGGATCTAAGAAACAGGAACTTTAGAGTGTCTTTGACTAAACTAGCAAGAGATAATGAACCAGAGAAAATAAGAGGTGGTAAGAGGTGGTAATAGATCCAAATTCTGGATCTATTTTGAAAGTAGACGGGCTGGGGTTGTGGCTCAGGGGGCTGCGGTTGTGGCTCAGTGGTAAGAGCTCTTGCCTAGAACGTGTGAGGCACTGGGTTCGATCCTCAGCACCACATAAAAATAAATAAACTAAGGTATCGTGTCCATCTACAACTATATATAAAGAAAGCAGAGCTGATAGGTTCAGATCACATATGAAGTGTGAAAATGAGAAGAATCAAGCATGAATCCAAAGTTTTTGACCTTACCAACTAGAATATGGAGCTGTCATTCAATTACATGAGGAAGGTTGAGGAAGAACAGATTTAGTACACACTGAACTGAGATTTTATAGTTATCCATCCCCTTATGTGGAGATATTAAGGAGGTGACTGGACATGTAGATCAAGAATTCAGAGAAAGCTGAGTGCAGTGGCATATGCCTGTAATCCCAGCAGCCCAGGAGGCTAAGGCAGGAGGGTCTTGATTCAAAGCTAGCCTCAGCAAAAATGAGGTGCTAAGAAACTCAGTGAGACCCTGCCTCTGAATAAAATACAAAATAGGGCTGGGGATGTGGATTAGTGGTCGAGTGCCCCAGAGTTCAATACCCAGTAACCTCCTCCCTGTCCAAAAAAATTGTGCAGAGAGGTATAGGCAGAGAAAGGAATTAGTAATGTGTAGAAAATATTTCAAGTTATGAACTGGATGAGGTCATCAAAAGACTGCAGATGATTAAGCCATACCTGGTGACATACCTATATCCCAGCTACTGGGGAGGCTGAGGCAGAAGGATTATTTGAGCTTGGGAGTTCAAGACCAGTCTAGTCAACATAATAAGACCCCCAACTTGAAAAATAAAAATACTAAAATAAAAAGACACAGAAAGATTAAAAGAGAGAAGTGAGTCCTGAAGCTTTTCAACATTTGGAAGTTTAAGAGTTGAGAAATCAACAAAGGAAACTGAAAGGAAGTGAGTAAAAAATGAGAAAAAACAGGATAAGGTCAAGTGATAAAAATACTTCACAGAGAACAGCTCAACTGTGCTGTACAATGTTGACTGGGTTAGTAGAATGAGAATAAAAACTGACCACTGGATTTAAAAACATGGAGGTCTTGTGGTAGCCTTGATCAGAACAGCTTCTTATCTGTGGGAATAAAAATCTAAATGAAATGGGTTTTAAAAAAATGGACACCAAACACACACACACACACACACACACACACAAAAACACAAAACAAACAAACAAAGGGACATAAGTGGTTATAGATAGTTTCAAGGAATTTTGCTATAAAAAGAGGCAGAAATAGGGTAACAGAAAAGAGGAAATGCAGTTTTGGTTTTTTTTTTTTTTTTTTTTAAATCAGAGGAATAATAATATATCTGTAAGAAAATTGAAAAAAAATATTAGAGAAGAAAAAAACTAAGGAGAATAGCAAACTGCAGGGCCAATGTACCTGAGTAATGAAGAGGAATGAAAAATGAATAAACAGAAAGGAGGTTTTAGGCCAAAGTAAAAATAGTTTATTTTGACCAGCAAAAAGGTAGAGGTCTGAGGGCAAAAATGCAGGAAACTGGGTAGTTGTGAAATAAGTTTATTAAAAATTCTGTATTTGTCTGCTTTTTAAAAAAATTTAACTGGTACATAGATTAACGGGGTACCATGTAATATTTTGATACACGATACACTGCATGATATTTAAATTAAGCAGAGCACAGTAACCCACACCTTTAATACCAGCTCCTCAGGAAACTAAGGCAGGAGGATCCAAAGTTCGAGGCCAGCCTGGAAAACTCTGTGAGACCCTATCTCAAAATAAAAATAAAGAGGGCTAGGAATGTAGCTCAGTGGTACATACTAGGCTCAATCCCCAGAATAACAATACATACATAAAGCTAGACAAGTTAAACATAGCTAACTCTTCCAACATTTATCATTTCTTTATTACTTTCAAAATCGTTGCTTCTAGCTTTCTGAAAAGTACTATACTGTTATCTATAGTCACCCTATTGTGCAACAGCACTTGTCTGCTACTATTTTCTCAGTTAGAAAGGAAGAAAGGTTAATAGGCGGGCTGGGGATGTGGCTCAAGCGGTAGCGTGCTCGCCTGGCATGCGTGCGGCCCGGGTTCGATCCTCAGCACCACATACAAACAAAAATGTTGTGTCTGCCAAAAACTAAAAAATAAAAAATTATTAAAATTCTAAAAAAAAAAAAAGAAAGAAAGGTTAATAGGCTGAAGGTAAAGATGAAGGAGGTATAGGAGGTCTCAGGAAAGGAATGGAATAGCCAAGTAGAAGAGTATAATGAAAGGTCTATGGAAAAACAATATGATTTTTGGGAAGTGACTATAACTGTTGAGGTTAGTGAACATAAATTTAGAGTAAAACTGGTCAGTAAGTCTATGTTTATATAACCATGGTTATGATTTCTGCAAGCTTGGATGTAAAAATGGCAAGAGAGGGGAATGAGTATAGAGTCAGGGTATTTTTTTTTAATTTTTTATTGTTGGTTGTTCAAAACATTACATAGTTCTTGATATATCATATTTCACACTTTGATTCAAGTGGGTTATGAACTCCCATTTTTACCCCGTATACAAATTGCAGAATCACATCAGTTACACATCCATTGATTTATATATTGCCATACTAGTGTCTGTTGTATTCTGCTGCCTTTCCTATCCTCTACTATCCCCCAGTCCCCTATAACACCACACCACTCTCTCCCCCTCTCTCTCT
>NW_026000205.1:12390295-12397267 GCF_001458135.2 Marmota marmota marmota
AAAAAAAAAAAAAAAAAAAAAAAAGAAAAGATGAAGAAGCTGGGTGTGGTGGCACACACCTGTAATCTCAGTGACTTTAGAGGCTGAGGCAGGAAGATCCCAAGTTTGAGGCCAGGCCAGCTAAGCAACTTTGCAAGACTCCGTCTCAAAATAAAAAATTAAAAAGGTCTAGGGATACAGCTCAGTAGTAAAGAGACCCTGGGTCAATACCTAATACCAAAAATAGAAAGAAAGAAAGAGCCAGGAACAGTAACACAAATCTAAAATCCCAGCTCCCAGAGATTCAGGAGGCTAAGGCAGAAAATCACAAATTCAAGGTCAGCAGCAATTTAGCAAGACTATTAAAAAAAAAAAAAAGTGGTGTATGTAGCTCAGTAGCGAATTACCCTGGGTTCACTCCACAGTGGTGGGAATGAAGAAAAGTTAAATTACTTGGCCCATGGTCAAAACTCTTTTCTTCCGGTCTAAACAAAACCAAACCCCCACAAAATTATAATAAGATTCTTGTGAATAAATTATTTTACAACAATGATATCATATTTAAAAATAGCTGAAGTACAACTTTACAGCATCATGAGAGAAAGGGTAAACTTTTCTTATAGAAGGCATCTTCTAGCATGAAGCAATTAAACTATTTTGCGGTTATTGTTATTAGTGGGGCACTGAATTAAATACAAAATTATTGTATGTTATCATGTACAAATAAGATTTCTTTTTTCTTTTTTTTTTTTCTTTCTCTTTTTTTGTTTTTGTTTTTGTTGCAGTACTGGAAAATCAAACCCAGGGCCCAGGCCATCATGTATTTTAGGTAAATGCTTTACTGCTCCACATTCTGAGTCTAAATAAGACTTCTTTACTTTTATTTCTTTCCTTCTCCTATTATATTCTTTGGGCTTACTGTTTTCTCTATTTCTCGTACACAAAGTCATGGCTCATCTTAAATTATTAGAAAATGTACAGTTTGGGGCACCTAACTTCAGATTCAGAGTTACCAAGTTTTCTGTAACAACAAAGCAACAATAAGTTTCCAAGGCTTCAAGTTCTGGCAACGTCACTAAATAGGGCAACCAAAAGAAACCAGGGCTTTACTAGGGCTTCAAGTTTCACTAGATCTTTGCAGTTCTAGGTCGTGATTTTGTGAATTGCTAGATTAATATCTCTAAGTTGTATGAGACATAAATAAAATACCTTATAAGTATTTCATCCATCATACAAAGCTCTACTACTCTCTGCTGGGGCTATGGTTTACAACTACATGTCTAATTAACAATCCTGAAGTGGACAAACTACGTCAGTGAAAACTTATCAGATGATTAAAGAAATAATCTGTTTACAATTTACCACTTTTGTGTCCTTCCAATAATCCCTTGATTTTAAGGGCAAATCATTTAAGAACAATTGTCTAATATAATTACTCTTTTTAAAATATCTTTATTTCGTTTATTCATTTTTATGTGGTGCTGAGGATCGAACCCAGTGCCTCACATGTGCAAGGCAAGCACTCTGCCACTGAGCCACAACCCCAGCCCCATAATCACTATTTTTTCATGAAGTTTCTTGTCCTTATGCAGTGGCAATCTATTTTCCATCTGAATTATTATCCAGGCACAACTAAGTAAGATACATAAGAATTCTTTATTTTAGATAAGAATTTTACTAATTTTAGCTCATTTCATTTGGCACTATATATATTCATTTACAGATACAGGTGCAAATATAACTGGAATTATTTTATAAACTATTCATGTCTATTGCACTTCATGATAATTTCCTCCAAAATCTGGAATTGATTTTTTCTTTAAATATTAAATGAAAATGATAACTGAGCTGGAATCACAAAATAAAAAAGTTTATCTCCCCAACAATGTCAATTTTGTCATAAAAATGCATCCTTTTGTATCCCTACTAGCTGAAATTCTCCAATACTCCTGTTTGGGAAAGCTGGATATTTTAATTTTAAACGGAAAATACATTGTGAATATAAAAAAGCATTATTTGGAGGTATCCCCAGGAGATTTTTACAAGATTAATAAACTAAAATGCTAAATAATTTCCATTTACTCACTCACTAAATAAACATTTGTTCATCCCAGTTGGTCAGACTCTGAAGTGGGGAGGGAAGGTGAAGACAAGCACATATATGTAAATAGCAAAGAAGATGAAGTGTAGGTCATGATCAGTACTAAGAAGAAAATAAACTCAGAGCTGAGACAAAGACTGCAACAAACTGCAGAAACAAACTGTAATCCAGATTAGCCACAAACACACTTAATAGATTGACATCAATGCCTTTCCAGAGTGCCTTTAAGACCTCTTGACATTTACTTAGGTTCCTAGGATCAAAGCTCATCAAGCTTACCTTAGTTTCACTTGACAGGACTAAAGCTAGTCAGTGAAATCGCTAACAGAATATAAAGGACATCATCCATTGAGCAGAACCTTTCTGATTAGACTTTTGATTTTATATTACGTGATCGCACATATTATCCAAACTATACATTTTCAAGAGAGAAAAGGGATGTTTTAAATAATTATGCTAGAACAAGCATTAATGATGATTCCCACTAGGGTAAACCAGGACATATAGTCAAACTAATTCTATACCACATCAAAAGTTAACTAGTTAAAAATTTCCAGAGCACTATATAGTTTGAGGTATATTTAAATTATAAGTACTCTTCAAATAAAAGACCCAAATTATAGCTGGGTGCAGTAGAAAACAAACGCCTGTAATCCCAGCAACTCAGGAGGATGAAGAGTTCAAAGCCAGCTTCAGCAAAAGTGAGGTGCTAAGCAACTCAAGTGAGATCTTGTCTCTAAATAAAATACAAAATAGGGCTGGGGATGTGGCTCAGTGGTCGAGTGCCCTTGAGTTCAAATCCCAGAACCCCTGTACCCCAAACACAAAAAACCTAAATCATAATATGGACCCATATAAGCCAAATGACTTATCTAACTGCCTCACACCATACACAAAATCTGTTTTAGGTGCATTATATACCGAAAGGTAAAAAAAAGCAAAAGCAAAGTATTTTCCATGACACCAGAGAAAAATACTATACCACACCAAAAAGGGCGAAAAAGCAAAGAAAAGAAAAGGGGAAAAAAGGAAAGCAAAGCAAAGTAAAGCAAAGGAAAGAGGGGAAGGGAGCAAACAAAGAAGGAAAAAGACCAGTCCACTAACCATCAAAGAAAAGCCTGATAAACATGTCACATTAAAATGAAGAACTGTTCATCATAAGAAACTACTAAATGGGAAAAGATATTTGCAACATAAACATCCAAGTAAGGATTTATATTCAAATCCAGAATTCTATAAAAAGACATGATTTAAATAGAAAAATGGGCAATAAATTTCAGAAGGACTTCATGAAAAATGAAATTCAAATGGCCAAGATATGAAAAGACATCCAACATCATTAGTAGTCAGGGAAATGGAGATTAAAATCACATTCAATTAGTTTGGCTAGAATTAAAATATATAATGCCAAGTATTACTGTTGTCAAGGAATATGGAGCCATTAGAACTGTAACATACTAATAATTGAGGCAAAAGGTAATAAACTATTATTATGGAAAACTGTTTGGCATTACCTAATAAAGACACATGTTCCCTATGTTTCTGCAATTCAAATTCTAAGTATATAGCTTCAAGAAAAATATCCAAACAGCCGGGGTGGATAAGGCAGGAGGATTGCAAATTCAAGGTCAGCTTCAGCAAATCAGTGGGGTCCTAAGCAACTTAGTGATCCCTATCTCAAAATAAAAAATAAAAAGGAATAGGATCTCCATATGTAAGAATACATTCTAATTCTGTGAGTAAACTTTCAATTTTAATCTGTTAGACTACCATTCTTCAAATTCTGAAAAAGTAGACTTTTCAGATATTACATTATTCAACAAGTCATGTAAACTGTAAAATTTTAAGACCGAACTCCTCACTTCTAATTTTGAAATATGAAATAAGTATTCAGTATTGATTGGATGGTTATAGTTTTAGATAATAAGAAACAGATAATATAATCAAGATCTGGCAACTCCACTTTTTGTAAGCATGATTAAATTCCAAAAAACCCATTATATATTAACTCATACTTCTTAAGAAAAAGAATACATTTATGTATGGACTAAATACCAATGTAATGGGCTGGGGTTGTGGCTCAGTGGTAGAATGCTTGTCTATCAAGTATGAGGCACTGGGTTCAATCCTCAGCACTATATAAAAAAATAAATTAAATAAAATAAAGGTATTGGGATCACTTACAACTAAAAATATTTTAAGAAAATATCAATGTCATAAGTGCAAATTAAATGATTAAACATTTTTAATTGCTGTATTCATATTGTTAAATTCATACATTGTTATGACAAAGGAACAAATTGTTTGATGTCATAAATTTAATGTGATGAATTTAACTATTGCAAATACAATATTTATTGATTTTAGTATCTGTTGAAGAGACACATTTAAACATGGAACATTAAAATACACATCTTTAGGTTCATGTACAAAAGTACATAACTTTTAAGAAAATGATTGAAATTAATATCTTGGAAATCTCAAAAATGTATGAACTCTTTTCTTTGTGAGAAGTAAAGGGAACACAGCCAACTCACTGATAAATCACTAAGCTGGCAAGACATCTTTTAAATTCAGATCTTTAAAAAATATATTTTTTTAAAAAAGTTATTAATGGGTTGGGGCTGGGGCTATGGCTCAGCAGCAGAGCACTCGTCTAGCATGTATGAGGCCCTGGGTTTGATCCTCAGCACCAAATAAAAAAAAATAGAAATAAAGGTATTGTGTCCATCACAACTACAAAAAAAATTTTTCTTAAAAAGTTATTAAGCTGCTTTAATGAGAAACACTGTTCTCAACCTATATGTGGTTCTCACCAAGTATTTTAGAGAACATTTTTCATGATTTCATAAAGACATAAAACTAAGCCACTACAGTATACAAATATAAAAAACTTAATATAAAAATAGTTTTTAAAGAACAACCAAAATAAGTCATTTAAGATGCATTACTGGTCAAGTCTTTTAATAACCACTAAACAAAATTATGCACCCTGAAGTAAAGTGAGTTTCTAAACAGATGACAAAGAACTAACCCATTTTAACAGGCAATGAATGAGTCATGAGAAGACTGCTGGCTAAAGCAATCCTCCTGCTTCAGTCTACCAAGTAGCTGGGACTATAGCAAGAACCACAGAGGTCAGCTACTGTTTTTCAGAAAAAAAACTTGCTAAGTTTTAAAAGTATGCGATTCAAGTATTTTTTTTTTTTTTTTAGTAAATTTACTGAGTTGTGCAATTATCACCACAATCCAACTGTAGATCATCTTAAACTACTCTTTTATAGCATAAGGTTCCTTTAAAAAATTTTTTTTTTTGTTAGTGCTGTTGATGGAACCCAGAAAGCAGGGCCTCAAGCACTCTAGGCAAGTTCTCTACAACAGGGTCACACTCTCAGTCCCAATAGTACACAGTTCTGTAATATAAAGAGATTCTTTACCCAGGTATAAGGTTTGTCTCAACACTAGCACTATTAAAAGGGACTAATAGAGCATTTAAAAAATGCCATTAAAACTTTTTTGCTACTGTGAAACAACTTTTTTATCAATTAACGAGTTAATAATTTTAGATTCAGAAAATTTCTTCCTACCCTGGACATCTGTCCCTACCATGTTATGCTGTTTATAATAACTCTGAGATGCTGGGAAAATTACCTGGGTTATCTTGCTTCTCCTCCTCCGTGATACAAACTGTTGTGAGATTTCCTTTCCGATTAGAGGCTAAAGTTTATTTTCTTTCTGATTTCCTGACGGAGCAAAGGCCCTATACACGTGAACGGAAACAAAACCCACAGACTTCGCGATGCTTACTAAATACTCTGGGTAGGGACACCTTCCTCCTCAACAAATCTCCCTTTCCAAGCGCGCATCTACCGGTGTCGGTCAGCGGCCACAGACCACTCAGATCTGAACCTGAACTGTGAGCAAGGGTCCTGGGTCAAGCTTAAACTTTCCTACCTACCATGTTTCCAGAAACAGGCCCTTGGGGTCAACAGCAAACATTTTGATGTGCACTCTAAAGAGACGGTTGCACAACTGGGAAACAGGAGGATTCCGGTTTAACAGGTAACTATCACAGATGAGACAAGTGGGATGTGATCTGCTCGATGGTCAATGGCATTTCGAGATCATACGTATCGCACATTGAACCCAAAGTTTTGGCACATTACTTTATCGTTCACTTGAGGAAAATTGCAACGAGTTGAAATTAAGAACGTGGAAAAAAAAAATGGGTGCAGGGGAATCCACGAGTCAGCACTAAACTCAAGGTAGGCGGAAAAATTCTTTGAATACTCCGGCTTTGTTTGGCGACGAGACGACAGAACCACCGAATTTCGGAGTTGGAAGACACGTATCTCGGTGTTCTCCGGTCCGTTCTCGGACTTCAGCACCGCCCCGCTCGTCGCGCACTCGGTCCCGTAGTTCCCCGGATTTAAGGCGGGGACCTCCGGGGAGCTCGGGGAGGCCGCGGCCCCGGGCCCGCAACGCCGGGCCGGGAGGGAGCGGCCTCCCCGAGGACGACCGAGGGAGGAGGTGGGCGCGAAGAGGCCGCGGGCCGAGAGCTGCGTGCAGCCCCGAGTGAGTGGACGCCCGGCCCGGTCCCCCACCCCGAGGCCGGCCCCGGCATACCTTTGGCGAGGGCTACGGTGGAGTTCTCGGTGTCGATGGTGTAGAGGATGCCCTCGTAGCGGATCTCCGCCTTGGAGATGAGGCTGATCTTGCTGCCGATGTAAGGGGTGCCCCCGCTCATGGCGCCGCCGCCGCCCCTCCGGGCCGCTCGCAGAGAGGCAGATCCCACGCCGCTGTCGCCGCTCCGCACGCCCGCTCGCTCCGTCGGCGCCTACAGAAGCCGCCTCAGATCCAACATGGCCGCGGCGCCGGCTCCGCTCCCGCCC
>NW_026000205.1:12398537-12405473 GCF_001458135.2 Marmota marmota marmota
CGAGGCCGAACTCTCGCGAGACTAGGGCCGACCGCCGGGCCGCTCCCGATTTTTCAGCGGCGTCTGTAAGTCCCAGTTGCGCCGCTTGGCCTGGTCTTAGCGTTTAAGGGGAATTCCGGGCAGAGGTGCAGTGTTTCATGACTCTGGGACACCGTGGCGGGACTGGAGAAGTGCTGGTCTCCTTTTTTGGCCCTGACCTTGGCCTCCGCCATTTCCAGACGCGTCGTACTTTGTCAGGAGCCCAGTGCCTCCGTAAACAGTTCCCTCTACCTGGAAAGTTACCTCCGGCCTCCAAGCTCCGGGAGAGCTGCAGGTCGTCCTTTTAAGCCGGCTTTTCACCCTGCTGAGCCAACCGCGCCCTCTCGGAGCTCTCAGGGAGCTGTTACAACATCTGTCACACTAAACGAGTGCCCCTTACCTCGGCTCGGCATCCCGGGCTGCTCGCAGAGGAGCTGGGACTCCATTCCAAAGATTCGGTTTTTAGCCCTGTTCTGTCCAACACTTGAAATGCCCGGATCCAAGCTCCTAGCTCTTCATTTTATTGTACACCGACCAATCCCAAGTATTTGCCTGTAACTTTGATCAGTTCTGCGAACTCTTAGTTTCCTATAAAGGATAGTCTCCTTAGCCTTCCAGTTGGAATGTAAGAGTTCTCTCTCTTTTTTTTCTTCCACATTGATTCTTTGTTTTTGAATCACTGAGGATTGAACTCTGGGGCGTTCTACCACTGAACTATGTCTCCAACCTTTTTTCATTTTTTTTTTTTTTTTGAAATTAGGTCTCACCAACTTTCCAAGGCTGGAAACTTGCCCGCCTCCTGAGTGGCTGAAATTTACAGGCTTGCGCCACTGTGAACCTGCTTCAATAGGTTTTACTGGATTCACAGGCAGAGGGATCTTGTTCAAATCTAAGTCAGGTCATGTCCCTCCTCTGCTCACTAATCTTCTGACTCCATGTCACACAAAAGGAAAAACAAGACTCCTTATTTTGGCTTCTTGTTATCTCCTTTCCCCATTCAGTTGCATTTCTCACCTCTGTACACAGAACTTTCACACTTAATTCTGATCTGTGCCCCTGTCACCTCCAGAGATGGCTTTCCTTTCTGCCCTGTTTAAAATATTGCTACTTGCTGGAATCGGTGGCTTGGGAGTCTGAGGCCAGAGGATCTCAAGTTCTCTGCAACTTAAGGAGACCCTGTCTCAAAATAAAAAACAAAAAGGACTGGGGATGTAGTTCAGTGGTAGAGCACCTCTGGATTCAATTCCCAGTACTGCAAATAAAATTTTTTTAAAAAGGGGCTGGGGTAAAGTTCAGTTGGTAGAGGGCTTGCGTTGCATGCACAAGGCCCAGCACCACACACACACACACACAAAAGTAGTATATCACTTTATATCTCCTTGCTCAGCTTGTTTTTTTTTCTGCATAGCATTATCTCTCCCCAATATGTCCACTTAGTTATTTGTGTGTGTCCATCTCCTTTACTAGAGTGTTCATGTTTTGAGTCAGGATGTTTTGGTCACTTCTGTATCATTAGGGCCTAGTACAGCACCTGGCTTAGGGCAGCTGCTCAGTGAATATTTGTGGCATGAATAAACAGGAAGATGAATGCAGAGCACAGGCAGGATGTCTGGTGAGCTGAGTGAACAAATGGTGAGAAGCCTGGTGTTACAGAGTGGGGGAAGCAGCAGAGAAATCTAAGAGGCTGCAATGGGGTTGGTGCACAGTGGCTTCAGAGGCAGGCTATGAATCCCTGGTTTAATATAAAGTCAATATCAGGAAGTTGAATTCTTATACTTGTTTTTTTCTTCTCATTATAGGCCTAGGATACAGTTTATCTTTTCATGCTTCTTTAGGTTATCCTTTTCCACAGTCATCTTCCAAAAACTGACAGTTCCCCAATTTACACCTCCATTTTACATCTCCTGACTTCCAGGGTCACATTAACTACATGGTATGCAGTGTGTGTGTGTGTGTGTGTGTGTGTGTGTGTGTAGCTGAGAATCAAACCCAAGGCATGCTAGGCAAGAGCTCTACCACTGAGCTACATCCCCAGCCTTAAATACACAATAAATGCAATCAGTCACAAGACACTTTCAACTCAAAATATCCAAAATTACTGCATCCACTTCCATTCTACCCGCAAAAAAATTGTTTGTTAGCCATGCCCCTTGGCTACATCAAATCCTCACCTAAGTGTCTGCTGTGGTTTATATGGCTTAAGCATGTCCCCCATTGATTCATGTAATGGGAAATCTTGATCCCCAATGTGGCAATACTGAAAGATGGTGGAGTCTTTAAGAGGTGGGCATGTCATTGGAAGGTATTAATTCTGGTTGCATAATTAAGACTAAGTTGTTATAAAAAGAGCAAAACTCCGGTGGGGTTGTTGCTCAATGGTGGAGTACTTGCCTAGCACGTATGAGAACTGGGTTCCATCCTCAGCACTATATAAAAACAAATAAAGGTATTGTGTCCATCTACAAATAATAGTAATAATAATAATAATAATAATAATAATAGCAAGACTGGCCATGCATGGTGATGTACACCTATAATCCCAGTAGCTTGGGAGGCCAAGGCAGAAAGATTATGAGTTCAAAGCCAGTCTCAGCAACTTAGGCCCTAAACAACTTCGTGAGGCCCTAGGCAACTTAGTGAAGCCCTGTCTCTAAATCATAAAAATAAAAGGGCTGGGGATGTAGCTCAGTGGTTAAGTGCCCCTGAATATAATCCCTGGTACAAAAAATAAAAAAGAAAGATTGGCTTCTTCCTGTCTCCACATATGTTTTCTCCTGGTTGAGCATGTTGCCTGCCATGGTGGTATCATGTATAACACAGCCAAGAGGGTCCACCAGAGGGTGAACAGATAAAGAGAGTTGACCTTGAACCTTCAGTCTCCAAAAGTGTGAGCTAAATAAACCTCTTTTCTTTATAAAGTTCCCAGCCTCAGATATTTTGTTAGATCAACAGAAAATGAGTAATACAGTATCTAGTCCTGAAGTCAGGTGTTCTTATTTAGCTATCCCCAGTTGGTCATCAATCTTGTTGATTTTAATTTATGTTCAGTAGATCTGGGTTTCTTGCACCTGAGGGCATCAGGAACCATGCATAAATGCAGTTAATCAGTTTGATAGCCCATAGTGTATTGTACTTATGACTCTATAACTTATTGCTAGAAACCAGGTTGAGAACAGTGACACATTTCACTACCATAGCAGGCTTTCTAAACTCCAGCTCCTTTGTTGCTTCCCTGCTTAAGAGCTCTTGGTACCCCTAGAGTTAAAAATACATCCCTCTCTATTGAATATTTTCAGTAACAGGAAGCTCTCAAATTTGTACAGTGGAGGAGCTAAGAAGTATCAGTCTGGTTGGAAGGAGAGACTATGGGAATTTGAAGATTGTCTTAACTTTTATCTAGCTAGTATGCTGTTTTTCACTTACTTTTTTTCTTGTTGTTGTTGTGAGGCAGGGTGAGTAGCTGATGGAGAATATGGGAGAAACAAGTCCCCCTCACCATCCTTTAATGTGACCACCACTATTCATTTAAGTAACATAAGATGTTGTTAGCCTGCATTTAAGAATCATGTTTTTGGGAAAAATACATCCTTTCAAACAACAGAACCACTCTTATTGGGTGAGATGTTCATTCTATGAGAGACATGCTGAAACTGAGAATAATGAATGATTCAATGGAAGTGTCCCCCACCCCATGTTTGCTCTTGAGTAGAATGGTTACCGATTTCTACCTCTCACTCTTTTCAGAGTGTGATCATTGAATTTACACTGGTAAAGGCAGAGATGATACAATTTCACAGTTATCTGCTTTTTAATTAAAAGGAGTCCTCTGTATATATGTTTTTATTTCTAACTTTAAAATGAGAAAACTAAGCTGGGCCTGGTGGCACATGACTAGATTCCTAGCTACTCCACAGGCTGAGACAGGAGGATTGCTTGAGCCCATGAGTTCGAGACCAGACTGGGCAAAATGAATGAAGGAATAAATGAATGAATGAATAAATAAATAAAATGAGAAAAACTGATACTTAGGGAAATCAAGTAATTTAGGCCCAGGATCAAGGTGAAAATCATGAATTTCAATCCAGTCTGTATGGTCTTACAATGTCTGTACTCTATACCATTCTAGGATGGCAAATCGAATTATTTACAAGTGACAACTCAAGTACATGGCACTGCTAGCCTGGAGACCTGTATTGAAAAGGATTCTGAGACAAAAGTTGTATCTAATACAATAGGACTTTATGCCACCATCACTTATCAGCATCGTCCACAGACATAGGGTAGAAAAGTGGTGAAACCAGGTCCAAATCTCTGTCTATACCATTCACCTTCTAAATATATGCCGCAAAAGTACATATGGCTAAATGCTTTGTACATTTAATGGTACTCTACAATTAGTTTTCTTAATTTTTTCTATTATTCAAATATTTTTCCAACTCCTTAAACAACTAACAACTGAAATGAATAAGATTTGTATGTCATTCAAAAGTAAGCACAACAATGGAAACTAATCTATAATGAATTTTTCTGAGAAAAAAAATCTTTCTAAAATGCAAATCTGATGATTACCAGACCTCTTCATTGAGACCATCCCCCCACATCTTTATTTATTTTTAGATGTAGATAGACACAATACCTTTATTTTATTTGTTTATTTTTATGTGGTACCAGGGATTGAACCCAGTACCTTGTGCGTGCTAGGCAAACGCTCTACCACTGAGCCACAGCCCTAGCTCCCTGTTCCCTCACGTGTTAATCCATTTGGGCTGCTATAACAAAATATCATAAACTAGTTGTTTGTTTGTTTATTTATTTTTGGTGCTGGGGATTGAACCCAGGGCCTGTGCATACAAGGCAAGCACTCTACCAACTGAGCTATATCCCAGCCCTAAGCTAGCAGTTTATAAACAACAGAAATTTATGACTCACAGTTTGGAAGCTGGGATGTCTAAGATATAGGCTCTGGAAGATTTAGTGTCAGGTGAGGGCTCACTTCCTGGTTCCTAGATGGTTGCCTTTTTTGCTAAAATTTCATATGGAGAAAGGTGCACAGGATCTCTCTGAGGTGATGGGTTTTTGTTTGTTTGTTTGTGTTTTTGTTTTTGGTACTGGAGATTGAACCCAGGGCCTGGCACATGTTAGGCAAGTGCTCTATTCCCTGAGCTATACGCCCAGCCTGTCTGAGGTCTTTTTTTTTTTTTTAGGGATACTAAAATCACCTATGAGGGCTCGCCCCTCAAGACCTAATCACCTCCTAAAGATCCTACATCCTAATGCGAGACCCGTGGGTTTGAGGATCTCAACAAATGAATTTTGGCAGAATGTAAGCATTGCAGCTCATTGCATACCCTGCTTTCCCCACCCACCCAAAGCTTTCAATCATTTCAGTGGCTTCTTATGGTCCTATGTTCTTAGAATTACCTGGGTATGCTATTTACAAACTCCTGTATGAACTGGCTCCTGCTTACTTAACTCTCTGGTCTCACTCTTATTTTCCCCCTTTCATCATGATCTATTTCCCTACCTACCTCCCCTAGCCTTTGTCCTCCATTCCAGAAGCGATATTAAATTTCCCTCAGATTTCCCATCTCATGCTTTGCCATTGCAGTTCTTAGCCAAGCTGTCACTTGACGAGTACAGAAGCCTTCTCACTGCTGTCCTGAGATACGCAGTCTGAGATAATTACTATCCAATGTGTATTATCTCACTGCATGAATATATTCATGTACTGTCTTGGCCTATTTTCTGTTGTTATAACAAAATACCGGAGGTGCAAAGAAAGAAAGTTGGTTTAGCATATAGTTTTGGAGGTTGAGAATCCAATATTGGGCAGACCCTATCTTGTGAGGTTCCCTTGGCTTCATCATAACATGTTAGAGAAATGGAAAGGGAACTGGCATGTGCAGAATAGGCCAACAGCATGGTTTTAGCAACCTGCTCTCAAAGAACTCACTTAAAGACCAGCATTAATCCCTCTGAGGGCAGTGCCTCCCCTGACGTAATTGCCTTGCTCTGGGCCCTGCCTTTTAAAGTTGCTTCCATGTCAACATCATCACACTGGAGACCAAGTTTCCAGCACATGAAACTTAGGGGGACACACTCAAACCATATTCAAACCATAGCATGTACCAAGCCTGTCATTGCACACTGTGGTGACAGTGCAATTTACCTGTTCATATTATACATTAGTCTTTTTTAATTTTATTTTAAAGAAGTTAACCTTTATTTTTTTGTTTGCTTTTTTATGTAATACTGAGGATCAAACTCAGTGCCTCACTGGTGCTAGGCAAGTACTCTACCACTGAGCTACAACCCCAGCCCCTATACATTAGTCTTTTTTTTTTTTTAAATATATTTGTTTTTTAGGTGTAGATGGACACAACACAATGCCTTTATTTTTTTTATGTGGTGCTGAGGATCGTACCCGGGTCCTGCCTGTGCTAGGTGAGCAATCCACCACTGAGCCACAATCCCAGCCCAACATTAGTCTTTAAAATGTGCGGAAATCAGGGACTGGGTATGTATTTTCACTATTGCATTTTTAGCACCAACCCAGGTCCTCACATAGAGTAGGGACACAATAAATCTTTATCACATGAATTAATAGATTAAATGTTATTTTGTATTATGATCAGAGATATGAACTTTTTTTAAAAAAAATAGAGTATATAGAAAAAACTACTTCTAGCTTTAAAGATTCTATTTTTTTTTTCTTTTTAATTTTTTTTATTGGTTGTTGAAAAACATTATAAAGCTCTTGACATATCATATTTCATACATTAGATTCAAGTTGGTTATGAACTCCCAATTTTACCCCAAATACAGATTGCAGAACCACATCGGTTACACATCCACATTTTTACATAATGCCCTATTAGTAACTGTTGTATTCTGCTACCTTTCCTATCCTCTACCATC
>NW_026000205.1:12407591-12414871 GCF_001458135.2 Marmota marmota marmota
GACCTGAACAGACACTTCTCAGAGGAGGACATACAATCAATCAACAAGTACATGAAAAAATGCTCACCATCTCTAGCAGTCAGAGAAATGCAAATCAAAACCACCCTAAGATACCATCTCACTCCAGTAAGATTGGCAGCCATTATGAAGTCAAACAACAACAAGTGCTGGAGAGGATGTGGGGAAAAGGGTACTCTTGTACATTGCTGGTGGGACTGCAAACTGGTGCGGCCAATCTGGAAAGCAGTATGGAGATTCCTGGGAAAGCTGGGAATGGAACCACCATTTGACCCAGCTATTGCCCTTCTTGGACTTTTCCCTGAAGACCTTAAAAGAGCGTACTACAGGGATACTGCTACATCGATGTTCATAGCAGCACAATTCACAATTGCTAGACTGTGGAACCAACCCAGATGCCCTTCAATAGATGAATGGATAAAAGATTCTATTTTAATATGAGGGCTTAAAATGAGTTGTATAGGTCGATCATTATCTATGTTTGGTTTTAAAGTGAAATGTTTTGCACCAAACCCAAGCATTTTTATTCATTTCTTGTTGTGTACTAAGTTAACATGCAAATTTCAATTGCCAGTTGAGTAGTTCTGTGTGATGTTTTCTTGTTCCTATGTGGCAGACACCCATGGCTTTCTCATTCACCCCATCTGGGCCTCCAGTGTGGTCTAATTATCCTGAAAAGCCAAAATGCGTTAGAGCTGAGCTTGATTACTCTAATGGCACACAATGTTTTCACCAACCTCCGGATTCCTGAATAATTATCATTATCATATTTATGTGTTTAGCCAAAAGCTTAATTGGAAGATTCCAGAATGAAACAATGCTACACAAGGAAAAGAACCTTCCAGTCATTTTCTTGGGGAAAAAAATTTAAATCAAAATACCACAAGTATATCACAAAATTAAACCATCGAATCAAGTGGAAGGGCTCATTCCCAGACTACCCCTCTGCTGCGGTGGTCTTCCAGAGGCAAGATACTGTTTAACTCTTTCAGCTGTTTCTGCTGGTGGTTATCATTGTCTCTAAAAATATGTTTATATCATCAGTTCTTGATGCATCTGTTTTAGACATTGTCTATTAATTACAACTCAGATAAATGAAGATTTATCTCACGGGACAAGTATGTAGAGATATTGCGGAGTTCTTTTCCATTCCATAGCTACCTTTATTTGCTCCTTGCAGAGGTCTAGGCTGTATGCATAATAAGGTAGGCCTTCCATATATGGGTGGGGCCTGGCTTTACTATGCATGTGTTGACAGTTACGTACATAACATGAAGATTCCCTCTGCCTCCTGGTCTTGTTTTGTTGGTTGACCTTAGTAGGAGACTTTAATGGTGGAGACTTTTTCAAAGTCTGGTGACTAGTGGGAGCACATATGAGAATAATATTGTTACCGCTTTTGACGGGTGGCAAGTCCTTGCTTCCCCAATGTTGTAGAATAACACCAGAGAAGCACACCGAGGCAAGGTCAGAGTGGAAAATTATAAGTTTATTAAAGGATAGCAGAAAAGACTTCTTCCGGAGGAAGAAGGGGACCCAAGAGATGGAATCTGTTGAAGGGCGAATGTGTTCCCCTTTTTATAGTTTTTGGTGATGGAATGTAGGTGGGAAAGCCCGAGGGGTGGGACACAGGTGGGCCAAAGAAGTAATCTGGGCAGGAAGGACTTCTGAGGCAGCATCTTCAAGTTTGCTTGAATGTTCATTAACGTTTCTTTGGGATGGGCTATCTTCAAATCTGCTGGGACTGTTCATTAACACTTCTTTGGGATGGGCTATCTTTAAATCTGCTGGGGGCTGTTTCCTGGACTTCATTAACATTTCAAGAGTTGCTCAACTTTTCCAGGGATTCATTCTCACAGCCTCCATTTTAGATCTCACTTGATATTAGACCTGATTTACCTAACTACACTGACTACCTAATTTTAAATCTGGCTTCAATATCATAAACAATTTGTTTATATTTATGGTACTTCAGTTAGGACTTCACTTAGGATGATCAGGTGGGAAGTCACTGTAGACATTTAACCAGTGAGTCTTTAAATGACAGACTGTAGAGGTTTGTGGGTATTCAGTTTTTTTTAGCTCGTATCACAAAATTTTTATTTGCAGTTTCAATTTTTTTTTAAGAGAAGAACCCCTACAATTTTAAGGTGTGTATGTCAGGCACCCATGGCCACTATATGAGAATGATAGTGAGGAAAGTAGGAAGATTCAGCTCCATGTCTTATTCCTGCCTTTTTTGTTTTGTTTTGTTTTTTTGGTACTAGGGATTGAACCCAGGGGTGCTTAACCACTGAGCCACATCCCCAGCCCTTTTTATATATTCTTTAGAGACAGCATCTTACCAAGTTGCTTAGGGCCTCGTAAAATTGCTGAGGCTGGCTTTGAACTCACAATCCTACTGCCTCAGCCTCCTGGGCAGCTGGGATTACAGGCATGCACCACCGTACTGTAAGGGTCCGGCGAACGTCGGAGGAAGAGACCACCAAGAGACCGACTCATGCAAGCGCAAAACGGGGTTTATTGAAGAATCCAGCGCGCTGGGGCTCCGTGCTCACTCAACAAGGGAGAGCGGCCCAGAGCCCCGAGCAGGGGTTGAGCAGTGCTTAAGTACACTTTTTGGGGAGGGCGGGGACTTTATATACATCACAGTCTCCTTTAACAAATCACCATACAAATCAAACAACAATTCTCAAACATGATTAGTACATTTCATTGGCGGGAACAGGTCGGGCGGGAAGTGGGGGTACATTCAAACTGATTGGTTTGGGCCCTGAATGCCTACGTGCCAAACTGCACAGGGTCCAGGTTATTTATCTACTGGACAGTCCCGGGAATTGTTTTAACAGCTACAGGAATTTCAGGTTTTGGGTGTAGCATAGGAACTTAACAATACCTGGTCCTTTACATTTTAACTCAGGCTTTGCAGCTTAGAAACTTTACAATACCCGTTTTTTTTACACTTTAACTTCAATTTCTTTTACTCTTACAGTACTTACTCCCGCCTTTGCTCTACTGGGAATTTATAAGATATGTAATGTGGAGATACAAGGGATGGAGGGTTTCCTTCCTCCTTGGCTACAGTTCCCTTTTCCATCTCCCCACCGAGTAATTCCAGTTCTTGTCCTCCTGTGTCTAGAGTTATCAGTTACTGCTACCTCTGTTACTGTGTGTGTATGAAAGAAATATACACAACATAAAATTTATCATCTTAACCCTTTTTCTTTATTTTTGAATTTTTTATTTTGGTAGATGGACACAATACCTTTATTTTATTTATTTTTATGTGGTGCTGAGGACTGAAGCCAGTGCCTCACATGTGCTAGGCAAGTGCTCTACCACCGAGCCACAGCCCAGGCCCATTTTAACCCTTTTTCATTGTACAGTTCAGTGGCGTTAGATACATTCTCATTATGGTGCAGCCACTGCTCATCACCATCTCCAGAACTTTCTTGTCTTACCCAAATGAACTCTACCTACTAAACACTGACTTCCCATTCTCCTTTCTCCCTGCAGCCCCTGGCGACCACCATTCTACTCTCCATGGGTTGGGCTCATTTAGGAACATCTTATAAGTTGAATCATGCAATATTTGTCCCTTTGAAGCCAGATTTAAAGTTAGGTAGTCAGTGTAGTTAGGTAAATCGGGTCTAATATCGAGTAAGATCTAAAATGGAGGCCATGCTGACAATGATTCCGGGAAATGCAGGACAACTCATGGAATGTTAATGAAGTCCCAGAAAGGCCCTAGGCCAAAGTCCACCCCAAAGAAATGTTAATAGAACCCAGGAAACAGCCCCCAACAGATTTGGAGATAGCCCATCCCAAGAAGTGATAATGAAGTCCTTCCTGCCCAGATTACTTGTTTGGCCCACCTGTGTCCCACCCCTCGGGTCTTCCAACCTACATTCCATCACCAAAACTATAAAAGGGGGAGTCAACCGCAATTCCACGGATTCCACCTCTTGGGTCCCCTTCTTCCTCTGGGAGAAGTCTTTTCTGCTGTCTTTTAATAAACTTCTAATTTCTACTCTGACCTTGCCTCGACGTGCTTCTTTGGTGTTATTCTTCAACATTGGGGAAGCAAGGACTCGTCACCGGTCAACAGCAGTAACACCTTTGTGTCCACCCTCTACTTTATAGCATCAACACATTTGTTGAAATTTCTTATCTTTTGATGATTTTCCATCTCTTGTAGCTTTTCATCTTTTACCTCCTTTACTATTACATTAGTAGGTTATTGGGAGTAGAGATCCAACTATAGGGTGAAACTGCTAACTTTAATCAGGAGTTCATTCTTTTTGAGAAGAGAAGATCCCAACAAAGGGACAAACATTGTTTCTTTTCATTTAAATGAGGTCAAACGCACAGAGACAGATGTGCAGTGGCTGCTAGGGAGTGGCTTAGAGTGGGTTGGAGTTTCAGTTTGGGATGATGAATCTGGAGATGGATGGTGATGATGGGACATGAAGTTCTAATTCTGTGACTTCTCAGCCAGGTGTGATGGTATACTCCTGAATGTATATTCTTGTGACAGGGAAATCTGATGCAGGAGATTCACGAGCTCTAGGTCAGCCTGGGCAACTTAGGGAGACCCTGCCTCAAAATAAAAATTAAAAAGGATTGGGGGTATAGCACCCCTGGGTTTAATTGCCAGTACCAAAAAGAAAAAAGAAGAAATTAATAATAATCCGGTGACTTGGCTTGCAAGATGCAGGCCTCTAACCCCATGCAGAGGAATGTAGAAGGCCAACTCATCTATGAGGAAATTTCAGTGGCAAGAGCACATTAGGCCTGGAAAGGATTCATATGGCTTACTCCTATATCTGTGGGCTTTATAAATTCTTCAAGGAACTAGGTCTGAGATTAGGATGAGACAAAGTAAGCACCTAGGGCACAACATTTAAGGAGGTACTCACTTTTTTTCTTTTCTTTTTCGACATGGGATCAAACCCAGGGCTTCTCACATGTGAGGCAAGCGCTTTACCACTGAGCTGTATCCCAGCCTGGGAGGTGTGCACTCTTAAGGTACAAATCCCACAGAGAGAGAGGACTACTCCAACACACTGCCACCTCTGCAGGGAAGTCCAGATGAGATTTGTGTATTAGTTAGGGTTCTCCAGGGAATCAGAACCCATAGGATATATATAGATTATAAGAAGAGATTTCTTACAGAAATTGGCTCGTGTGATTATGGAGGCCGAGAAGTCCCACCATCTGCTGTCTGCAAGCTGGAGATCCCGTGAAGCCTGGATGGTAATTTAGCCCGAGGCTGAAGTCTTGAGAACCGGGAAGTACACAAATGGATGGTGGGTGAGGCATAGCCTGAGAACCTGGAGCTCTGGTGTCTTAGGGTAGGAAAGATGGATGTCCTACTCTCAGGGACAGGGGGGAGAGAAGAGAGGTGGGAATCCGCCCTTCCTTGTTGTGTTAGCTTTCTTGATACCTGAGATAGTAGACTTAGAAAAGGTTTATTTTCAAAGTTTTAAAGGTTTCAGTCCATGAACAATTGGCTCCATTGCTTAGGGTCTGTGTGACCCAAAACCAATCACTTCATGTCAGGAAGCAAAAAAGAGAAAGAGGAAGGGGCCAGGGACACATAGTCCCCTTCAAGGACATGACCTAAAGGTCTCCCAGGAGGCCCACCTACTAAAGGCTCCACCACCTCCTAATAATGCCTCCCTGGGGAACAAGCTTTCTTTTTCTTTTTACCACTTAGACCTTGGGAGATGCTAAGGTCCCAACTAGAGCTGTTGCCTCTTTTTTCTACTCTGGGCTTCTGTGGTTAGATAATGCTTGCTTATACTGGTGAAGGTGCTAGTTTTAACTTAGTCTACTGATTCAAATGCTAATCTCTTCCAGAAATCTCTCACAGACACATCCAGAAATAATGCTTTATCAGCCTCCTGGGCACCCCTGATCTCAGTCAAGTCCATTGAGTTCACTATCCCAATCTGTCAAAGGAAAGCCGAGTCATGACAGCGTTAGGATCCTGATCTAAAGATGACTTTGCATGTTGTGAGATAGTAACTAGCACATGAATGTCACTGTCAGCAAACTTCTCTTATAAGCATTTTGCCATTTCACACCACCTATGTTTAGAGTTGAGAATCAGTTTCACATGTTATTCCCTTTTTGGTGGAGAAACTAAGGACAGGGAAGGTGATAGTCTTGACCTGAGGTAGTCAGTGATTGAGCCAAGACCTGTACCCAAGTTTTTAAGTTCAAACTGCACTACTCCCCACCTGGACTGGGGATCATATCCAGGACTTTGTGCATGCTAGGCACATGCTCTATTATTGAGCTACATCCCCAGCTCCCAATTTCACTTCTTTTTATGAAAGCAGCCATTTAGAAGAGAAACTATTGTACTCAGTAACTGACTCAGTTCTACCTCCTTTTGCACAAAATTTCTGTTTTGCCCAGTCTTATATCTTGACAATTTTTTTTTTTTGTGGTCCTGGGAATTAAACCAGGGGTGCTTTGTCACTGAGCTACACATCTTGCCCTCTTTTTAAATTTTATTTTGAGCCAGGTTCAGGGCCCCATGCCTGTAATCCTCTCCCCCTCCCTCTCCCCCTTCCTCTCCCCCTCTTCTCTTCTGCGACTGACCACTACGGTCCTGCTAATAAAATCTCGGACAGGTAAATGGTTGTTTTGGCTTGTTGAGTTTACGGAGCTTTTCCATTGTCCTTTACAATAGTAATTATGAGAGTTGTATAGCTATAATTCTTAAAATTATAAGATTCCTTATCATAAGTATTGTATTACTGGCAGTGATATTAAATAATAATAATTACTTTAAAAATATGATCAGTTAGAGATACATCATGGGATAGCATTTAAAATTTTTTTTTTAGTTGTAGAAGGACACAATATCTTTATTTATTTATTTTTATGTGGTGCTGAGGATTGAACCAGTGCCTCATGCATGCAAGGCAAGTGCTCTACCACTGAGCTACAACCCCAACCCTATGGGATAGCATTTTTAAAAAGTAGGTTATCTTTCTGGGTGCATTCACTGCTTACAATGGTTATTACTACATTGATATTATAAGTTAACTTGAATCTGAATTTGTACTTATGTTGGCAGGATGACAACTCCCTACAATATCCTGTAGTTTTAGAGTATTCTGGGTAAGGAGAACATATATTAAGGCCCTGTGCTGTTCAGATGGCAGAGGCCGTGCCAGTCTGTGGTGGTGGGGTGATAATGGTGGTAGGTGTGTTAAATGAGAAAGAGAGACAGAGAAAGAGAGGGG
>NW_026000205.1:12415042-12418150 GCF_001458135.2 Marmota marmota marmota
GTGGGAGAGGGAGATAAAACACCTCTAAAGGCCTTAATTTTGCCCTCGGGGAATTTGCTGTTCAAACATCAACAGTTTAAAGAAATAAATAAAGAAAATATATTGTATAGAGGCCACTTTGAGGTTGTCACTGAGCACTAAGTCTGGGGCCTGGGGACACTAAGAGTGGCTGCAGGCAAAGGGAGGCTGGGAGGCATTGACACAGATTGCTTCTATGCTCCCAGGGGCAATGCAGAGATAGGAGCCTGCTTGTAAATTCTCTTCCAGGTGAGCACCTGTAGCTTGCCTGAGGCTGTTCTGGGAAGTGTTTGTGCTTTGACACAGGCTGCCCCCTGCATTAGGAAGCGGGGCAAAGTCCAAATGAAGAACATAGATCATATGTCTAAATGTTTGAAAATTCTAATTCAAGAAATAATTTGTTAACTAAAACATATTATATCCTTTTACTTTCTTCTTCTTCTTTTTTTTATACCAGAAATCGAACCCAGGGGTTTGAGCAACGCCTGAGCAATATCCCTAATCCTTTAACCCTTTTTATCTTTTCTTTTGAGACAGGGTCTCACCAATTTGCTTAGGGCCTTGCTAAGTTGACGAGACTGGCTTTGAACTTGCGGATTCTCCTGCCTCAGCCTCCTGAATCTCTGGGATTATGGATGTGCGCCACCACGTCCAGCTATATCCTTTTTCTTTGAATAAACTATACCTCCAAAGTGTCCTTGATAGCCAAGTTAAAATATAGAAATCTCAGATACTTTGTATCTCAGATACAGCAAAACATGGTGAAGTTGGGGTGCAGGGTAGAGGAGATGGGCAGGAGGGAGCCAGTCCCAATCTATGGCCTGATTTACCTTGTCTTCCCACCCCCAGCTCTTTCTCACACTGCCTGAACCTCATCTGCATACTCACAGACACCTCAGTTTGTGTGTCTATATCTGGCCTCAAAGCAGCCACCTCTTTGTTGTATTCAAGCCTAATGAAAATATGGCATGTGTCAGGATAAAGGACATGGGAAAGAGGCCCACACAGGTCTTCATACTCTGGAGATGGGTTTGAGACTATTTGGGCATGGAATTGTTTGTTTCTTTTTTTCTTGATAGCGGGGACACAGATTAGAATAGCAGTCAGAAAACCATGCTCATGGGCCAAATCTGGGCTCTCCACCTGCTTCTGTAAATAAAATTTTATTGTAATGTAACTGTCTTAGTCCATTTTCTGTTGCTATAATTGAATATCACAGACTGGGTAATTTATAAAGAATAGAGGTTTATGTAGCTATAGTTCTGGAGGCTGGAAAGTTTAAGAGCATGACTTGGCATCTGACTCACATCTGGTAAGGGCCTTCCTGCTGGGTCATGGCATGGCAGAGAACATCACACAAGAGCCAAAGGCATCCGTAAGACAGAGACAAACTGGATTTTTATGATAGATCTATTCTTGGGATAACCCATTAACCCAATAATCTATGAATGGACTAAGTCATTCATGAATGTGTTTTTAGGAAATACACAATAAAGTGTTAAGGGTAAAATGATATGACAGCCACAATTTATTTTCATGCAATGAAATATGTCCTCAAACCAATAGTGCTCAATAATGTTGCAATCGTTGCTGAAGTGTATTAGCATGTAGTTAGGCCTATCATGGTTGGGTCTGTACTGAATGTGTACAGACATTTATTTTTTTTCTTATAAGTATTTCCTAAACAATGCAGTATAAGAACTACTCACATGGCATTTATGCTATAAATGATTTAAGGTATATGGGAAGATGTATGTAGTTTATATACAAATACTATACCGTTTTATATAAGGAACTTGAGCATCCTCAAGTTTTGGTACATGCAGAGGGTCCTTTAACCAGTCCTTCTGTGATACAGAAGGATGACTATAATAATATTAAAAATGAAAACATGTACACAGAGAGAGTAAAAATAAAAATGAATGTGGAAAAATGGTAGCATTTGGCATTGTTGTGAATTCTTTTTATGTGTTTCTTTAAATTCTTTCTGCAACTTTGCTATAAGTTTGAAATGAAAAAATAAAATGTGGGGAACAAGGAATTTCTTCTCTTCTTTTTTTTATTTATATACAACAGCAGAATGCATTACAATTCTTATTACACATATAGAGCATAATTTTTCATATCTCTGGTATACAAAGTATATTCATACCAATCCGTGTCTTCATATATGTACTTTGGATAATAATGATCATCACGTTCCACCATCATTTCTAACCCCATACCCCCTCCTTTCCCCTCCAACCCCGCTGCCCTATGTAGAGTTCATCTGTTCCTCCCATGCTCCCTGTCCCTACCCTACTATGAGTCAGCCTCCTTATATCAAAGAAAACATTCGGCATTTGGTTATTTGGGATTGACTAACTTCACTTAGCGTTATCTTCTCTAACTCCATCCATTTACCTGTAAATGCTATGATTTTTTTCTCTTGATTGCTGAGTAATATTCTATTGTGTATATATACCACATGTTTGTTTTTTTTTTTTTAAATCCATCTATTGAAGGGCATCTAGGTTGGTTCCACAGTTTAGTTTGTGAATTGTACTGCTATAAACATTGATATGGCTGTGTCCCTATAGTATGCTGTTTTTAAGTGCTTTGGGTATAGACAGAGGAAAGGGATAGCTGGGTCAAATGGTGGTTCCATTCCCAATTTTCCAAGAAATCTCCATACTGCTTTCCTTATTGGCTGCACCAGTTTGCAGTCTCACCAGCAGTGTATGAGTGTGCCTTTTCCCCACATCCTCCCCAAGACTTATTGTCTGTTTTCATAATAGCTGCCATTCTGACTGGAGTGAGATGAAATCTTAGAGTGGTTTTGATTTTCATTTCTCTTAATTGCTAGAGATGATGAACATTTTTTCATGTATTTGTTGATTGATTGTATATCCTCTTCTGAGAAGTGTCTGTTCACATCCTTGACCCATTTATTGATTGGATTATTTGTTTTTTTTTTGGTGTTTAACTTTTTGAGTTCTTCTAGTGACCCTAGAAATTAGTGCCCTATCTGATGTGTGAGGGGTAAAATTTTGCTCCCAAGATGTAGGCTCTCTATTCACCTCACAGATTGTTTCTTTTGCTGAGAAGAAA
>NW_026000205.1:12421985-12426460 GCF_001458135.2 Marmota marmota marmota
GCCCCCGCAAAATCCCAAACCAAAAGAACTCCTCTGTTGTTGTAGAAAATATCTTAATTCTCCTTAAGTGTCACTAGATGGCAGCAGAGGACAGTGGTCATACTCCAGTGCAGGGTTAAATTGGAGCACTCACCATAGCTTTTGTTAGACTCTTGGAGATGCTGTTGAGATTACCATTTCCACGTGGAGAACTTTCTTTAACCTTTTGTCAGTGATCACAAATCCTATTAGCCCTGCCTGTCCGCTTTTGCCTTCTGCTCCCTTGGGTGCTCCCAAACATTTCTCTGTGAAGCTTAGGCTTTGAATGGCGTTGGAGTCAATTTGGCGACTCCACCTGCTCTTTTAGGTGGTAGCTCTGGCACAGACATAGGTTCTATGGGATTCATTTTCTGGTCTTCATCATCCCCTAGCACCCACCCCAGCCAGACATTAATCCATCTGGGCAGCCCACCTGCAGCTGGGTTTCTGGCCAGGTTCTTTTTTTTGACAGTGAGTAGTTTCTCTTTCAGCATGAATTTGGTTTCACTCCAAACCCCATCTCCCTGCCTCCCAGTGGGATTTATCCTATCACAGGCCACAGAGTTTTCCACGTTAGAGAATGAGTAGGTGCAATCTCCCAACCAGGATTTCAATGTCTTGTTAGTATTTCCTTTTCTGCCCCTTTTATCTCATAGTCCATTGATCAAATTAAATGGAGGGTCTAGAAATCTAGCCTATTGCTGCCACCCTTCTGCAATGCCCATGGGTGGGTGGGGGAAGTGTGACTTCTTCATTCAACTAAAATTGATTCAACTGACCTCTTCAGAAGGACTCAGGACAGGAACCACACACACCAGCAAGGCAGTGTGGGATAATCCTAGCAGTGCAAAGCTTCAAAGATTTGCAGCAGTTCATTCAGCAGATGGCTCATATATGACAAGATCTCAATTGGGTTGGTGCATGAGTTGCTCTGGTCTAAAAGCTTTACACCCCCTGGCAAACAGTATCATTGATAACAACTCTGCAGGCTTGGCTTCCAGCGTCCCCATAAGGAACTTGCAGATAAGAAGAGGAACCCAAAAGCTGTAGTGATTCTCAGCTCAGATAAAATTTACCAACTAGGAGTCATTTTCATTATGAGCAATGTTGTCCTCGTAACATAGTGGACACATACTGTCTTTATCTATTTCAGTCAGAAAAATAAGTCAGATCCTCCTGAAAAGGGGAAAAGGTTTTGACATTTCAACCAGATACCTAGACATTAAAATAGAATCAAATGAATGAAGGAGTTCGGTTAAGCCAGATATTTTTGGGGAAAATAAAAGGTCTTTTTATATGCTAACAATGATGTTTAGTTAATAAACAATGATGTTTGGATAATTTTTCTTTTACAATAGCAACAGAAACTATAATATACTTAATTCATGTTATTCAGCAAAAATGTTCAAGACCTACATGAAGAATACCTTGAAATTTGACTGAAGGTTCCTGACAAAATGAATCACATTAATTGGAAGGGAAGAGTCAATACTTTGGAGATATCAGTGTTCTCCAAATAAAATACAAATATGGCATAATCCCAGGAAAAATTATTTTTCTAACAAATCAGAAAACTTGATCCTAAAGTTGACTTGGAAACTTACCTGTGCAAGACATTTTTGCAAGAAAAGGTGGTGGACTTATTTTGTAGCTATCAAGCATGCTATAAAGTTATAGTGATCGGGCTGGGGTTGTGGCTCATCAATAGAGCACTCATCTCGCATGTGCGGGACTCTGGGTTCGATCCTCAGCACCACATAAAAATAAATAAGTGAAATAAAGGTATTGTGTCCAACTACAACTAAAAAATAAATACTTAAAAAATAAAGTTATAATGATCAAAAGAGTGTAGCTTTGGCCCAGGAATAAGCATATATACAGAAAATGAAATAGTTATGTTCAGAAATAGGCACTTTAGTTTTCTTCTATGTCCATAAAACTTACATATATAAAGTATATAAATCTTATGTGTGGAACACAGTGAATTTTTACCTGTGCGTATATATGGTATTATTGCCACTTTGGGGCTAATATGAATAAAATTGGTGGGACCATTTGGTACGTGTCTTGTGGAATACACAACACTCATTTATGTCACCTGATAGGTGGTATGTTCAGTTTTAGTAGGCACTGCCAGTTCTCTAAAGTGGTTACACCTTGTGTTGAAGTGTTGGTTTGTAGTGGTACATTCATTGTGTTTTTAATTTGCATTTCCTTGATGACCTATGATGTTGAATATTTTTTCTTTTGTTAATTGATCATTTGAATGTTCTCCTTTGTGAAGGTCAGTGCAAGCCTTTGACACCTCCCCTTCTTTAAAAAATTGGTGTCAGATATGTATTTATTTATTTGGGACTGGGGATTAAACCCAGGGGGCTTTACCACTGAACAATATCCTCAGCCCTTTTTTATTTTTTATTTTGAGACAAGGTCTCTCCAAGTTGCTGAGGATGGCCTTGAACTTGTGATCTTCCTGCCTCAGCCTCCTGAGTCATTGGGATTACAGGTGTGTGTGTGTGTGTGTGTGTGTGTGTGTGTGTGTGTGGTATCGTGTTCCATCCATTTTTTAGTTGGCCTATCTCATCAATTTATAGGGGTCCTTTAATAGATATGTTTTGCCATATCTTCTCCTAGCCTGTCAACTTTTCACTTTTTTCCCTCACTTTTTTATTGGTGTATTATAGTTGTACATAATGGTGGGATTTGTTATTATGGGGTATTCATACATGCACACAATATAACAATATAATTTGACCAATATCACTCCCCACTGTTACCCCTTTCCCTCCCCTCCTCCCTCCCCTGGTCCCTTTCCTCTATTCTACTGATCTACCTTCAATTTTCATGAGATGTTCCTACTTTTCTTTTCCTTTTACCTCTCTAGCTTCCACATATGAGAGAAAGCATTTGACTCTTGACCTTCTGAGTTTGGCTTATTTTGCTTAACATAGTGGCCTCAAGTTCCATCCATTTTTCTGCAAATGATATAATTTAATTTTTCTTTATGACTGAATAAAACTTACTGTGTGTATATATACCACATTTTCTTTATCCATTCGTTCATTGATGGACATTGATGCTGGTTTATAGTTTGGCTACTGTGCATTGTGCTGTTATAAACAAGTATGCATGTATCACTGTATTATGATTACTTTAATTCTTTTTTATTCTTTTTTCTTTTAAATTTTTTTTTAGTTGTAACTAGACACAATACCTTAATTTATTTATTTTTATGTAGTGCTGAGGATCGAACCCAGGGCTTCGCATATGCTAGGCAAGTGCTCTACCGTTGAGCCACAACCCCAGCCCCTGATTACTTTAATTCTTTAAAAAATTTTTTTTTAGTTGTAGATGGACACAATACCTTAATTTATTTATTTTTATGTGGTGCTGAGGATTGAACCCAATGCCTCACACATGCCAGGCAAGTGCTCTACCACTAAGCCACAACCCCAGCCCCTGATTACTTCAATTCTTTAGGATAAATATCAATCAGTATGATAAATATCATACTGATTTCCATAGTGTACTAACTTATACTAACTTGTACTAACGTATAGTCCCACCAACAATGTAGAGGTGTTCTTTTTTTCTCCATATCCTTTCCAGCATTTATTTTTGTATTCTTTTTTAATTTTTTAGTTGTAGTTGGACATAATACCTTTATTTTATTTATTTTTATGTGGTACTGAGGATCAAACCCAGGGCCTCGCACATGCTAGGTGAGTACTTTGCCACTGAGCCACAACCCCAGCCCCTATTGTATTCTTTTTTTTTTTAATATTTATTTGTCAGTTTTTGGTGGACACAAAATCTTTATTTTATTTTATGTGGTACTGAGGATTGAACCCAGTGCCTTACATGTGCTAGGTGAGCGCTCTACCACTGAGCCCCAGTCCCAGCCCCTCTCTTCACTTTCTTAATGGTGTCTTTTGAAAGAATAGAAATCTTATTAATTTATTAACTAAATTCATAAGTTAAAGTATTACTCTTATGATAACTGCTATTTGTATCTTGTTTAAGAAATCTTTGCTTACCTTTTGCTGCTAACATAATCTGTTATATTAGTCAACTTTCCGTTACTGTAACAAATACCTGAGATAATCAGCTTATAAGGAGAAAAACGTTGATTTGGCTCACTGTTTTGGAGGCTTTAGTCCATGATTGGTTGGCTCTGTTGTTTTTAGGCCTGTGACAAGGTAGTACAACATGGTGGTAGCACATGACAAAACTTTACGTCATGGCCAGGATTCTATAAAGAGAGAAAGAGGAAGGGGTTCAGCTTCCAATATCCCTTTCAAAGGCCTACCATACCCCCAGTGGCTGGAAGACTTCTTTCTAGGGTCCACCTCTTCATGCTTTCACCAATTCCAAATCGAACCACAGGCTGGGGATCAAGCCTTTAACACATGGGCCTTTGGGAGATCCAAACTGTAGCATCTGAGATTATATATATA
>NW_026000205.1:12429056-12432654 GCF_001458135.2 Marmota marmota marmota
TATATATATATATGTATATATATATAGTTTATTTGTCTGTTTGTTTGTTTTGGAGGCAGGGGGTACCAGGGATTGAATTCAGAGGCACTAGGCCACTAAGCCATGATCCCAGCCCTATTTTGTATTTTATTTAGAAACAGGGTCTCACTGAGTTGCTTAGTGCCTTGACTTTGCTGAGGCTGGCTTTGAAGTCATGATCCTCCTGTCTCAGCCTCCCTCGCTACTAGAATTACGGGCATCCACCACTGCCTGGGGTTTCAAGGGTGGAGTCTTGCTTCATGATGTCTTGCAGTCAGCAGGTTGATTGGCAACATGGCAGGTCACACTCATCTTAGAGGGGCTGTGTGGCTGAGTAGTTGTAGCAGGTCACCCCATCTCCGATGCTGTGTGGGACCAGGCAGAGTGGAGTAGGGCTCATAATGTGTCTGGGGAGTCTTACACAGAGAAAATGTCCACTGGAAGTTCCCACACACCAGATTATTTTATTCTCTAGATTGCAATGTGCAATATAGTCCACACACATCCCACATTAGAAGATTAAGATTACTTGGTTTTAAGACCTATCATAGAGCTATGATAATCAAGATTATGTAGTGGAGCTAGGGATGTTGTTCAGTGGTAGAGTGTTTGCCTGGCATCCATGAGGCCCCCCAGATATTTATTTTTGAAACATATTATGAAGAAAATGAAAGGACGAAGCCGCATATTGGAAGAAAATATTCATGAATTACATATCTGAAAAAGCATCCAGATTATGTAAAGAGGGTTTAAAACTGAAAAGTAAGAAAATTAAGAACCTAATTTAAAAAGTGGGCAAAAGATTTGAATTAACATTCACCACAAAGATACAAATTGACAAAAAAAAAAAACAAAAAAAAAACGAAAGGATGCTCAGTCTCATTAGACAACAGAAATGCAAATTAAGCCTAGAATGAAATACCACTACACACGTGTTAGGATGTCTAAGGTTGAAGATCTGTTTTGTTTAGTGAGGACCTAGAACTTTCATTAACTGCTGGTGGGAATGTAAAATGGAACAGCTATGGAAAATCATCTGGCATTTTCTTTGAAAGTTAAACACACCTACCACATGACATAGCCATTTCATTCCTAGGAACCGATCCAAATAAAAGCACATGTCCATACAAAGTCCTGTACACTCAAGTTAATGGAAGCTTTGTACAAAGGAATACCCTCAGTAATAAAAAAGAGTGATACACTCAGCAACAAGGATGAATCTCAAAATAAAAAAGCCTGACTGCCCTTTATTCCTCTCCCCCTGCAAGCCACAGTATATGATTCCACTTAAGTGCGGTTCTATAAAATGCAAACTAATTTATAGAGACCAAAAACATATCCGTGGTTATTTGAGGAATAGGTATGGTAGGTTATGACTAGGAAAGGGGATTGCAAATGGGCAGAAGGAAACTTTTTGGGGCGATAGATACGTTCATCCTCTTGACCATGATGATGATTTCAGGGTGCATGCTTACATTTAAAAAATTAAATTGTATGCTTTAAATATGTATGGGCATTTAAAATGTCAAGCCCTGAATGAAGCTCTTTAAAATTTAAAAAGGTGTGAAATCACACAGACACTCTATGTGATGGTAGAACTGGCCCAAGTTTTCCACCGAAGATGTGCTGATGTCCTTGGGCATGTCACACAGCTATAACTATAATAGTGCCTTAGTAGGGCTTAAGAAATAGCGATCATTTAGTTAAAGCACAGGGTACTTGGCTGGGGGCGACAAGCGAGCGAGAAGGAATGGGGGCAGGCAGCATGCAATCCACTTCAACATCTAACGTATTTTGGATCTGTGACCTTAAGCAGGTTCCCTGACTCCTCTGTTTGAATGCCTCAACTGCAGAGGGGGTTCAGTGACACAATACAAATAATCAGGGTAGTGTCCGGAACACGGTAGAGAGGAGGCGTCGGTGGAGGTGGAGAGGCAAAGGGAGACGGGGCGGTCCGCGGCTGATTGCTAGGATCTGACAAAGCGCAGGAGAGTCCAACCGGGGAGACTAGGGGGCTCAGTGGGCCCGAACAGACAAGGGTGCCAAAGCGGCATCCAGGAGCCGCTGCGAACGTCCTAACAACTGAACAGGTCAACGCAGAAACAGTAAGCAACAGAGCGGCACCACTTCCCAGCTTGCCTCGCGCCTTTGGGCGCAGACGCAGTGAATGGGGCGGAGGAGGAGCAGGTCTTGAGCTTCGGGGGGCGTGGCCAGGTCCTTCGTCCCGCCTGGGGCGTGGCCACGCCCAAGCCCTGCCTCCCGTCCCAGGCCGCTGCCTGAGAAACTAGGTGCAGGATTCCGAACTTTGGTCTGCGGGCATAAATAGTAGTGAGGCATGAATAGTAGTGAGGCATGAATAGTAGCTGGTGCACGGGATTATCTGCATCGCCTGTTTTGCAGGAAGAGAAGCGCGGGGGTTGCTATTGCAGAGTGGGCTGATCCTTCCTGGGTCCTCCTCTTATTTAGGACTGAGCGTCTGAGTCCCACCCAGAGTGGGACAACTTCCCAGGAGTTGAATCAAGATGAGGGTTTCTGGGGGCACCATTGCTAAACAGATGTAGGTGATTTGCTTCCTACTAGGACAGGAGTTTTCGGTTTAGAACAATAGTTTCTTTCTGAATTTGTGGAAGATAATTTATTTACAAAATAAATTCCCAAGTCCCATCTGTCATCTATGACAGAATTCTCATTCTTACGGCAACTCCATTAGATTGTCACAATAAAAGTATGTTTTTGTATTTCTACTTCATATAAAACAAAATAACTTCTTATCAAAATATTGTTCTACGCTCAGTTTCGTTGGTGTAGACCCCCATTAATGGTAATATCTGAGTGCCAATATAGTGAGTACATGGGCAAACCGAGGCACAGAGAAGCAAAGTTACCTTCCAAAGAGTTTGCACTTTTACTTGTCAGAGTCAACATCAGAATCTCAATAGGCTGATGTCAGAGTCTGTGACTAAGAGTATTCGGTGCTGCTCCCAGGATGGTTTATTACCAAACTGTCTAGACATTTACTACACTTGTCTTTTTTTTTTTTTTTTTTTAAAGAATAAAACGGCTCCATCTTGGATACTAATTGACAATAAGGGAAGCAAAAGTTACCCAGAGTGATCTGGTGTGTTCTGTTCATATTTTGATTTAAAAGATGTTGTTAGAAAATTCTTTTATTTGAGCTCAAGTTTTGAACAAGTTATTTGACTCAAAACACTTTTCAGATGGGCTGGGTGGCACATACCTGTAATTCCAGTGACTCCATAGGCTGAGGCAGTAGGATCACAAGTTTAAAGCCAACCTCAGCAATTTAGCAAGGCTCTGAGTGACAGTGGGAGGCCCTAAGCAACTTATTGAGACTCTGTCTCAAACTGAGAAACAAAAAGGGCTGGGGGTGTGGCTCAGTGGTTAAGCACCCTGGGTTCAATCCTTGGTACCAAAGCAAAAACAAAAACAAAACAAAAAACACCATTTCATTTTTATTTTTAAGTCAGATTTGTTAAACCTACAATTTTGTGGTGAGTTTTGTCCCACTCCCTATTGTTATGGTGGCTTTTGTTTATATATATGAATGTGTGTATATATA
>NW_026000205.1:12432939-12440608 GCF_001458135.2 Marmota marmota marmota
GCCCCTCAGGCTCAGAGCAGATATTCCTAAGGCAGTTTGCTGTTCTTACTCTGGGGAATCTTGGACCCAACTTGACTTGGATTCTCTATTCTTCACTCACCTCTCCGGGACCATGGCTGCTTGTGAAGTCAGGGTCCCTAGCCTTAGCTGGCAGCTTTTCAGCTTCTTTTTGAGGAGAACGGCCTCAAGCCTCAAGTTTAGCTTGGGACTATCGCCTTACAGACAGCAAGATTCCTTTATCCCATAGGAACTGAGTTCCTGGCTTTCAGTGTTAGGCTTAGTCCCTTGGCCCCAAAAGGCCTGGGGCCGCCCTTCTGTCCACCACTGTGTATCTTCTAGCTGTACCTAGATCTTTTTTTTTTTTTTTTGTATTCTTGAGCCCAACTGTTGCTTATTGGCTTTCTCTTTTAATGTGTTAACTTTTAAGCTCTCAGAGGAAGGAATTGTCAGTTTGTTCATCTAGTAGTTAGCTTCAACATTCAGGATGGAACCTGACACAAAGAAAGTTTTAAATAAATATCCATTGGATAAGTAAATGAATGAAATTCATTGTTTTGAAAAGAAATGTGTAAAAGTATAAATTTAGGAGTCATCCAAAAGCTGGATTTGACATGGTCTCTCTTGTTTTGGTCAGTATGGGCTACTATAACAGAATTCCGTGGCCTGGGTGGCATAAACAATGAGGATTTATTTCTCACAGTTTCTAGGGGCTAGGAAGTACAAGATCAAGATACTAGCAGGGCTCCTTTATGGGTATAATCTCTTTATTCCCTTATCAGGTTAAATGTATTGTGGCTAGGTTATGTTATGATTTAATCCTAATTTTAACTTTCAATCATAGTTTTAGAATTAAAATCCTGTGGCCAAGAAAGGCAAGCAGATCTTGAGGATCTGCATCCCCACTGAGGTGGAAGTGGGTGAGTAGATGTTGTCTTATTGGGGAGCAGCCTTTACATCATGTCCAGGCATGGAGGGAGGGATGCTCAGCTTTTAATGGGGAGGACTGGGCTACTTCTATAGGCTCAGAGGGTTCAAGATGTTGTGGTACCTCAATCTAGATAGCTTCATCCCATTTTTTTTCCCCATTGGACCATGGCCTTGGTATAGCTGACATCACTGGGAATTTATCTTTCCTTCGAAGAGATGAGAGTGTTTTTTTTTAATACTACCAATGAGGCCATGGTGGTTTTAAAAATTAGTCTCCATTTCTGAAGAGAAGCATATTAAATTCAAGAGATGGAGATCAATTCTTCTTCCTTTGATTCTGGGCAGGACTTGGCTATAGTTCATAACAAATAAAAAAAAAGTGAAAATACCATTGTACATTTTAAAAACTAGGTCATAAAAGGTACTGAGGTTTCTTCTTTGCACACTCTCAGATTCATTGTTCTGGAGGAAGTTGGCTGGCATGTTGCAAGGAATCTTAGGCAGTCCATGGAGAAATCCGGTAAGTGAGGAACGGAGGTCTCATGTCCAGTAGAGGATTCCAAACTGTATTTAAGAGACAAACAAATTTATGAAAGCCACCAGTAAGTTTGGAAGCAGATCCTTCAGCCCCAATCAGGCCTATAGATAACTGTAGCCTCAGCTGATATTGTTATTGTTGGTGTGTGTGTGTGTGTGTGTGTGTGTGCGTGTTATGTTGGTTGTAAGGTATTAATTGGAATTAAAGTCATTTTATTCACAGAGACAATGTAAACTTTAAAGAAACACTTTAAAAATTTTTTTCTAGTTGTAGATGGACACAATATCTTTATTTTTATTTATTTATTTATTTATTTATCTATTTACTTATATATGTATGTGGTGCTGAGGATTGGTGAAGCAAGGCAAGTGCTCTACCACTGAGCCACAACCCCAGCCCAAAGAAGCACCTTTGATGCCCCAAAAATGGAGGCATTTGGGCCAGGCGTGATAGCACATGCCTGTAACCCCAATGACTTGGAGGCTGAGGCAGGAGGATTGTAAGTTCAAAGCCAGCCTTAGCAACTTAACAAGGCCCTGAGCAACTTGGTGAGACCCTGTCTCAAAGTAAAAAAAGTAAAAAGGGTTGAGAATGTGGTTCAGTGGTTTAGCACCCCAGGGTTCAATCCCTGGTACAAAAGAAAAAAAAAAAAAAGGAAGGCATTTGGGAGAACGAAAAAATAGTAGATTAAAGGTAGACTTTGAAATACAGGGCACCAAAGATATTCTAGAACAAGAAACTCAAGTACAGTGGTACACTGATGAAGTAAAACAAGGTCAACAAACCATACCCCGTGGGATGACAAACTTTATTTGTTGTTGTCATTTACACTGAACTCCAGATATTCTGATGTCATAACAGTGTTTGTATTTTTATTCTAAAGCTTTTTTGGAGATATGTTTCACATACCTACAAATCACCTGTTTAAAGTACAGAGTGCAATGGTTTTCGTACCTTTTCAGAGATGTATAACCACAATCTAATTTTAGAACATTTCAACCCCATAACCATGTCAGTCACTCCCATTTCTACTCTGCCACCTGCCTTGGCCCCCAGCAGCCACTCCTCTTTGTGCCTCTGCGGGTTTGCCTGTTCTAGACCCCTGTTCTTTGAGGTCTGCAGATCCTCCAAATTTTGACCCATTTCACTGTACAAAACAAAAACAAACACAAAACCCCAGCCAAACTCAATGCTACCACTGCTCTGCCAGAAAAATCTTAAAGTAGCAGAAAGCTGCCCAGCTCATTGTGTTTGGTATGTTTTCCAAAATAATGTTTGCTGAAAAGTTTGAGTTTCATCCTCGCTAACAAAGGCTGTGGGTTGTTTTCCTTGCAGGGATCGGCCAACTTTGTTCATTTTTGAGAAAATGTGTGCCAAATATCCAAGACTGAATAACTATAATTTGTCTGTCAGTTGTTCTGCTGACTAAAAATAGCATCCCAACAAGGGAGTTACTGGGTCAGCTTGCAATTCAGATCACAGAAGTGCTTTTTCCTTCAGGAAAAGCTTCATGTGAGTTTCCTACCTCCCATTTCATCACATATTACATATTATATCAAAATATCAGACGTGTACTCAAAGTCAAGTCAATTTTTTTTTTTTTGCTTCATCAAGAACACACTTTGGTGAAACTGAATTTTTTTTAAATAGTTTTTTTCCCCCTCCAGTGTGAAGACAGTGAAGAATATGACTCTACTACAGTCTACACCACTGCCAGTCTTGTCCCATGTCATCAGCCCCTTCTACTCATACCTACTCTTTGCCATACCTACCCAGACAACTTCTATCCTGATTTCTAATATGATTGATAAGTTTTGAATTTCATATAAATAGAATCATAGAGTATGTACTTTTTGTTTATTTGTTTGTTTATTTTTGAGACAGGGTCTCCCTATGTTGCCCAGGCTGGTCTTGAACTCTAGGCTCAAGTGATCCTCCTGATTCAGCCTCCTGAGTACCTGGGGCTACAGTGCTCTCCACCATGCCTTACTTAAATATGTACTTTTTTTGTGCCAGATTCTTTCACTCAGCATTAAGTTTGTGAGATCCATTCATGTAGTGTGTAGATGGAGTTTGCTCATCATCATTGTTATTTATATATTCCTTGTTGTCTTATTCTGTCTTCTTTTGCTGTAACAGAGAACCTGAGATTGGGTAGTTTACAAAGAAAAGAGATTTATTTTAGTTTATAGTTCTGGAGGCTGGGAAGTTCAAGAGCATGGTCCTAGCATCTGTTTGGTTTCTAATGAGGTCTTCTTGTGGCTTCAACTCGTGGTGGAATGCAGAAGGACAAGTGTGCACATGTGGAGGAGACCAAACATGAGGGGCTACCTTACCCACTCTTGTGGTAACTAATCAGTCCCACAAACTCTCTCTCACCAGATGGCATTAATATATTCATGAGAGCTCTGCCCCCAAGACCCAAACACCTCCCACTAGGCTCCAAACTGCTACACTGAAGAATTACTCCTCAATTTAAATTTTAAAAATCTACATATTTTGTGTAATGCTGGGAATCAAACCCAGGGCCCTACACATGGTAGGCAAGTACTATACCACTGACTGACAGCCCCTGCCCTCAATATGAGTTTTGGTGGGGATAAACCATATACAAATCCCTTCTATGGTAGATGGATGTTTGGATTATGCTCACTTTTGATTTTGGCTGGTATGAATAGTGCTGCTGTAGGTACTGTACCTGTCTTTTTAAAAACATTTATTTCATAGTTGTAGGTGGACACAGTACCTTTATTTTATTTTTATGTGGTGCTGAGGATCGAACCCACCTCACCCATGCTAGGTGAAAGTTCTATCCCTGAGCCACAACCCCAGCCCTGTACCTGTCTTTTGATGAACATATGTACATATTTCTATATGGCATTTACCTAGGAGTAGAATAGCTGGGTTGTAAGGTGCGTCTATGTTCAACTTTAGCAGCTACTACTAGTTAGTTTTCTACAGTGTTTCCTTTTGAAATGATGAAATTAGAATGAAGACACCACTTTGATTTATAGGTAATGAAATAAAAGATATGAAAATTGGAGATGTTCGAGGCTGGACTGTTCAGAGCCTGAATGCCCTGTGAAGACCAGTGGCAGTCAGTGAAGATGGGGCTGGGCTGGAATTACTGAGTGCACTATTTTGTTTTATGTTATCTTGGTCAAGATACTAACCTTCTTCAGGGCTGAGCACAGTGGTGCATGCCTGTAATCCCAGCGGCTCGGGAGGCTGAGGCAGGAGGATCACAAGTTCAAAGCCAACCTCAGTAACTTAGTGAGGCCCTAAGCCACTTAGCGAGATCCTGTCTCCAAATAAAATTTAAAAAAGGGCTGGAGATATGGCTCATTGTTTAAGTGTCCCTAGGTTCAATCCCCAGTACCAAAAAATAAAAATAAAAATGATACCTTCTTCAACCTTAGTTTCCTTATCTGTAAAATGGGGATACCACTCACCTAAAAGGGTTGTCTTGAACATCAAATAAATAATGTATGAAACTGCTTAGAAGAAGGCTTGGTACATAAAATGTCTCTCAAAATATTAGTTTCTTTGGATATATTGATAATATTTGAGCAGAAAATATCATGACCTGTTACTTTCTTTACATTGTTTTACAAAATAAAGATGAGCCTTGGACTGGAGTGCCCGAGCTGCAGTCCCTGGTGTTCTGCTGGTGGGTCTGTTTATGCCAAGCACAGAGTGGGAGTGGGTGCAGTTAAAAACTTCTTTTCCAAGATGGTGTTTTGTAGAAGGCTTTGGTGAGGAACAGAAGAACTCGCACAGACTTGCCACCACCTTTTCAAGTGCTTTGAAGACTAGAAAAAACTTATTGTCATTACAGAGCAGTGGCATTTCAGCAGTTTTCTCTCTGTGGCATCTGCCCTAGAGGATGAAACCCTTAAAGGGAAAGGGCACAGGCTGACATGCACCCAATGGGTATTTCTCTCAGCTATAAAGAGAAGACCACACACACACACACACACACACACACACACACATGCACACACACACAAAAGGTGTGGAAACTAAAGGGTAGATGCTACTGAGGAGAGGGTGAGGATTAGCATCAGGAACTCTGCACTGTGCTCACTGATCTCATAAAAAGTGTAAGAGAGGGGGCACTGAGGATGGAGCTCATGGCAGAACACTCATCTAGCATATGTGAGGCCCTGGATTTGATCCCCAGCACTGCATAAATACATAAATAATTAATAAATAAAAACAACTGGAACAAAATGAAGTGGACTAGAGATGCAGCATTTTTTTTCTGGATGTAGGGAAGGAGGCAGTAGAGCACAGGGTCCCTCCTGCTGCCCAGTGGACACAGGCTGAGTAAAGCCCTGCCTTGTTCTGTCTCATCATGAGGTGGTACTTGAAAGTGTTAGTGCTGTGGTTTGGATAAGTGTCCCCCAAAGGCTCATGTGTTAAAAGCTTGGTTCACAGCCTGTGGTGCTACTGGAATGTGGTAGAACTGTTAGGAGGCGAGGCACAGTAGGAGATGAGATCACTGGGGCAGGCCCTTGGAAGGGATACTGGGACCCTGGCCCCTTCCTGGCCACCACCAAGTGAACAGCCTCTTCCCCCATGTGCTCCTGCCACCATGTGCTGTCTCACCACAGGCCTAAAGCAATAGGGCAGTGGATCAGGGGCTGAAAACTCCCAAACTGTGAGATAAAACAAAGCATTTCTCTCTTTAAGTTGGTTCTTTCAGATATTTCGTCACAGTGACACAAAACTGTACAACGCAGGCTGATATTTGATCATCCGTGGTCTCCCAATTAATCAAGGTGTGTATAGCAGTATAGATGATGGGGATCTTCATTCAGAGACTATTGTTAGAGGATAACTCTGGTCTCAAAACTAGTATAAAAAAAGTAAAAAGGAAAGCCCCTTAGAGGCTGGAGAGAGGCTGAGGGGATTAATGACAGCTTCCTCCCATCTGGGCTCACGCTATGCCAGAATAATCGTCCTAAAATATCTCATTGATCACATGAAAGACCTGCGTTAAACCTTTAAGTGGCTCTCATAACCTATAAAGTAAATCTCAGACTTTTCATCCTGGCATTAATGGTCTCCACTGAGTTGACCTTATTCTGCGTTGAGCCTCCTTTCTCATCACTCATTAAACCAGTTTCTTAGCCAAACTGGTTTACTTGAATTTTTGTGACTTTTTTTTTTTTATCCTTTGTGCTTTTGTAAATCCTACTCATTTCCTCCTTCCTTCCCATCTTTCCTCCTTCCTTTCATTCTAGGGATTGAGCCCAGCGGTGCTCTACCACTAAGTTACATCCCCAGTCCTTTTTCTTTTTTCGTTTGGGACAGATCTGTCATTAAGTTGCCTAGGCTGTCCTGATCTTGTGATCCTCCTGCCTCAGCTTCCTGAGTCGCTGGGATTGCAGGCGGGAATCACCCACCCAGACATCCTACTCATTTTCTAAGGGCTCATTCAAATTCATCTTCTGTCTTCTCTGAAGTCTTTCCAGCCCAACATCAAGTGTTTTCCTTTCTGTGATTTTCTAAATATCAAATAATTCGTTCATTTTAAATCAAGTTATCTTTTTTTTTTTAAATCAAATGTCTCATAGTCTCCAACTAATGATTTACAAATAATAGACTCTTAATAAGGGTGTGTGTGGGTGTGGGTGTTCATGGGTGAGATTTTTAATTTGACTGTAAGAGTTCAGATGAAACTACATGTGAGAAAACATCAAAGTTATCTTGAAGCCAGAGATTTTCATAAGAAAAACAGAACCCGATTTTCCTGGAGCCGGATATGATGTGACCATGCCCCAGATGGAAGGTACCCTGTCTTCTGGAAGATCAGTCTTGTGGGAAGATGTTAATGTTGGGCTGATCTTCTACTGATCATGAATTTTAAAAGTACATCACTTTGCAATGCCCCAGATAGCTGTCCTAGGCCTGGTATAGGCTTTGAGACCTTTAAACATGTCTTGTGCTTCAAAAATCTTTCACTCATTCATTCTTCTTTATTGTCTGTTCAGTTTGGTCCAGATGCTGCTGTAGGTTGCTGGAGTCTTGTGGTCAACAAGATAAACGATGTCCCTCCTCTGGTATTCCATATCATCTTGAAGATATATTCAGAATGAATATATGTTTGTTTTATTTCTAGGTATTGAGGGAGAAGGTAACATTATATATATATATATATATATATATATATATATATATATATATATATATATATAT
>NW_026000205.1:12440760-12468871 GCF_001458135.2 Marmota marmota marmota
TATATATAAAGATTATAGAAGGAAATAGTAGGATGGTGTGATAGAACTGGGTGGGGTAGGGGTAAGGGTTGTGAGTAGGTTACTTTAGGGATATGGTGGTCAACTGCTTTGTCGACTAAATATCGTGAGTTGAAAAGCCCCCTGAATTTAGAGCCCGGGAGACATGGGCTCTGTCTGCCTACCTCTGACATTGTGATCTTTTGTAGGACATTCGGTATCTTTGAACTTTAGTATCTCATTTGTAAAAGGAGGATATTGATCATTGCCGTATAGTGTTGTGAAAAGTGAATGATGCCTATTTCTATTTACTAGAAAGAACTCTAGATAGATGATGTTAATCCTTTCTCAAGTCACTGCTTGGATTTCATGCAGACCCCTCTGGTGGGACCTCAGAGCAGAGGCCTGGGACCACTGGCTTTCTCTGGAGATCTTGGGTTTCTGCTGCTCAGGAAGTGGCTACTTGCCTGGTTGCAGGGGAACAGAATTCCTGTGGGAGCAACCCTAGCTCAGCTGGCTTTGGGGCTAGAGGGATTTTGAAGGTGGGAGTAGGGTTGCAATCAATTCTTCACTTAGTGTCCGTATTCTGTCCTGAGTCCTTAAAAAATTCATAGTAGGGTTTTGTTTTTGTTTTTGTTTTGTACTGGGGATTGATCCCGATCCCAGGGGCACTTTAGTACTGAGCTACATCCTCAGTCCAGGATTCATAATAGTTTTAATAAAAATCCTTTGCCCCAGTGGATCTTTTCCTTCTCCCATATCTAAACAAGTATTGCTGCTAAGAGCTATGAATTTGCACTTAATCTTGGCAAACTGAATAGTAAAACAAAGTATGTACTAACATTTACACTATTTACAATTTATAAACAAAATTAAGCTTTTTATATCAACTCATGGAACTCTTTTGGGTCTTGATTATTTTTTATTTCTTTGAAAAGACAATAGCAGTGTGATTTTCATTTGTGGCCTTAAAAGGTAGGCAAGTGCTGCCATCTAGTTTTATATATTAGATTCTCCTTTTTGTAGATATTTGGAAGGAAGTTTCTGGAGAAACTTTTTGAAACACTAAATAGTGGTTGGAATACAGGAAGAAACTAATTTTTTTTTTCAATTTTTTGGTAGGTGATTAACATTATTTTAATTTTAACCTTATTTTAATTATGCAACATGTGTAATACCTTTAACCTTTTTTTTTTTCTTATTCCCCAGACTGTTCTAGAACATAGGAAAGGCCATGTTAGCACAGAAGGTAGTATAGCGCACTCAATTATAGGATTGTCCTTGAGTTCTTTGGCCAGGGACATGTGCAGACGATTCTGAACCCTGTCAGTTGTTAAGTGTTTAAAGAGTACTTTTAGTTGTGGGTTGAGGGCAGAAAGTGAAGTCTTAGGACTGAACTACATTTTGGTTCGGAGAAAGCTTTAGGTGTACAGTGCTTTAGTACAGTGCTCCACTGTGGCCTTAAGCTGGGGGGTAGTTTTTCTCTCCCTTCACATATGGTTTCTTTTTCTTACTGTCCTTCTTTTTGTTCCTGGTTGGTACCAATCTCCTTTCTCCCTAGGTTCTGCATACACACCCTTTCTTTTGACAGGAAAGTTTCTCTTTCTGCTTTTATTTATTATTTGTTAATTTTTTTGGGGGGGGCGGGGCAGTACTAGGTATTGAACTTAGGGGCACTCGACCACTGAGCCACATCCCCAGCCCTATTTTGTATTTTATTTAGAGACAGGGTCTCACCAAGTTGCTTAGCGCCTCGCTATTGCTGAGGCTGGCTTTGAACTCGTGATCTTCCTGCCTCAGCCTCCCGAGCTACTGGGATTACAGGCATGTGCCACCACACCTGGCAATTTTTTCATTAAAAAAAAAAAAGAGCTTGAAAGTACTCTAGTAAGAATGGCTATTATCAAAAAGACAAAAAATGCAAGGTGTGGTGGTGAAGTCCTGTAATTCCATGATTCAAGAGGCTGAGGTAGGAAGATTGCAAGTTTGAGGCCAGCCTCAGCAACTTAGTGAGACCCTAAGCAATTTAGCATGTTCCTGTTTTTAAAAAAAAAATGGCTGGGGATGTAGCTCCGTGGGAAACCACCCCTGGGTTAAATCCCCAGTACCAAACAACAACAACAACAACAACAACAACAACAACAACTAAACAAGTGTTGGCGAGGATGTAAAGAAAACAGAGCCCTTGCACACTGTTGATGAGAATGTAAATTAGGACAGTCATTATGGAAAACAGAATGGAGGCCCCTGAAAAATTTTAAAATAGAACTGACATATAATGAAGCAATCTCATTACTGGGTATATATTCCAAATGAAATGAAATCAGGATTTGAAGAGACACCTATACTGTTATTTTTACTGCAGCACTATTCAAAATAACCAAAATATGGAATCAACCTACATGTCCATCAACTGATGAATGGATAAAGAAAATGTGGCACATACACACAATGGAATGCTATTCAGTCATCAAAATGAGTGGAACCTGTCATTTTCAACAACGAGAATTGAACTAGAGATGATTATATTAAATGAAATAAACCAGGCCAAGTGCAGTGCCACATGCCTCTAATCCCAGAGGTTTGGGAAGCTGAGGCAGGAGGATCACGAGTTCCAAGCCAGCCTCAGCAAAGGCAAGGCGCTAAGCAACTCATTGAGACCCTGTCTCTAAATAAAATACAAAATAGGGCTGGGGATGTGGCTCAGTGGTTGAGTGCCCCTGAGTTTGATCCCCAGTTCCTGCCCCAATGCCCCCCAAAAGAAATAAGCCAGGCACAAAAGGACAGAGACCACATGATCTCACTCATATGTGGAATATAAAAATGAGTTGATCTCATAGAAGTTTCGAGTAGAAGCCAGGGTCTGGGGAGAGAAGGAGGAGGGAGGAATGGGGAAAGTTTATCTGTGGGTACTGGGTTATAGTGAGATAGGAGCTAAACGTGCTATGGCACAGTAGGATGACTCTTGATAATGAAAACACATTCTATATTTCAAAAAGCTAGAAGAAAGGGCTTTGGATGTTTTACCATAAAGAAATGATAAATATTTGAAGAGATAGATATGTTTAACCTGATGTAAACATTATGCAAGGTATACATGTATCAAAACATCACAAAGTATCCTATTAATGTGCATAAATTCTGGGTTTGTATGTATTGGTTAAAAAATTAATTTAAGTGGTAGGTAGAGCACTTGCCAAGAGGCCCTGGGTTCAATCTTCATCACTGCAAATTAAAAAAAAAATTTATATAACTCTTTTCAAATCCTACCACCCAGAAATAACCATCATAAACATTAAATGAAAATTGTATCAGACACAAGCATTTGCATGCTCGTCCTCCCCACTTCCCCCCGCTTCAGGACTTAGATAACATTCATTGCCATCTTCTGGCTTTGAGTGCTGCTATGGGGACATATGAAGCCATCTAGTTTTTCTACCTGGGACCTGAAAAAGTCTGATTGAAGTTCAGTGACATCGAGCTTCTTATATCAAATGTCCTGTTTTGCAGTACACCCTTTAAATATGCAGACCCCTTTTCTCCCCTAATCCAGGGAAATTGTCTCATATTTTATCGTTGGAAACTTCTATTCTCTTTGTTGGGTTTTTCACTTCAGGCACACCACTATTCTTTATAGGGCATCATCTTCACCTGATCTTTGTATCTGTGAGTTTCCTTATAACTGACATAATTCTTGTTGAAAACAGTTTAGCAGTTTCTTAGAGAGTTAAAAACATATAGCTGCCCTATGACCCAGAAATTCCAATCCTGGGCATTTATCCCAGAGAAATAAAAGTTTATGTGGACACAAAAGCGTGTTCATGACTCCTCATAACAGCTTTGTTAATAGCCAAGCATTGGAAATAACCTACATGTCCTTTGGCAGGTGAATGATAAACTATGGTATATCCTCACCATGGAATTCTACTTAGTGACACAAAGAAGCAAACTATCAATACACACAACTTGGAAGCCTCTTCAGGGAATTATTCTGAGTGAAAAAAAGCTAATTCCCCCCAAACATATGGTATATAATTCTATTCTGTTCCTGAAAAAACAAAAATCACAGAGATGGAGGATAGATTAGTGTTTGTGAAGCATCAGGGGCAGGATATGAGGGATTTTTGTCTTATAAAGGACAACATGAAGTATCTTGTGGTATTCATACTGTTTTATATATCAATATCAATATCCTGATTGTGATATTGCACTATAGTTTGGAAGGATGTTACCATTAGGGGAAACAGGGTAAAGGGTATTTGGGATCTGTAAGTCTAGAATTATCTCAAGATAAAAAATTTAACTGAAAAACAAAACACATCTTTAGAACATTATTTGACCCCTGTAGACTAACCTTCTGGTTGGACTCCATTTATTTGGAGCATTTGGCACAGTTTTGTAATTATTGGGTGATTATTGGTTGAATAGTCTCTTCTGTCTCTTTCACTAGACTGCAAGCTCTATGCCACTGTATCTCCAGAGTTAAAACAATGCTGAATAAATATCTGTTGGATGAATGAGTTATTACCTCTCAGAATTATTGAAGGGTTTGAAATTGCTTTGCATTTTTCAAATCCTTTAAATCCATGCCTCCCCTACTTTCTGTTTTGAAAAATGAAGACTTTATCCTCTTCCCAGGACACCCTTCAGTCTTTGAATCTCCTGACTGAGCCTTCCTTGAACATCTGCTGCTTCCCCAGATCCTCCAAGTTGGACGGCTGCCAAGAATGCCTGCCCTCTTGGCCTCCTCAGGCTGAGCTTACCAATAACGGGCCTCATTATTCTGTGTTGGAATTTTAGAAAGATAGTGTGATGCTATTATTATTCAATGAATAATATCTCAATTGGTTTAATGCTCAACGAGAATGACATTTCTAGGCCTGTTCATAACAATCTATTCAAATATTTTGATTTATTAACTAAAAGCAATTCAAGTGCCTTCAACTAACTTCCTAAATTACAAGTTATCTTTAGGAAATGTATTGGGGGAAATCTCTGTGACAGGTAAGACTTTGTAACAAAATGGCTTACTTTTTCCCTCACATTTTTTTTCTGTGTATTATAGTTATGCGTGATGGTGGAATTCTGTTGTCATATATTCGTACATGCACACACTATAGCAATGTCATTTGGCCAGTATCACTCCCCAGCACTTCCCCCTTCCTCCCCTTTTCCCACCCTCTGGTCTCTTTCCTCTACTGATCCCTTTGATTTTCATGAGGTCCGCCCCCACCTTTCTTTTCCTTTTTCCTCTCTAGCTTCCATAAAAGAGAAAACCTACAGCCCTTGACCTTGTGAGTTTGGTTTATTTTGCTTAACAATGGTCTCAAGTTCCCTCCATGAAGTAGCTTATTATAACAGGAAAAATAAACTTGAAAATTACATTTCAATCCCAAGCAGTGTTTGCCTGAGAAAGAAGGGACAGTTTGGGAAGCCCCAGGTTCCCAGGTTGGTGGCATTTCTGTTGGTGCCCTTGAACCAGTCCAGTTGTGAAGATGTCAGCAAGGCTATTTTTCCTTTTTTTTAAAAAATTAATTTTTTGTTATTACTTTTCTTATTCTAATTTGTTATATATGACAGCAGAATGCATTACAATTCATATTACACACCTAGAGCACAATTTTTCATATCTCTGGTTGTTTACAAAGTATATTCACACCATTTGTGTCTTCATACATGTACTTAGGGTAATGATGTCCATCTCTTTCCACCATCTTTTTTACACCCCTTGCCCCTCCCTTCCCCTCTCACCCCTTTGCCCTATTTAGAGTTTGTCTAATCTTCCCATGCTTCCCCTCCCAACCCCACTATGAACCAGCTCAACCAAAATCCCAATGACATTCCTCATAGAAATAGAAAAAACAGTCATGAAATTCATCTGGAAAAATAAGAGATCCAGAATAGCTAAAGCAATCCTTAGCGAGAACAGTGAAGCAGGTGGCATCACTATACCAGAACTTAAACTATACCACAGAGCAATAGTAACAAAAACAGCATGGTATTGGCACCAAAATAGACTGGTAGACCAATGGTACAAAAGAGAGGACACAGAGACTAACCCATATAATTACAGTTAGACAAAACACACATTGAAGAAAAGATAGCCTCTTCAACAAACGGTGCTGGGAAAACTGGAAATCCATATGCAACAAAATGAAATTAAACCCCCATCACTCACCATGCACAAAACTCAACTCAAAGTGGATCAAGGACCTAAGAATTACACCAGAGACCCTGTGTCTAATAGAAGAAAAAATAGGCCCCAATCTCCATCATATCGGATTAGGCTCCTACTTCCTTAATAAGACTCCTATAGTGCAAGAATTAAAATCAAGAATTAATAAATGGGATGGATTCTTTTCTTTTCTTTTTATTTTTTGATACAGGTTCTCTCTGTTTTCCAGGCTAGCCTTGAACTCCTGGGCTTAGCAATCCTTTTGCATCAACCTCCCGAGTAGCTGAGACTACAGGTGTGTAGTCTCATCACATCTAGTTAGCAAGACCTTCTTATGTAGTTCTTTACATAGCGTTTGTGCCAACACACACACACACACACACACACACACGCTTGAATGATATATAATAAATGATTACTAAAGACAAGACATAAATTCTATTTTATGACTGTAGAAATAATGTATACTCAATGCAGAATACTTGGAAAATACTTAGAAAATCTCCTCCAAAACCAATATCACCTTTTTATAATGTTTTTATTTTGAAGTAATTTTGGACTTTTCTCAAAGTTGTAAGTACAGCTGCAGTAGGGAAAATGGTGCCTGAGCCTCAGAAACCTGAATGTATTGCTGGACAGCAAAGAGACTTTACATTTGTATTTAAGTTGGTAAACTTAAAATAGGAAAGAATATCCTGGGTTACAGGGTGGGCCCAATCTGATCCCAGGAGCCCCTAAAAGCAGAGAACCATCTCTGGCTGAAGTCAGGGATTCAAGGCATGAGAGGAGCTCGGCTGTGAGATGAACCATGTGCAAGGAGGGGAGAGAGGCCGCTAGGAGATAAGGGCAGCCTGCCACTGACAGCCCCAGGAAATGGGGCATCCTTCATATAACTGCAGAAATGTATTCTGCCAATAATGTGAGTGAGCTTGGAGAGGACCATGCACCCCAGAATAGACATGCAGCACCCCGGTGGGTAGAGAATCTAGACATGCCAGACTTCTGACTTACAGAATTATGAGATAACAAACGTGATTGGGTATGCAGCAATAGCACTAATACAATAGAGATCCCTGTATATCCCTCACCTCTCTTCCCCTAACATCTAACACACCAAAGCACAACGAACAAACCTGGAGAATTGACATTGGCACAGAGCTACTAACTAAACTACTTTATTTAAATTTCACAGTGTTTCCACTAATGTCCATTTTCTGTTTCAGGATCTGATTGATGATACCACAATACATTTAAATTATGAGGACTATTTAGTCTTTTCTGTTCTGTGATACTACCTCAGTCTTTCATGACCTTCATTTTTTCTTTTTTTTTTTGGTGGTGGTACTGGGGATTAAACCCAGGGACACTCTACCACTGACTTATATCCCTATCTTTTTTAAAAATGATTTTATTCTTGTAATTTTATTAATAATACATAAATGGTTAATGGACAAGCATCACCAACTTGACTGACGTAAATTAACTATCCCTGTGGAAAAAGTATTATCCCCATCTTTTTTATTTTTTATTTTGAGACAGGGTCTTGCTAAATTGCCAAGGCTGATCTCAAACTTGGCGATCTTCCTGCCTCAGTTTCCTGAGTTGCTGGAATTATATGCATGCTCCCCAATGCCTGGCTTGACCTTAATGCTTTGAATACTGATCTTTTATGTTGTAGAATATAACTTGATTTTCTTTTGATAGCTGTTCTGGGATGATGGCAATGAAGTGATGTACTATGGGAAAGAATAGCATAGAACTGATGATGTGTTTCTCCATGTGTCATATTAGGGGGTGGGTAATCTTGTATGTTTTATTACTAACTTTATTAATCTTAGTCACTTTGTTAAAGTGGTGTTCTCCTGAGTTTCTACACTGTAAAGTTGCTATCTACTCATTTGTATTAATAAATATATTTGATACTATGCAAATTCTGTTTCTCTTTAAACTTTTGCCCATTAGTCCTATCATCCATTGAGAGATCTTGTCTGCAACAAAAAGGGGGAAGGAAAGACTCTTAATCGTTTAGTCAATGTCATGCTACCCCTTCCCATGCTTGTGCAGTGAATTTGTGTTTATGTGACTTACACATGTATGTGTAGGTATATGTGTGTGTGTGTATCAATAATACTATGTATATGAAATACTATAGAGTATATGATACATACACTTCATACACAAATTATATATACTTTAAGTGTACAAAACCATATATATGTATATACTCTACATGCTGTTTTGCTACAAGCTCTTTACTTAGCATGCATAATAAACATTTTCCCTATCAATAAATATTTTATATTATTATTATTACTACTACTATTTGCAATGCTGGAGATTGAACCCAGGGTCACTCTATCACTGAGCTATATCCCCAGCCCTTTTTATTTTTTAAAATTTTGAGACAGGGTCTCACTAAGTTGCCCAGGCTAACCTTGAACTTGCCATCCTTCTGTCTTAGCCTCTTGAGTTGCTGGGATTATAGGTGTGTACCACTGGGCCTGGTTCAACATATATATGCAGAGGATTGAACCCAGTGGTGTTTAACCAGCCCTTTTTAAATATTTTATTTAGAGACAGGGTCTCACTGAGTTGTTTAGAGATTTGCTAAGTTGCTGAGGCTGGGTTTGAACTTGAGATCCTCCTGCCTCAGCTTCCTGAGACACTTGAATTACAGGTATGCACCATTGCACCCAGCTCAGTAAATATTTTTTAGAAGAGTTCTAAAAGTGGTGAGTAGTAGTAGTTAGCATTTCATTTTATGTTTCCATTATTTTTCTAACCAGTTTACAATTTTTTGGATGATTGGCTTACATTATTTTCTATTATATATAGGGTTTGGTGAATATCTTTGTACACACATCTTTGCACACATCTCTGTATTTCCTGAGGATAGTTTTCTTGATGTCAAATTGCTAGCTCAAAAGGTTTGCACATTTTAAAAACATTTGATACACGTTATAAACTTCTCCCTCTCCAACCTAATATGCAGATGTGTAGCAGGTAATCCCACTCATCGTATTTCTAGCAATGCTTTATGTCAGGATTTTTGGCATTCTTGCTCATAGTTAATCATTTAATAACAATCTTATTTCCACAAAGTCACCTCTCTATTTTCAGAACCAATGACTGTGAGTGGAGATAAAAGGCCACTAAAGACACCAGCCTGTGCAGGGCTCAGGGGAGGAAGGCAGAGGCTCAGATCAGCTGAAGCTCGTATCAGTGTGTGTTCTGTAAGGAGGCTGAGCCACCTCAGTGAGCTGCCAGTACGCTGGGTGGGCTGCTCTGGAGGGCTTCAGCAATTGGCTGTATCAGAACCCCCTGAGAAACTTATTAAAATGTAGATTTCTAGGTTCAAATCCAGATCTAAAGATCAGAATCACTGGGGGAGGACCCCAGACATCTGCATTTTTAAAACATTCTCTTCAGGGAAGTCAAAAAATGGTGACTGTGGGTCTCACTTTAAGAAAGACCACTTTGGGGGCTGGGGTTGTGGCTCAGTGGTAGAGCTCTTGCCTTGCATGCATGAGGCACTGGGATCGAACCTTAATAAATAAATAAAATAAAGATATCGTGTCCATCTACAACTAAAAATATATATATAAAAGAAAGGCCACTTTGGGCTGTAAGCAACCTTAACACATCATTCTTCCATAGCTCTGGGAGGAATGAGCTGGGTACAGGTGAGCTTTCTTTAATAATTATCCATTTTTTGGTTAGTTTTTCTTCTTCTTCCCCTTCCTTCTCCACCTCCTCCTCCTCCCACTCCTTTTCTTCATCTCCTCCTTATTTTTTTGGTGCAGGGTCCATGGAATTTTGGAGAAAGTGTACCTCTCCAAAATAGAAACACTTTCTTTGTATCAAAGAAACAATAAAATCTAACACAGTGGTTTGAATATCCTCCAAGGGTTCATGATTAAAGTTTCATCTCTATTGTGGGGTACTTAAGAGGGTGGAAACTAAATCCAATGTATGTCGTTTAAAGTGGGGCGGGGGGGCCTTATAGGAGGTGGTTAGGATTACGTAAAATCATCAGGTTGGAGTCCCCTGATTGAATACTGGTGGTTATATAAGAAGAGAGACCACGTGGGTGTAGTGGTGCACGCCTGTAATCACAGCGGCTCAAGAGGCTGAGACAGGAGGATTGTGAGTTCAAAGCCAGCCTCAGCAATTGAGGCACTAAGCAACTCAGTGAGACCCTGTCTCTAAATTTAAAAAATACAAAATAGGGCTGGGGATGTAGCTCAGTGTTTGAGTGCCCCTGAGTTTAATCCCTGGTACCCTCTTCCCCAAAAAGAAAAGAGATGAAAGGATGTAGATAACACACGTGTGTGTTCCCTGTCTCTTGCCATGTGACACCCTGCACCATCTAGGACTCTGCTAGGAAGAAGGCCATCACTAGATGTGTCCCCTCAACCTTGAACCTCTGGAACTGTGATCCAAAAAACCCCTTTTTCTTTAGGAGGTTATCCAGGTTTGGATATTTTGTTATAGTAACAGAGAACCAACTTGTACATTTTCCCACCATTTCCTCTTTCCTTCAGTCTCAACTTTGGCTGACTATCTTGTGGTATGCCCAGTATGCCACAGTATATCAATATTACCACTTTATTTATGTGATCTCATTGGATTTTATAGCACTCTTTCAGAGTAAGAAGAGCAGCAACTGTTGCCATATTAAAAATTAGGACACAGGCTTATGCAGGTGAAGTAAGTAATCATACAATTTCATTTACTGAGTCTCTATTATATTCCAGTATCCCCTTATAGAAATTAATATTCTTAGTTCAAAAGAACTGAAGGGACTGACCTAACTGAGCTGGTAAGAAACAAAGCTGAAGTTCACATCAAACCTGGTTCACACTATAACTCAGCCATAACTCCAATATGGGTGGAGAAAACTCACTTAGAAATATCCTATTTATGGAAGCTGTTCATACATTGTATGTGAGTGGGCTATAGAGACAAGAATGGTGTGGAGGAAATAAAACTTCATGATGGGTTCTGAAAGCTGTATTATCTGCTCCTGAATTTTCAGGCCATTATATAATTGTTTATATGAACATGATGCATTTTAAAGTGTAATTTTTAAAAAAATTACTTGGCATTAAATTGTAGTTCTGCCTTAACCTACTTTATAGAGAAGTTGGGACATGATTTCATTTATGCAGGTTATTAGATTCATCCTCTTAAAAGAGATGAACTCCTTCAAGTAATGGGTTTGATGTGCACAAGGATAATTTCAGTGCAAGTAGCTAATAAACCCTGCATTGCAGAGCAGGAGGCAGTGGGGAGTGCTGTGTAATTACTGTAGGTGGGAAATGTTGATCCTTTCTCTTTCTCATGGTCTTGATTAAGTACATACATTAAATTTAATCTCCAAATCTATAAGAACCTTTTTCCTTAGATAGTATACTGAGAGCTGCAGGTCCTTAAAATGACTAAGTTTCTCTGGGTTCAGAGTCGAGGGAAGAAAGCAGAGGATTTCTTTTAGATGACTCCTTAATAACCCTTTTTTGAGACTTCAAAGGCCTTTTCTCTCAATCTCACTCTCAGCAATCAAAGAGAATTGCTGAGCTTCTAATCACCATATCTCCACGATGACGATCTTCGTGTCCCTACATCCTTCGGAGGACACTTTGCTTCTCTCCTGTACTTCTGTTGTAAGGCAAACTCTTCCTTTTGTGCTTTTGCCTTCTTATTTTTATTTATTTTTATGTGGCGCTGAGGATCGAACTCAGTGCCTCACACGTGTAAGGCAAGTGCTCTACCACTGAGCCCCAGCCCCAGCCCCAGCCCATACTTTGGCCTTCTAAAGGACATTGCTCCAGCAGGTCCTCCCCCTACTACACCCCCATTTTTTTAATGGTTCTGGAGATTGAACTCAGGGGGCTCTACCACTGAGCTACATCCTCAAGCCTTTTTATTTTTCATTTTGAGACAGTGTCTCCCTAAGTTGCCCAGGCTGGCCTTGAACTTGGGATCCTCCTGTCTCAGCCTCCCGAGTCAATGTGGTAACAGAGATATGCCACTGTGCCTGGCAGGTGTTCCCTTTTCTGTGTCATCAGGTTTTTCCTGACTGCTGAGTCATTTGTATCAGTGTGTATATTTGTTATAATAGCACCCACTTTAAGATTTAAAAAAAAAAAAAGCTTTAACCTATATCCTTCTCTAGTCGTGACTTAATTTCTTTCCTCTACATTATAGCAAAACTCCTTGAGAAATTTGTCATAGTCTTTCTTGAATGTCTACAGCCAGGTTCTCAGCCCTCCCCCACTCTCCATTGGTCATTTCTCAGACCTTTTCTGACTTTTTTAATGAATGTTAATTACGTAAGGATGCTTTATTTAAATGGTCGCACTTAATCTTTACACTTCCTTGTGAAGTGGATATCAACTCCAATTTACATATGCAAACAAGCTCAGAAAGGTTAAGTAACTTGTAGTAATAATGCAGTGGTAGATATCATGGCCTAGGATGTTTCTTAACCAGCCTGCAGCATCTGACAAGGTCATTATATTTTCTTCTTCAGACTCTTCAGGAAACCTGGGCTTTGGCTTTACACCCTGAAGGATGACAGTGTCTCGGGCCGCTCCTTCATCACTGTTCACTGCTTCTCAGTCTCCTTTGATGGCATTTCACATCTTCCTGGGCTCTGGGTGTTGGATACCTGGGACCCTGTTTTTAAGCCTCTTCTCTTTTATCTGGGTTGCCCAGATGATCACTGATGTTGGCACACTTAGGTCAGTAAGGCTGCCCAGGGCTTGAAGTGACCATTCTAGAAGTTCTTGAAGCCTGGGGCTGTTGCATCTTGGCTCATGTACAACCGATTTTTATGTAGAAAAATGCCAGGTAATCACACCTACTCTCCTTTCTACATTTTAAATAGCATTTATATTTTGATCTTCAAATTCGGATCTCTAGCTCGGATCTCTCCCCTAAGCCTGGCATATCCAACTGCCTCTTCTACATCTCTGTTTGGGTGTCTAAGTAGGTATGTCAATAAAATATCCTAAATGGATCTCTTGATTTTAGTCCTAGATTTGCTTATCCTACCATCTTCTTCATATATGTTTATTGTTAATGGCAATTCCCTCCTCCTCCTCCTTCTTCCCCTTTTGTCTTCTTTTTTATCCCACCACCCCTTGGTACCAAGGATGAAGTCAGGGCACTTTGCCACTAAGTCCATTTTACTAAGTTGCTAAGAATGGCCTCAACTTTGCAATCCTCCTGCCTCAGCCTCTTGAGTTGCTGGGTTTACAGACATGTGCTACTGTACCCAGGTGGAATTCCATTCTTCTATTTGCTCAGGCCATCAGGTTTATTGTATTTAGAAAAACCATATTAATATCATAAAATGGGCTCATTAGTGTTTCATCTTTTTCTCCTTCCTTCTACTATCCCTACTATCCTCCTTCTACTATCCCTACTCTCTCTCCTTCATCCTTTTCCTTTATCATTATCATAGAAGTGGCTTATAAAATCAGAATAATCTAATCATTTAGTGGTAGAATTTACCTTTGAAATTGTTTTGGACACTTTAGTTTTTTTTTCCCTTTGTAGGTCTTATGACTAATTAAATTTGTTTGATAATTACAGGAATATATTAATTATCAGTGAAGAAATGATCAATTTCTTCATGGCTAAGTTATATTTCCCTGAAGAATTATCTCTTTCTTTAAATTTCCAGATATTTTGGCATGACATTGTATATAATAATCTATATGAATTTTTTTGAATGCCTACTTTTTTTCTATTGTTATTTGTGCCTGTTTGGCTTTTTGGTTAGTTGTTAGAGGTTTACCTATTTCATTAGCTTTTGGTTTTGTTGATCCTCTAGGATAGGTTTTTAAAGATCATTCTTATTACATATGATATATGTTATTGTTGTAACTTTTAGGTGTGATAATGGTATTAAAATTTTATATTTTAGGAAAGATCTTTTAAACAGTACGTTTGGATGAAATGATACAAATTCTAGAATGCTTTAAAATCAGCCAGTATGTGTGTAAGGCCAGGGAATGGTTAGAGGGTTTAGATAAAACAAGTTGGCCACTGATAATTGTTGAAGTTCTGCCAGGTAATAAAAATTCACAATGTTATTCTCCTTTTGCGTATCTTGGAAAATTTGAATAGTAAAAATGACATCTGACAAGGTCATTTTATTTCTTTCTTCAGACAACATTTACTTCGTTCTATTTTATGCATTTTATTCTGATATTCTTTTTCTAAGGTTGGGAAATTAGCTTATGAATTTTCAGTCTTTTTTTTTTTTTCTGGCTGTAAGCATTTAAGACTAAAAATTTTCTCCAACTTATCCGCACCCTGTAAAGTTTTTTAAGTGGTGTTATCTTTTACATACAGTGAAATACATAGATTTTAAATAGACAGTTGGATTTGTTTTGAGAAAGTCAGACATTCTTGTTAGCTATACACTTATCAATATAGAAAACATTTCCATCAGCCCGGGAAGTGCTTTCAGGTTCCTTTCTAGCCAATCCTCTTTCTTCCACTTCAGAACCAACCACAATTGTGGCTTTTGTCACTGTAGATGACTTCCACCTGTTCTACAAGTCCATATGAATGGAGTCAAAGACTATGTCCTCTGAGGTCTCTGACCTCTTTCATTCAGCAGAAGGTTTTCAATATTCATTTGTGTCGTGTGTATAAAAGTTCATTCTGTGTAATTGCTCATAGTCTTCCATTGGATAAATATACCACTGTTTATTTACTTCTTCTATTGATGGACATCTGGATTGTTTCCACGTTTTGGTTATTATGAATAAAGCTGTTAACATACTACTTTCACATGGACATATGTTTCTGTTTTTCAGTTCTCTTGGATAAATACGTAAGAGTGAAATTACTAGGTCATTGAGCAGATATATGTTCACTTTTAAAGAAGCTTTTAAGTGGTTTTCCAAAGTGGCAGTTGCATTTTTACACTCTTCCTAGAAATAAATGAGAGGGTTTCTTTTTTGTTTTGGATACAGAGAACTGAACCTGGAGGCACTTTACCACTGAGCCACATCCCTAGCTCTTTTTATTTATTTATTTTTTGGGGGAGACAGGGTCTTCCTAAGTTTCCTAGGCATGCCTCCAATTTGTGATCCTCCTGCCTCAGCCTCAGGAGTTGCTGGGATTACGGGTATGTGCCACTGCATCCAGTTTTAATTTTGCTTCATATATAGGTGTGTACAAGTTCAAAATTGCACCTTTTATTATTATAAGGTAAGTCACTTTATTTCATATAATGTTCTCTTTCTTTTTCCCTCTTTTTGGTGGTACCTGGGATTGAACCCAGGGCTTTGTGCATGCTAGGCAATCATGTAGGTCATTTTTTTTTGTTTTTTGTTTTTGCCTTCAAGATTGTTCAACTTTATGCTCCTGTTTCTAACTTTGAGTTAGTTCTTTGATATGTGAGAATTTCCCTTTATTTCTGCTGAACCCTGTTATGCATTGAGCCTTCCCTTGCCTGTGTGTTTGGGCTCGTGTGTGTGTGTGTGTGTGTGTGTGTGTGTGTGTGTGTGTGTGTAGGGGGGTCATGTATTACTGGAGCCTGGCTGCTTCAGGATTCTCTGGCTCTATAGCCCTTAGGGCCTTCAGAGCATCTCTTTTCGTCATGACCTTTAACCTTCCTTTCCTATCCTGGCTGCTTTGTTTTCATAACCTCATCCCAATTCCCCAAGAAGGGACCCTTATTTGGCCTAGGTTATCATTTTGCTCTGTAGTCTACCGTTGGAGACTTTTTCCACCTATAAGTTAGTTACCTTGGGAACAGGTGCCCATCCCTAATCCCTCAATCCAACTGGGTCTGTGTGCTGGGCAGTTTCACCTGCAGAGGGCCATGGGGGAACAAAACAGCTCATTTGGCCCTTCTGTCTTGTGGGCTGTGGTTAGTGGAGCTTTTCCTGTGTTTGGCTGTCGGTCTCTGTAGCAAGAAGTGTTCTGTCCAGGATCTGCTGTTGCATGGCACTGTGACATGGTGCCCCGTTGCATTTGCAGAGATTCATTGTTTTTATTGGGTCTAGAATCCAAGGTTTTTTCGCTTCCAAGGAGGGCATGGGATTCAGGCCTACTGTGCTCCGCTCTCTGTCAATCTCTCTCTCCTCTCAAGCCAGCTCAGTGCTTAGATTAGGCCCCCCCGCCACTCCCACCCTGGCCCCACTTTGAGTCACCTGCCCCCAAATTCCTTTTATCATAGATGGAGTGTATAAGGTCATGTTGGAAAATACTTCTAAAATTGGCTGCTGGGCAGAATCTTATAGAGCAGAGCCTGTCTGGGTATATAGTCTTTTTGTAGCTATTCTCATCTTTGTTTTTCTTTTCTCTTTTTTTTTTCCTCCCACATTTTTGCTATTCTCATCTTGGGAATTTGTTTTTAATTTGGTTATCATCAGCCAAGTATGGGGAAATTTTCCCGCTTGATATTTTGAGGACTTATTGTTTGAGTCCAGTGTAAGAACATCTGGGAACAAGTGTTGGGTATTCACCTCATTTACCCGTGCGACCATATCCTTGGAGACTATCATGGGAAGTTCTTTAAACTTAGTGTTTTGATTTAGATTCCCTAAACCATACAGTGATAGTCCTTTCAGAACTGGAGGGAATCAAGGGAATCTCCTCATTTTATGATGACATCACTGAGCTCCAGAGAGGGCCAGGGACCTGCTCAAAGTCTCATACCAGCTGATGGCAGAACTGGGACAAGGACCTAGTAGGTCTCTTGACCTTCTCAGCCCTGTCCCTTTTCCCTCTCAAACATATAGTACTAAATCATGCTTGAAGTTTCAATATTGTTTTGACAGAGCTGATTTAGAATCTACAGTGACAGAAATGTCTGGACATTAAAGCGTAGGCAGAGCTGTGGTCCCTTGATGTGTAATTGTAGACAGAGGTAAATGACTTGAGCAGGAGGCAGGATTTGTTCTCAGGGCCTTAGGGCGGGGGGCGGGGAATTATAAATGCTGCTATAAGCCTTGTGTTGTCTTACCCAGTTCAGAATAAGGAAATGCTATTCCACATTTCATTTTTTAAGTTTCCTTTATTTATTTATTTTTTGCTGCGGTGCTGGGGATGAAACCCAAGGCCTCGCACACGCTAGGCCAGTGCTCTGCCACTGAGCCACGCCCCTAGTCCACATTTTTGTTTTTTAATATTATTGGTTTGCACTTTCTTTCTTTCTTCAGTCCATCTCCTGCCTTCTTTCCTTCTTCCCCCGTTTTCTTATATACCATTAACCCCTCGTTTCTGTCATCTTTGTTTCTCTCCCTACTAACCTCTGACATAAAGTATTAATTTTTGGCGTTTTTTTTTTCTTTCTTTGAAGTGCTCCTTCTGGCTACAAAAACTTCCAATTAAGTTTTTTAAATAAAAGATAGAAGTTAAAAGCAACTGCTGCCTGGGGTTAGCAGGATGGAAACTTGTAGTTGCTTGAAGCTGTACTTCAAAAAGAGAAAACTCAATTTTAAAAGTGTAGAGGTTTATTCGTAAAATACATTGTGTTCAAAAAAAATGACTGTGGATACTCTAGGCTGGGGAGGAGTGAAACGGTGGGTCACTTGTTCTATTGTATTTTTTTATGGAATATCCCTTTTTCTATCTAATATTTAAGGGGAAATTTTGAGCACGTGGATTCTTGTTTTTTCTGTAAATAAACTTTAATTAATTTAATATTGACATTCTTATTTATTTATTGTTTTTCTGGGATGGGGATCCAACCCAGGGCATTACACCTTCTGGAAAGTGTCGCTGTACCACCAAGTGACCTGAAATGCTGATCGCAGGTCTGAGAGTCTCATCTTTGTTCATTAAAGAACCTTTGCAAAGTTCTTATGCCTATTTCCTGATTTCTGTGCTATTTCATAATACAAACAAAAAAATCGATGTATTTCAAATTTCTCTGTTTTTGCAATTTCTCTTGTTCCTAAATTCTACTTAAAATAGACTCCCCAGAAAGAATGCGTATATTCTTTAAGGAATCATAGGGCGTGGTGAGCGGAGGCAGAGGGTCATTTTTCCATTGTGGCTTCCTTTACCAGCAAGCTTCCCTGGGGTTGTGAGCACTTTTTTGGGGGGGAAGGGGGTACTGGGGATTGAACTTAGGGGCACTCAACCACTGAATCACACCCCTAGCCCTATTTTGTATTTTATTTAGAGACAGGGTGTCACTGAGTTGCTTAGTGCCTTGCAGTTGCTGAGGCTGGCTTTGAACTCGTGATTCTCTTGCCTCAGCCTCCAGAGCCACTGGAATTACAGGCGTGGCCACCGAGCCTGGGCTTTTGAGCACTTTTGATTGTCTGGAGAAAGGAAACACCTGCTGAACTGGACTCTTGTTTTCATGGCTTGGGGCTATTCTAGCCAGAAGTCCTAGACCCTCCTGGAGCAAGGTGGTGCACACCTGTGATCCCAGGGACTCTGGAGGCTGAGGCAGGAAGATTGCAAATTTGAGGCCAGCCTCAGAAATTTAGAGAGACCCTGATTCAAAATAAAATCTAAAAAGGTCTGGAGGTGTAACTCAGTGGTACAGTGCCCTTGAGTTCAATGCCCAGTACTGGGGTGGAGGGGAAAGTATTGGCCCTTCCTTCAATTCATCATTTAAAGACACCAGCAAATCAAAGTATGGGTTTCTTAGAAAAACTGGAGCTAGACAGCAACATGGAGCAAAGAGGGATAACTTCTGAAAAAAAAAAAATCACCCTGTGTCCCTATTTTCATCTTAAATCCAAGGAAACATTCAAGGAGGAGAAAAATAACTAATCATCACTAAATGTATTGTTTTTCAAACTGCAGGTTGTCACTCTTGGGTGGATCATGAGGTCTAAATTTAGAGGCTCATTTTAAAAGGAGAAAATAGAAAATAGAAATAAAAATACATGGAAATATTAAGGTAAGTATTGTTTCATGAACCTTTATGCAGCAACCCTCTCCTTATCCGTGGTTTTGCTTTCTGTGGTTTCATTGGCTATGGTGAACTGTGGTCCAAAAATATTTAGTGGAAAATTTCAGAAATAACAAGCTAGAAAATGTGTCAATCTGAGATGAACAATGAAATCTCTGTGGTCCTGCTTTGCCTACCTGAGATGTGAGTCATCTCTTTGTCCAGTGTATTCACACTGTATATGCTACCCACCTGTTAATATTTAGCAACTGTCTGGGGTATGAGATTGACTGTTGCATTTACTTAGTAGTGTCCTTAAAGTGCAAGAGTACAGATACTGGCTATTTTATTACAATATATTGTTATATTGTTTTTATTATGTTATTAGTTATTAATTTCTTATTGTGCCTAACATAAGCTCTATCATAAGTATAAGAAAATATACAGTATATTTAGGTTCAGTACTATCTATGGTTTCAGGCATCCACAGATAGACGTTGAAATCTATCCACTGAGGATAGGGGAGGATTACTGTATCTGTACACACATACACATACATACCTTGGGACATGATACAAAACATATCTCTCATCAGGGATGGAAGTGAAAAAGATCTGAGAAGCAGACAGTCTTAAAGGGTGGGGAGTTTCCGCTCTGTGTGCCATGTCCTCCTTTCTGGAATACTTCTTTCCTGTGCTCTGCAGGTCCCATGGATACTTTCTGAGGTATGTAACTATCTTTTCCTTATTTCTTATCTGTGCTAACCTCTGGAGCGCCAAGCCTGTTCAACTCTCTCCAGTTAGGCCACTATCCTTGCTCCTGTGGATGACTGTACGCTTTAGGATTTGGGAGGAATTAGAGGATTGAGCAAGGAGAAAGGTATGAACACAGGGAGCAGCAGTAGTATACAGAAGCTTTGTCTCTCCATGCTTTGACCTTGACCGGGAGGATCTGCAGCGTGTAGTTTCATGGAGTATGCAAAGCAGGCAGACCCTAAATGGCTACAAATCTGCTTGTTTGGGCTATTTTAAAAAATGATTGGATGTGTACAAATTTGAGTTTAGTGCCAGCGGGCTTTTGACCAGTCTGCGGGGAAGAAATGAACAAGCTAGGGGCCAATAGACGCAGGCCGTCTTTGGTTCATGAATCTAACATTCTCTCAATTCATTCTCTACACAGAAACCAAAGTGTTTAAAGTGCAAATCTGGTCTTGCTACTCCACTGCTTCTTATTGTTTCCCTTTGCCTGTTAAGCCTTTGCTAATCCCTTTATTTTCAGCCTTTCTCAATCACTTGGGTTCCTGTGTATTTCTTGTATACAGCATATAGTTGAGCCTTGCTTTGTGAACCAAAGTGAAAATCTTTGTGGTTCAATACATTAGTTAATCCTCTCAACGGGCTTACCTCCATTCAGAGTTATTCATGGTCTCAGTTCTGTGATATTATGTTATAAATACTATGTCTATTATATTTGCTGTTTCTCTAGTTTTTTTTTTTTTTATTTTTGTTCTGTATCCTCTAAATTCATTTGGGTATTTAGGAAGTTGGATTTTTTTTTTTTTATTAAAGTAATTGCCTTTGTACTTAAAGTTTTAAAAGTCATGTTAAGATATTGTTGTTTACCTAACCTTTTAAAATAAGGTTTGTTGGTTTAAAAAAACATGGTTTTATTGAGATATCGTTCACATGCTGCAGGATTCAGTCATTTAAGGTATACAACTAAATGATTTTTGAGTATATTTATAGATATATGCAAATATAATCACAATCAACTTTGGAATATTTTTATCACCTTGAAAATAAATCCTGTACCCTTTAGCTGTCACTCTTTCCTCCAGCCCCTTCTCCCTGCCTTAGGCAGCCAGTTTGGTTCCTGTATATTTTTGTCTCTAGATTTTCCTGCTCAGATATTTTCTATGAATAGAATCATATAATGAATATGTAAATTTTGTGACTGCACTTTCAGTTAGCATAAAGTTGTAAAGATTTACCCACATTGTAGCATGCATCAATATTTAATTCCTTTTTGTGACCAAATAATATCCCATAGTAGGGATATATACCCCCTTTATTACATTTTTAGTGGTGGACATTGGGTTTTTTCTATCTTTGGGCTATTGTTTTTGCCACAGACATTTGATGTTTTGTTATATATCATATAATGCATATACATATAACATGTAATAACATAATATATGTAATATATATATGCATTATATGTATATATAACAAAACATCAAATGCTTAGCAAAATAATATGTATACACATATATGCATATATATATTTCATTTTTCTTGGTGCATATGCCTAGGAATTTCTAGGTCACATAGTAACTTTATGTTAAACATTTTTTTTTTTTTGAAATGGGGGTGAGTCTCGCTATGTTGCCTAGACTGGTCTTGAACACATGAGTTCAAGGGATCCTCCCATCTCAACCTTCCAAGTAATTGGGAACCTCAGGGTGCATACATGCTAGGCAAGTGCTCTACTACCAGCTACACCCCAAGACCTTTAAAATTTCTTATTTTGAGATAAGGTCACACTGAGTCGCTCATACTATCCTTGATATGACAATCCTCCTGCCTCAGCCTCCTGAGTAGTTGGGATTACAGGTGTATGACACAGTGCTTGGCTCACGGTGTTTTTAAAAAATTTTTTATAACTGTTACTTTTTTTATATATAGTTACCTTAACCAGTGCTTTCTGTTTTTTCAAGCAGAGTGAAATTACTGTTTTGAGCTCACATCCTTTTAGCATGAAGAACTTTCTTTGGTGTCTCCTGTGAGGATGGTTAGTTATCAACAATTCTCTCATTTTTTGGTTCTCTGGAATGTCTTAATTTTGTCTTTGTTGTGAAAGTTTTGCTGGATAAAAGATTCTTAGTTCACTTTTTTTTTTCTTCCGTTTAGATCTTTGTGTATGTCGTCCCACTGCCTTCTGGACTTCAATGTTTATGATGAGTGGTAAGCTGTTAATCTCATTGGGTTCCCTTGTATACTATGAGCAGGTTTTATTAATTTTTTTCCCTTGCTGCTCTCAAGACTTTCTCTTTGCATCTGGCTTTCAACATTCTTACTCTGATGGATCTGAATATAGATCACTTTTTGTTTATCCTACTTGGAATTCATTGAGCTTCTGAATGCATGCATTAATGCTCTTCATCAAATTTGAAAAAGTTTTATTCATTATTCAGAAATGGATCTGCTCCTTTCTCTCTCCTTCTGAAAACACTCTATTTTGCATGTTTTGGAGTATTTAAATTTGTCCCACATTTTTTTAAAGTCTTTAATAATTTTCTTAACACTTCCTAGGTAATCTTTATTGATCTATTTTCAAATTTTGTGATTTATTCTGCTAAGCTCAAATCTACTGTCGAGCTCTGCTAGTGAAATTTCCATTGGCTGTTGTTATTTTCAACTCCAAAGTTTTAACTTAGTTCTTTTAAAAAAATTTCTCTCTTCATTGATATTCTCTATTGGATATAAATTGCCATCAGACCTTCTTTTACTTCTTTTTTAAAAAAATTTTTTTCGTAGTTGTAGATGGCAGAATGCCTTTATTTTATTTGTTTATTTTTATGTGGTGCTGAGGATTGAATCCAGTGCCTCACGTATGCTAGGCAAGTTCTCTGCCGCTGAGCTACAGCCCCATCCCCTCTTTTACTTCTTGAAGCATAATTTCTTTAATGATTTGACCACATTGTAATAACTGCTTTGAGATCTTCATCTATTAAATCTGGCATCCAGTTCCGCTTAAAGGAAGTTTCTGTTGCTTTTTATTCACCTTGAATCTGGGTCCTGTTTTCCTGTTTCTTTGCATGTTTCACTTTGTTGTTGTTGTTGTTGAAATTTGGAAATTTTAGAAAACATCATAACTTGGGATGCTGATTCGCTCTTGAAATCACTGTTGTTGCTGTTTGCTTGTTTACCTCTTCAGTGACTTTGCTAACTATTTCAGTGGGTTCTTTCTGTGGTACACAACCTCTGATGCTTATCCTTAGGAGGTGCAGCCTTGGGCATGAGTACAGGTCACTCTGGGATGACAGTGCAAGGTTATCAGGGATTCTTCTTCTGTCTCCTTCTCTCATCTTTCTGTTAAGCTGTCTGCCTCTGTTAGTATCACAGCCAATTGTTAGTCTCTATTAACTACCATATGATTGCTCTGTTGTTTTCAACAATGCCTTGAGGGCATAAATTGCTATGTATTCTGATGCATTTAAACTTCAGTCTCTTAATAATAGCAGTCTTGGGGGTTTGAGCAGACTGCCTCTTTCCCTGGTTCTTTCTGCTGAGTTTCCTACTGGTGTACAATGTGCTTGCTGCTCTCATGGTGTTACCAGCCTCCTCTTCATGCTTAACTCCAGACTCTCCATTGTTCTCAGCACCCTTAGGCTTGAAGTTCTCCAGACTCTGTTCACTTCTGATCAGAGTAAAGTCTGCTTCCTTGAGGAGAACTTGAAGGTCTCTGTTTTTATGTCTTGCTCCTCTCCCTAGGCATAACTTCTCAGCCATTGCTCTGAGGCTGGGAATGAGAACAGCAACCGACCTCTTTTGAATGACACCGTTGCTTCCATGAATAGGGCATTAGACCAGGGTGGTAGTTTCTAATATTCTCACCTTACCTCTTCTGGCATGGAACGTTTTCTCTATGAGCCAAATGGAGCAAGAATGATTTTGGAGAGAGACCATAGCCCTAGGCAGGGAGCTGGTAGGAGAGGGAACCCTGTGTTTTCCTGGAATAGGTTGTTCATCATGCTCAGTTGGGGGTTAGGAAGAGAGTGGGTTGTGACTCACATGTCACAGCCTGAGTGTTCTTACTAACATTTAATTGATCTTATTGAATGCTTCTTTGTTTGTTGTATTCTCTTATATACAGACTTTAAATCATTGTCTTTTAAAAATATTTTTAATTTTGTTTATTTATTTTTATGTGGTGCTGAGGATCGAACCCAGTGCCTCCCACGTGCTAGGCTAGCGCTCCACCGCTGAGCCACAACCCCAGCCCCCAAATCATTGTTTTTTAATAAATGATTTTCACCAGTTTTAGTTACTTCACTGAGGAGAGTCCATGGAGCTCCTCATTCTGCCATTCCAGAAGTCCTTCTCATCGTAGGGTTTTAAATTTATTGTCTAGTCCAGAGGAAGAACAATTTTTGGAACTTCTCCTAGCTGCAGAAATCATGAATTGTCTTACTCCATAAGTTAGGTGACCCTAAATCAACCACCAAGATAGCACACAACAAAAACTTATGGCTAATAAGTCAGCAAAGGAGATAAAATGGATTAATAAGAAATATTGCTATAGATTGGATCTTGAGTGTCTCTCAGGGTCCATGCATTTAAAGCCTTGGACCCCAGGGTGGTGCTACTGGGAGGTGGTAGAACCTATAAGAGGTGGGCTTAATGGGAGATCTTAAGGTTATTTGGGAACATATACCCCAGGCATACATGTATTGAGATATATATATATATATATATATATATATATATATATATATATATTTTTTTNTGGACATGAGGTGAGTGTTTTACTCTACCACTGCTCCTGCCGTGTTGTGCTGCCTTGCTACAGGCCCAAACACAATGGGGTCAATTAAATATGGACAGGGACTTCCAAAACTGTGATCCAAAACAAATCTTTTCTTTTTATAAGTTGATTAACTCAGGCATTTTGTTATAGGGATGGAAAGATGAATAATAAAAGTAATCTAATGTATGGCAGAAAAAGAGGGAAAAAGAACGAAGAATTGATGGGACAGTTAGGACATAAATCTTAAACATAACCACATCTATAATCCAATTAAATGGGCCTGGGGTTGTGGCTCAGTGGTAGAGCGCTCACCTAGCAGGTGTGAGGTCCTGGGTTCGATCCTCAACACCACATATAAATAAATAAAATAAAGGTATTGTGTCCAACTACAACTAAAACAAATATATATATGTAAAAAATTATCAGATTAAATGGAAATACTGCACACACTCCAATTAAATGAGGTTGTCAGATTAGGTAAAAAGTAAGACCTGCCTATATACCGCCCGTGAGAAATACATTTTAAGTATAAGGATATGAATAGGTTAAAAGTCAAATAAGGGATATACTATGTAACACCATTAAAAAGAAAGTTAAAATGAGTGTTAAATGCTACCTTAGAGGCATCTTGATTTTCACACCATGCTCTTAGTTGATACTTGGCTGTTCTGACCTGTCATTTTCTTTCCTCGGTATGTCAATAGCACCAAGTGACAGACCATCAGATTCCTTAGTTGGTATGACTATTTTTCTAGGCCTTTCAAATGCTGAAAATAGAATTAATGAGTCAGTGCTTCCCTTTTTCCTGTATTCTACTCAATAACGATCGAAGTGCTAGTGATAATAAGATAAGCAGTCATGTAGCTTGTCAGGTATCATCATTAACCCACTTGTCACCAACAACGAGTTTTCCATTGTCATTGGGCTGTGGAATGACTCAACTCTAGAATCCTACTGTTATAGTTTGGATCTCAAATGTCCCCCAAAGGTCATGTGCTTGGGGCACCAGCTGATGGCGCTGTTGAGGTGGTGGAACACTGGGAGGTGGGGTCTAGCTGGGAGGGGAAGTAGATAATTGGGGGTGGGGCTCAGAAGGTGTGTTTGTTGGCTCTTTGTTGCTGGTGACTCAAAATACCTGGCAAGAATGATTTAGAGGAGACAAGATTTATTTTGGCTCATGGTTTCAAATATCCTGTCCATGGTAGGCCAACTCCAAGGCAGAAACAGCATGGTAGAAGGGCAAGGCAGAGGAGAGCTTCTCAGCTCAGGGCTGCTGGGAAGCAGAGAGACAGGAAGGATCCAGGGACAAATATAATCTCCAAGACCATGCCCCCAGGGACTCCTCCAGCCATGCTCTATGTGCCTACAGTGTTCACCAATTCCCTGATAGTCCACTCAAATTATTAATCCATCAAATGTTTAGTCTGCTGGTGAAGTCAGAGCCTCATGATTCATTTTACCTCTGAACATTGCTGCATCACCTAACACTTGGGCTTTTGGGGGGCATTCCAGATTTAGAACATAACTGAAGGATATATCTTATCCCTGGACCCTTCTTTGTTTCTCTCTCTTTCTTTCTCTCTCCCTCCCTCCCTCCCTCTATCCTTTCCTTCCTCCTTCCTGGCTTCCATGAAGTGAGCAGCCTTTCTGCCACATGTTTCTGCTGTGGTATGATATTCTGCCTCACCTCAGCTCCAAAGCAATGGAACTAGCTGACTTTGGACTGAAAGCTCTGAAACTAGGAGCCAAAATAAATTTTTCCTCCTTTAGTTTTATTTCCTCAGGTATTTTGTCATAGCAATGAAAAGCTGACTAATACACCTGCCTTGGAATCTGCTTCCTAGTATCCCATTCCTTACACAAAGTGAATTCCTTTGAAGTAGATCCTGACACAGGGATTTATGTGCAAGTGAGATGTTATTAAGAAACTGCTTCCAGGGGAGAATAGTAAGGGACCATGGGAAGCAAAACATGAGAGGAAAGGAAGCCAAGCATGAGAGCAATTTCAAGCCAAAGTCCTGCAGTGGATGGGCTTTGGTATGATCTGACAGGAGGAGCCAGTGAATATAAATTGTACTGTAGAGTGTGACAGTCTTACACGGGGGAGTAGGGGGCATTCCTCCTCCTGCATCACCCATTATTAAGGGGCCCACAGTGGATAAAACCTCTTAGGCACCTCTGGCAGTCTATGCCAGTGGGCAGAGTAAGTCTGACAACTCCAGAGAAGAGGCACAGGTGTTGCCACTGGAACTTGAGAGGGTCTGGGCAGGGCACCTGCATCCTTTCCTAGAGAGAATATGGACTGGGAAGAAAGATGCCCAACCCCACATTTGGGTGTCAGAAGTCTACAGAGGAGGCCAAGAGAGGAGGCTGGTGAGGGCAGAGGAAGACCTGGAGAACACTACAGGAGAGGCGTGTTGTGCTGTGCAGGTCTAGGGTAGCATTCCACTTTGATTCCAGGGCTCTGCCCTGGTGACTGAGAGGAATGTCCTCCAGGTGCTTCACCAAGATGCAAAGGTGGGGAACTCAGGAGGGTTGTGGGTTGGGTTGGGATGTTGAGACTTGGATTTCATTTTTTCTGTTGGATGAGAAAGATGATATTTTATACCTTGTGTCTAGAATTTTCTTTTCTGCTTTTTTTTTTTTTTGGAGGATTGAATATTGAACACAGGGCCTTGTACGTACCAAGCACATGCTGTACCGCTAACCTACATCCCTAGCGCACCATCGCTTGAGCCATACCCCCCAAAGAAAAGTTTTCCATAATACCTAGAAATGTTCCTCTGTCAAGAGGTTGGTCAATGGGTACGAGGTTATAGTTAAGGGAATAAGTTCTGGTGTTCATTTGCATAGTAGGACAACAGAACAATAATACATTGTAAGTTTCAAATTGGTAAGAATTAGTAAGGTTTTGAATGTTCTTACCACAAAGAAATTATAAATGTTGGAAGCGACAGATAAGCAAACTGCCCAGATTTGATCATTACACAGTGCTTCAAACATCCCTCTGTACCCCGTAAACATTCACATTATTATATGTTGAAAATAGAATTAAAAAAATGCCTTGAACCCTAAAAGTCTATTTTACTCTTCTCTGTGGGCTTTGTTTAAAACCATAGCCACGTGTCTTGATTCCTCATGATTTGATTGTACTTTAGCTCTCAGTACGACTGTGAGTGATCACAGGAGCTCTCTGTTAGGCAGAGGTGGCAAAGAGGGTGAGGGCACATTCCCTGCCCTTGAGAGCTGGCGGCCTGGTGGGGAAGGTAGATGGGTTTGGAAAGCCCCAGCACAGGAGGTACATCTGGGGGAGTCTCTCTGCCGTGGCTTTGACAGCTCCATGGAGACCACTGCTCTGAGCGTCCAATTATGAGTAAGGGTTGGCTGGTCCACAGAGTGAGGCAGAGGCCAGGCTGTTGGGCAGAGTAGGGGTACCAAGGAGCAAGATGCTGTGCAATGGTGGCAAGGGGGCAGGTGAAACGAGTCTAGAGAATTATTTGAAGGCCAGGTGGAGTGCCACAGTCCGGCTG
>NW_026000205.1:12468877-12521359 GCF_001458135.2 Marmota marmota marmota
GCAGTCCGGCTGCAGCAAAATAACCTGGGGGGGTGGGTGACGAACAACTTGTGTACGTTGATACAGCAGGAGTAGGAGCCCTTTATTGCAGGACAGGAGCAGTATTTATACATTCCACAGAGCTTATCTAATTAGCATAAACTAGATACATCAGTCAACCAATAAGGAATCTCCACACTTAATGGCTCACTTTTGTTACTTCTCAAACCACTCCCTCTGGCATTTTGCCAGGCACCATCCAGACTTGTTTACGAACTCTAACATTCCCCTGGCTAAATGCCAGGTGTTATTTTGACTTGTTTATAGACTCTAACAGTGGAGGGCTAGGTGTGCCAGGCTGAGGGGTGTGCTACAAAGCTGGCATATCACGCAGGCCCAGCCCAGCATCTTGCATACTGTAGGCTGCCCAGTTAATTAGCCCTTTGTTCCAGCTGCTTTCTGACTGAGGTACCCTGATATCTACCCTGATCCCCAGTGGAGGGAATAAGGGAGAAGAACTGAGTATCTCATAAAACACCTGAAAACAGCACATGGATTATTGGCCCTAATTGTTCTACTCAGGTGCAACTGTATAATATAAAATATAATTTTGTGCTTTTACATCTATTACATGAAAACACCTCTTCTTTTAAGAGGAACATTTTAACAACATTGCAAAAACCCTGATTTTTTTTTCTAACTGGTGATTTAATTTAAATAGAGAAAACTCGCCAAGTGAACCCTCGTTTTTTTTTTGTCTTTCCACTTCTGCCTTCAGATGTAGTGTTTTGCCCAGTTTGTGAGTTAGTTTTCCCTTATTATCTTTTCAGTTTTTGAAATCTGACCGCTTCTCACATCTGATGCCCTTGCCCTCTATGAACATACGTTCTTTTTATTTTATTGTCTGTTTAAAATAATAGCAGTGCTTTCTGGCTCTGTCTGGTGGGGGAACACAGTCTGTGTGAATGCACACCTGCCAGTTGGTTCAGGAAGACCGTGGCTGAGCAGAGGCTGGCCGCTGTGGTTTAAGTTGCCAGAAGAAAATCAGGGACCCAGGTCTTGAATCTGTCTAATGATGAGTTCCAGAAACTCAAGGTTTTCCATTTTTGGTGGCATAGATGTGAGAATTGCCTATCATTATTTTTGAATCTTTGGAAAATAGTTTTAGGATATGATTGATTACATTAATATTTGTTTTGTGCTTCATTATTTTTTTATCCAGTAGCTTTTTAAATGTGGAGATATGCATCGACAATTGTTTATTTATTATTTATTTAGATTTGGGTGGTGCTGGGGATGGAACTCAGTGCCTCATGCACGCTAGGCAAGCACTTTACTACTCAGCCACATCCCTAGCCCTATCCATTCGTTTTTTTTTTTTTAAATGTTTTAGTTGTAGATGGACACAATATCTTTATTTATTTATCTTTATGTGGTGCTGAGGATTGAATCCAGTGCCTCACCCATGCTAGATGAGTGCTCTACCACTAAGCCACAACCCCAACCCATATCCATTAGTTTTGATGTCACCACTTTTATATCTCTGGGGGTGGTTTCTAGAAGCTTTGTGATAGCAGCTCAGTCTTTTTTTTTTTTTCCCCCAAACAACTTAGAGTTCCTAAAAAGAGCACTTGCTTTATTTAAGAAGAACTGCACTTTATCTCATATTAGTTGTAGTCTAAATATTTAAAACTTCTAGAGTCACCTACCCTGCCATGCTCTGTATGAACACACTGAAGCCATTTGGAAGGACAAACTGGGAGAGCAGCTTTGGAGGCTGGGCACAGAACTGTGCCAAAGCCACAGTCAGAGACTTGATCAGATATGTCATTTAGAATCATTCTAAAAAGGTACATTTATTTCTAGTATCAAATGAAGATGAACAGAGGAACACTGTAGCTCTGTTTTGTTGAATGGAAAAAGAATTTAAAAGTTGATATGTAATAATTGCACATGTTTATGGAATACAATGTGATGTTTGGATATATGTATATGTTGTATAATGATACAACAGGATAAATAGCATATTCATCATCTCAAATATTTATCATTTCTTTTTTAAAAATATTTTTTCTTTAGTTGTAGATGGACTCAGTACATTTTACTTTATTTATTTTTATCAACCGAACTGCCTCTCGTGTGCAGTTGAGTGCTCTACCACTGAGCCACAACCTCAGCCCTCAAACATTTATCATTTATATGTGGTGAGAACATTCAAATCTTCTTCTAGCTGTTTCAAAATATGTATTATTAACAATGAGGGAAGAAAATATGGTACATACACATGATGGAATACTATTCAGTCATAAAAAGAATGAACTCCTGCCATTTGTGTCAACATGGGTCAACCTGGAAGGTATTATGTCATGTGGAATAAGCCAGGCACAGAAATCAAACACTGCATGATGTCACTCACATGTGGGATCTCATGGCTGATCTCATAGAAGTAGAGAATGGAACAGCAGTTACCAGAGACCGGGGAGGGAAGGGAAGTTTTATCTGTAGAGTCTGTTCACATAAGGGTCCGATGAGGCAAATATATAATGTGGCTGTTTGAGGTGACATTGGTGGAGTCTGGGTGTGCCCCTATCTTTACACTCCTGGAGTCTGGAAATTGTCTTCAAGCAGTCCTTCTGTGGCCACATGTGTGAATCTTCTGGAAGGGGCCTTTATCAATGAGCAAATCAGTTTTTCCTTTTGTGATTTCCTTCTTAAAAATACTGTCCCTGGGCTGGGGTTGTGGCTCAGCAGTAGAGCCCTCACCTAGCACATGCAAGAGCCTGGTTTTGATTCTCAGCACCACATAAAAATAAATAAATAAAATAAAGGTATTGTTTCCAACTACAACTAAAAAATAAAATATTAAAAAAAAATGTTGTCCCTGCCAGGCTCAATGGTGCATGCCTGTAATCCTTGGGACTCAGGAGGCTGAGGCAGGAGGATTGTAAGTATGGCAAATTAGCGAGGCCCTCAGTAACTTGGCAAGACCCTGTCTCAAAATAAAAAATAAAAAGGGCTGTGAATGTGGCTCTGTGGTTAAGTGCCTCCTGAGTTCAATCCTTGGTACCAAAAGGAAAAAAAAAATCATCCCTTTTGTTTTCTCAGGGAACACAGAAGAGAGGGCCTTAGGGGAACTCTGGTTCAAAACACTCCTTATTTATTCCAGGGTCATTTTTTAAAAAATCTTTTCCAAAGTCATTTTATGGGGACTGATTCTCAGTTGCTGAAACATGATTTTCAAGTATATTCTGAAAGTGTGAATCACAACCATGAGATAGAAGAACATTTTTTGTTGTTGTTGTTGTTGCACATGGTCACAATGCCTTTATTTTATTTATTTTTATGTGGTGCTGAGGTTTGAACCCAGTGCCTCACACATGCTAGGCAAGCCCTCTACCATGGAGCCATAACCCCAGCCCAACAGAAGAACAAATTTAAAAATGGTTTTAAAGTTCCTGAAGATAAAGATGTACATGGGTATTGTATTAGTAAATGGTTTTCTCTTTACATATAACTAACTGGTTTTTTAGGATTTCTTTTGTAGTCTTGGTTCATAAAATCTTTAAATTAGGGCTCTTAAACATTTGTTCTTCAAACATTTGCTGGGTGAGTGTTATATGCTGGGTGGTATATAAGCTTTGGAATCATGGAGGTGTGAATTCAAGTTGTGTTTCTGCTGTTTACCAGCTGTTATGCCTTTGAACCAACCACTTAATGCTTCTGAGTTGTGGTGTATACAATAGGCTTTATGACGCAAGCTTGTGAGGTGGGTTTTTTTTTTTTTCTTCTTTTTTCCACATGGCTCAGAGGTAGAGCGCTCGCCTACCATGCATGAGGCCCTGGGTTCGATCCTCAGCACCACATAAAAATAAAATAAAGATATTGTGTACAACTATAACTAAATCATAAATATAAAAAATTGGTGCATTACAGTTGTACATGATGATGGAAACTGTTGTTACATATTCGCATGTGCACACAAAGTAACAATGTAATTTGGCCAATGTCACTCCCCAGGACATCCCCGCCTCCTCCACAGCCCCAAGTCCTTTTCTTCTATTGCCACCCTTTTATTTTCATGAGACCCCTGCCCCCTCCATACTTTCTTTTCCTTTTCCTCTCTAGCTTTCTCATACGAGAGAAAACATGTGAGAGACAACCTCTGAGTTTGGCTTATTTTGTTTAACACAATCGTCTCAAGTTCCATTTTCCTGTAAATGACATAATTTCATTTTTCTTTGTGGCTGAATAAAGCTACATTTTGCATATATACCACATTTTCTTTATCTATTTATCCATTGATGGACACCTAGGCTGGTTTCAAAGTTTGGCTATTGTGAATTGGGCCACTATAAACATACTGCATGAATCACTGCAGTATGACTTCAATTCTTTAGGATAAATACCAAGACATGGGATACTGGGTCATACGGTGGTTCCATGCCTAGTCTTTTGAGGAACCTCCATACTGATTTCTGCAGTGGTTGTACTAATTTACAATCTTGTGGGGTGGTTTTAAGGGTTAAGACACTATATATATATATAAAATTGTACTTGGTTTTTAGTAGGCACTTAATACATGTTAGTTGTTTTTTCCTCCCCTGAAAGATTCCAATTTTTTTTTTTCTCTCTCTCTCCTTTTATTTTAGAGACAGTGTCTCAGTCTGTTGTCCAGGCTGGCCTTGACCTCTTAGTCTCAAGTGATCCTCCTGCTTCAGCCTCCCAAGCAGCTAGGGCTGTGGGTATTCCTCACTGCATTGGGCAAGGATTCCAAACTTTAAATGTTACTTTTTACAAATTACATTTTACATTTTAAAATCTGACCACCTATCATTATTTAGAAAACGAATTACACAGAATGAGTCTTGCTCTTAATAGTTAAGCTTTTAGAAATGTGTTGGCACCCGCATCGTGTATTACATGACTGAGTCCTTCTGATTGATTCTGGGTTAGAAAATCCCTTTGATACAAAAAATAGACATAAATGCAGTTCGGCCTCCATATTCACGGATTGTGAATCTGTGGATTCAACCACCCGCTGACTGAAAATGTTCAGAAAAATAAAAATGGCATTTGTACTGAGCATGTACAGATTTTTTTCCTTATCATCATTCCCTAAAAAATACTGTGTAACAACTTTTTTCATACCATTGACACTATTAAGTATTACAAGTAATTTAGAGATGATTTAAAGTATACAGGAGGATGTGGATGGATTATATGTAAATACTACTCCATTTTATATCAGTGATTGGAGCATCTGCTGATTTTGGTATTCAGGGGCTATCCTGGCACCAATCCCTACAGACACCAAAGGTAGCCTTCACTCATTTCCCCAAATATATGTTGTGCTTGTGATTATTTATTTGTTTGCTTATTTATTTATTTACTTTTTGGTACTAGGGGTTGAACACCAGAGTGCTTTACCACTGAGCTTCATCCCCAGTCCTTTTTTATTCTTTATTCTCGTAAGTTGCTGAGGATTTTGCTAAATTGCTGAGGCTGGCCTCAAATTTGCAATCTTCCTGCCTCAGCCTTCTGAGCTCTTTGGATTATAGGTGTGTGCCACCCCACCTGGTTATGTTTGTGAGTATTATGTAGTATACTAATATATTGCAGATCAATGCAGTCACTATTTGCTTAACCTGTGAAGGAAAACATGGTGTGCTTTTAACTTTAGAAATAATGGGTGTTGAGAGTGAAGGTGCAAGATTTAACATTCTAGTAAACTTGCTCAGGCCTCACTAGGAATTCATCAATAGGTACAACTGATAGCATAAAGTAAATTTTATTTTATTTTTTTGGTACTGGAGACTAAACCCAGGGGTGCTTAATCACTGGGCCACATCTCCAGCTTCCCCCATTTTTTGCTTTTAATCTAGAGACAGGGTTTCCCCTAAGTTGCTTGGGGCCTTGCTAAATTGCTGAGGCTGGCTTTGAACTCACTGTCCTCCTCCTGCCTCAGCCTCCCAAGCTGCTGGGATTACAGGTGTGTGCCACCGTGCCCAGCTGCATAGAGTAAATCTTGAAGTGCTGATATCATTATTATTATTATTTTACATTTCCTTGCTGCTTGGGGGAGCCAAAGCATCTGACTCTGTGTCTTCCGCCGTTTTTCCTGCTATGATCATCATTTCATACTGTCACATTTACCAAACTTGCCAGGCGTGATGGTGCATGCCTGTATTTCCCAGGGACTCAGGAGGGTGAGGCAGGAGGAGCAGAAGTTCAAAGCCAGCCTCAGCAATTTAGGGAAGCCCTAGCACCTTAGTGAGACCCTGTCTCAAAATAGAAAATAAAAAGAGCTGGGGATGTGATGGCTCAGTGGTAAAGCACTCCTGGGTTCAATCCCCTGTACAAAAAAAAAATTTACCAAAGTTATTCTCCTTTTAAGTGTAATATGACATATTTCTGATAAACTCTGTGAATGTATTTGTTTACTATTTATTAATCCACCTAAGTCTCCTTTTTCTTTCTGAGTCTAAAAAAAAAAAATCCTCTTCTTTCTTGTAGTTCCTTCTCCCTTACCTTCATTCTGTGGATGATTTCTTTGGATGCTGATGTATGGATGCTCTCCTAGGGTCTATCCCTGCTGGACTTGAAGTCACTGGGTTTTTTGAGAGCATGGGTGTGCACCTTCTGATAAAAACGGAAGTCTAATTCGGTCTTTGAGTCTGCAGAGGGAGGAAATTGTAAGCAAGTTAGGAGTTTTTTCTTCAAGCTAATGTTAAATTACAAACTCAAGAGTTCAGGTCCAAACAGAATATCCTTGATAATTCTTCATGTGAATTGCCTTTAAGGTATTTTTTTTCTTTTGCCCAAAGGAATGACTATAATTTCATAATTTTACTTAAAATTATATAAAGTAAAACTTGGAATATTTTCCCAGAATATCACGGTATAGTTTAGAAGTAGGTAAATAATGAAAAAATGAGAATATTGTGGATTTTATTTGGGAGGCTACTTCAGAATTAAAACATTTTTTTGGGAAAAAAGAATATCCAAGTCATATATTTTGGAATCATGTTGATAAGTGCTTAAGATGATTTTTTTCGGGGGGTGGGGGTGTATTGTTAAGCAATGAGTATCTTTATTTTAATAATGCTTTTTGCCTTAAGTGTCATTTTATCTCATTTGTCAGGTACATGTGTGTGTGTTTAACTGTTTCTCTATGTGTTGTTTATATATACACAGATGTGCACAAATCTATGTTTGAAATGCACACACACACAGCCCACTGATAGGAGAAACTCTCAGGAACCTGAAATATCACCATCCTGGGTTGAACCTTATCATGCCAAAAGATATGTTCAAGTCCTGACCTCTGGTGTCTGTGAATGTGACCTTATTTGAAAATGAGTTATCTTAGATTTCATTAATATGAGGTCACATTGGACTAGGGAGGGCCCTAATCTAATGATTGGTGTCCTTATAAGAAGGAAATTTATATTGCCTGCCACAAGTCGAGGAGCACCAAGTAGTGCCAGTGACTACTGGAAGCTAGAAGGGGCAGGGAAGTGCTCCTTTGTACAGTGTTGGTCTGACCGTGCACCTTGATAGCACCTTGAGTTTGACCTTAGAGTCTCCAGAGCTGTGAGAGGATGAACTTTGTTTTAAACCACCCAGTTTGTGGTACTTTGTGATGGCAGTGCTAGGAAACTAATGTGGTTGCTGGTGCCTCTCCAGGGGGTCCTTTTTCCTGTCCAGGAGGGTATAAGCCACCAGAGAAAATAAGTCAGAAGTAAGAACAAAAGACACAGAATCAGAAAAATAGTCTTAAAAGAGAGCGTCTGATAGGCCCAGCCTACACAGAACCTGAAGCTGGACAATTAAAAAAATGGCCATTGTAGTTTATTTAAGGGGGTACATCAAAGGCAGGGATAAGATTTCAGGGGTGGAGTCTTGCTTGGTGATGTCTGTATCAGCAGGTTGATTGGCATCTTGGCAGGTCACACTCATCTCCGGTGCTGTGGGACCTGGGGCAGAGCTTGAATAGGGTCATATGTGTCTGGGCGATCTTGGCCAGAGGAAATTTCCACTGGAAATTCCCAGACAGCAGATTCTCCTATTCACTAGGCTGCGATGTAGTTCACACACAACCCACAGATGGCGCTCGACAATAGTCACGTCACCTAAATTTTTGGTAGCTCAAGGACATTCAAGTGGAGATAACAAGTAGGCCAGGGGACCTAGGCCCTTGAGATTTAGGACAGGTTGAGACAGATTATATGAATTTGGTAACTGCATTCTTCCCTCAGTTTTTCTGTTGAATTGTTTTCTTCTTTATTTGTAGGAACTCTTTATAATTTAGAGGTCTTAATCTTTTATTACACATGTTATTAGTAAAGATAATGACTTCATTTGATATTGTATCCAAATTTGGATAGCCAGTTTGTATAAATACACTCTTCTCTAGTTATCACTAAAACAGAAAGTGAAGAACATGGCATTTGGATTCAGAATCCCTGGATTTTAATGTCATTTCCTACTTCCTAGTTGTGTGGTCTTGGGAAAATTACTATTGTTTATGTGTAATTTTCCTTATCTGTAAATAGGGAGCTACCTTATGGAGTTTGGGGAGGATGAAATGTGATAATTTTGGCAAAGTACTTGTTAATGTCTGCTGCATGTTAAGTACTCAGTAAGTATTAGCAACAATAATATTTATTATCTTATGAATTTATATAAAATTATTTTAGACAATATTATTTTTATTAATTCAATAAGCATTTTGTTCAACATTTATTAAAGGGGTCTAAATATAAATGAGTAGAATACAGGAACAAATTGCTTACAAAATGCTCTTTCCTAAATGGTGAAATTTAGGTCTGGGGTGTATAGCTCAGTGGTAAAGCATTTGCCTAGCATGCATGAGACCATGCATTTGGTCCCCAGAATGTGCACCTATACATACTTAAAGGTGGATAGATGTTATAATCCTACAAATTCCCAGTGTCAGAGCCAATAAATCAGAAAAATATATAGTGGGCTGGGATTGTGGCTCAGCAGTAGAGCGCTCGTCTAGCATGTGTGAGGCCCTGGGTTTGATCCTCAGCACCACATAAAAATAAATAAATAAAATAAAGATATTGTGCCCAAATACAACTAAAAAATAAATAAATATTTAAAAAAATATATAGCTATTTGTGCTGGTTATGTACAGTAAGACTGAGAATTAGACATATTTACATAAACTCTGTTAGACCCTTTTTATGCAAACTCTATCCATGTGGGAAAACTTAAACATTATTTTCTTGTCTTTTAATGAAATAATCTCTCTCAGAGTTTGTTTTTAGCTTGGTGGCTCAGTGTTACATTTAATTACTCTTTTGAATTTTTCTGAGCCAGGTTGGTTAATGTAATTTGCATGTGGAATTCCTGTGTGTGTGCAACCATTGGAACCCACTTCCCCAATTATTTTCTTGACACACATTTAATTAGGACGATCAATATAGAGATGATTACTGCCAGTTTCTTTGCTAATGCTTTCAGTTTTGTTTTTCATAAAAATTGTTTCAAATTTTTAGACATGCTGCATATGTTGTATGATTCCTATTTTAATTCTCTCTGTCAAAATTAGTAGACATTTTCCTGAGGAAAAAAAAGCCTTAGTTTATTTTCCAGAAACTTCTTTCCAGCAGGAACTCTTTAAAATACTTTTTTTTTTTCTTTGTAAAAGACAGCTCCTAGAGAGAGGAGTCTCTGACATGAATTGGCTGAGACAGCTTGTAATAACATTACTTGGGATTTTTCAGGCACAGTGGGGAAGGTGTCCACAATATATGCCAGTAAAATCCTGTGGGGATTTGTGTTCAGATTTTTTTGCAAGTCAGAAACGTAAACCCCTGAAGGTAGTAGTTTCTATACTTAAGAAAGGCATTTCTTCTCTCTTCTTCTTTTTATTTTGCTAATAAATATGAAATCACCTTAACACCAGAGGGCAGTATTTTATAGTAGTTGCCAAAATAGTTTTATAGTCCATATAATTATCTGATGGATTTAAGAAGATGTTTGGTGTTTTCTTTTGTATTGCCATATATGCTCCTGTCCTGGGTATTTATAACCATGTGTCATAATGAATCTAGAATTTAATAAACAGGGGACATTTTTTTTTTCCCAAACCATTCTCTTTTGTGTGGTTAAATCTCTCTGAATTAATTTTCACAGTAAATGGTGTCATTTTGGGGGGTTGTCTGGTTGGCATGGAGGGGGACTTTCACACAGCATCACATGCCCCAGCTCAAGCCCCAGGAGGACCTGACTGGGCAGGCATTTTAAAAGTCAGATTTGTGTGCAGCCTGCAGACTTGGTTTGGCTTCAGGCATGGTCAGATTTTTTGAATTTTGTTCCAGAAAACTATCCTGGTCTCACTGAGAAGAGAATGGTCTTTTTATTCAGAAAGTTTCATATAATTTATTTAATGCACATTTATACTTTTTGTAGCTTAAAAACAACAGAAATCAGGGAAGACATTTGGTATATTACATTTGTTTACCCACTCTTTTTGCTGCTTATTTCTATTTAAGCTGTTTTATAATTGTATTTATTTATGTGGAACCATGTGATATTCCAATACAGGTATATATATGTACTGATAAAATCAAGGTAATTATCATTTCCTTCTCATTATCATTACTTTGTGTGGGGAACCTTTAAGCTCCTGTCTTCTAGTGATTCATAAATCATATAACAGGTTATTGTGAACTATAGACACCCCACTATGCTATATAGAACACTGTTAATCAAAAATTTAGGAAACTATTTAAGGAGAGGGAAATATTAACTACTCTGATTTGATCATTATACACTGTATACATGTATTGAATTATGACACTGTACTGTAAATTTGTACAATTAAAATAAAAAACATTTGATCCAGGCTTGTGATGTACGCCTGTAATCAAACACCTTGGGAGGCTGAGGCAGGACAATTGAGAGTTCAACCTTAGCAATTTAGCCAGACCTTAAGCAATGCAGCGAGACCCTGTCTCTAAATAAAAAATAAAAAGGGCTGGGGAGGGATGGGGTTGAGGCTCAGCAGTAGAGCGCTTGCCTAGCATGTTCAAGGCCCTGGGTGCGATCCTCAGCACCACATAAAAATAAATAAATAAAATAAAGGTATTGTGTCCAACTACAACTAAAAAATAAATATTTTTTAAAGAAAATAAAGAGGGCTGGGGATGCTGGAGATGTGGCTCAATGGTTAAGTGCCCCTGAGTTCAATCCATTGTATTCCCCAAATAAATAAATAAATAAAAATTTTGAAAATGCAACTTAAAAATATGGTTCTTTGTGGGCACTCAGTAAATATTTATTAGATGCATGAAAGCCCTATATGCACGACCAAAAATACTGTACAAAAATGTACTGAATAAAATGAAAGAATTAGTAATTTAAAAATAGAGAACTGTATACAGAATCTTTTAAAATATTTTTTATAAAAAGCTATCATTTTGTAATGTTTTGAGCAACTAATAAAAAAAAATTTAAAAAAAGCTATCATTTTAATTGCATGTATTTATGGGGCACATCGTAATGATTTGATATATGTACACAGGTGTACTGATCAAAACAGGGTAATTAACATTTTCATCTTTTCAAGCCTTTGAACTCATCTCTTCTAGTTATTTACAAAGTATAATAATAATGGGCTGGGGATGTGGCTCAAGCGGTAGCGCGCTCGCCTGGCATGCGTGCGGCCCAGGTTCGATCCTCAGCACCACATACAAACAAAGATGTTGTGTCCGCTGAAAACTAAAAAACAAATATTAAAATTCTCTCTCTCTCTGTCTCTCTCTCTTTCTTAAAAAAAAAAAAATAATAGGTGAAAATACTTTGTTACTCTTCTTGTTATCCTGTTGAAACAGGAAGAATACTTTTTTGCTGCTGTGACCAAAAGACCTGACAAGAACAATTTTAGAGGAGAAAAGGCTTATTTGGGGCTCATGGTTCCAGAGGTCTCATTGTGTAGACAGTTGGCTCCCTTGCTCTGGGTCCTAGGTGAGGCAGATCATCATGGCAGAAGGGTGTGGCCAAGGAAAGCCGCTCAAGATACGGCACCAGGAAGCAGAGAGACTAAACTCAGCTCACAAACTATAAGCCTCAAAGGCACACCCCCAGGAACCCATCTCCTCCAGCCATACCCAATCTGCCTATAGTTAGCATTCAGTTAATCTCTGTCAGAGATTAAATGCACCAATTAGTTTAAGGTTCTCATAACCCAATCATTTCACCACTAAACTTTCTTGCATCATCTTACACATGAATTTCAAGGTTGGGACACCTCATATCTACACCATAACACTAGATAATTCCTATTTTCTCCTTTTAAACTTTTTTTTTTCACTTGCTACACATCTAATACATATTTGTTGTTGAAAAGAAATATAGCAAAAGAAAGTAAAAAAGACCCTGTAATCTCACCTCATATATAACATTTTATTATATATGATCTGTTTTTTTCAATTAAAAAATTTAAGAGACAGTGGAAATATACTATACATTCAATTTTATAATTTGTAGTTTCTGCATAACAACATAATGAGCACCTTGTCACACTGCATATCAGTTTAATGGCTGTTTAGTATTTTCTTTTTTTAAAATATTTTTTAGTTACAGATGGATGCAATATCTTTATTTCGTTTATTCATTTTTATGTGGTGCTAAGGATCGAACCTAGTGCCTCACATGTGCAAGGCAAGCGCTCTGCCACTGAGCCACAACCCCAGCCCCTAATATTTTCTTGTATGAGTGTATATAGCTCATTTCATCAGTTTGCTCTATTATCAGCAGTACTTAAGAGGGTAAGTTCACATTCTCGCCCACTATGAAATTATTATCATTTAAAAAAATTTTGTCAATCTGCCACACTCATTAAATACCTGTAGTTGAGTATTGTAGTGCATATACCAGGTACTATTTTAGTGCTTGGTGTAGATTTGTGAAGCAAACAAACAAACAAACAAAAAAACCATCCTTGACCTCATTAAACTTATATTCTAGTGGAGGACATGTACATAAATAAAAGTGTAATAAATAAGCAAATCATTTAATATTTTCAAAAACAACAAAGTATTCAAAAAATATCCTGCAAGTTAAAGGAGCAGAAAGTGAGAAGATTGCAGTTTTAATTAGAGATGTCAAGATAAGCCTAATTGAAAAGAGGGCATTGCAACACTTGAATCAAGGAACAGATACTTTAATTTGCAATTGTATGGCTATAACTCATTCTTTCATGTTTATTCTTATGTGCATCATCTGTTCATGTCCTGTGCCTGAATGATCATGATATTTTTAATTTTTTAAATGTTTTTAATTAAAAAAATTTATTTGGAAATAATTTCACACTTACTAAAAATTTTTCAACTCTAGAACTAGCATATATATATATATATATATATATATATATACATACATTATTAACATTTTCCCAATTGTCTTTAAAATAAATTCTCTATATATCTAATATTCTTTCTCAGAACCATTTGAGACTAAAGTTGTGTAATCATGACCTTCCACCCCTAATTCACCTGTAATTTATTTTTGCATGTAGTGTAACATAGCAAACATGACTTTTTCCTGAATGTTTAACAGATTGTATTAACAGCATTTATTAAGTATTTGTGCTCTTATTGTTTATTGGTAATGCTACTTTTACCATATATGTATATTTTTGGTGGGGGATTCAGGGATTGAATTCAAGAGCACTCGACCAGTGAACCATATCCCCAAGCCCTATTTTGTATTTTATTTAGACAGAGTCTCACTGAGTTGCTTAGCACCTCAGTTTTTCTGAGGTTGGCTTTGAACTGTGATACTCCTGCCTCGGCCTCCCAAGCCACTGGGATTATAGGTGTGTGCCACAATGGCCGGCTAGGGACTGGGGTTCTAATACCCCTCAAAAGTCATGCCCCAAGGACTCACTTCCTTGTACTAAGTCCCACCTTCTAAAGATTCCACCACCTCCCAAGAGTATTGGTGATCATCCTTCAACACCTGAGCCTCTGGGATCAGATCCAAACCACAGCAGCTAATTTTTATGTTTTTTGTTCTTTGGGGTTAATCTGTCTGTTTTTGTCTTGTACCATTATCACATTGCATTAAATGTCTAGCTTTACCATTTTTAAATGTCTTCAAAGGGAAATTGGTGTTCACTCATTCTGCATTGAGCCATTCACCATACGTGTTGAGGACTTACTGTGTGCCAGGCTTTGTTCTAGGCACTGATGGTATGATGCTGATCAACATGGTCTGCCTCTCAAAGGGCTTAGAGATGTATGCAGGTAAACAGAAGGGCCATTACAACTCTGCCTGATTAGCAGGACGGTGGGAGGGGTAGAGCACCAAGGACCACATCTGCATACCTTCCTGCCTTTGTGTCCATGCACTCTGCCTTCCCACCTGTCACTGTGGATGGACTTTCAGGCTGAGACCAACCCTCCACCATGCACTAGGTCCTCTCCAGTCTCACCTTCTCAAGGAGTCATTGTAGCAATTCTCTCCTTTGTTTCCTACATCATCAATGTTTCCTACTCTTCTGGATTATTCCCATTAGCTTACCTATATATCAGGTGAAATCCCTATTCTCCTCCAGCTACCCCTATTTCTCTACTCACTTTTATGCCCCGATGGTTGTGTTATCTATATTCACTGTCTCAGATTCTCCTCCTGTCCCATTCAGGTGTTCATCTCTACCACTCCTCCACACCTCTCATGTCAAGGTCATCAGGGACCTTTGTGTGGCTGAATTGTCATGAATGTATTGTCCCATTAATGTAGACTGGCACATTTGTGTCTTTTTACAATTTCAGAATTTATTGAATATCAAAATTCATAAACTCATTAGTGGAGGATATGGTATAACAACCACAAGGAGAAAGAAGGCAAACGATGGGCTCTGGGCTCTGAACTTTCATCCCAGTAACACTGGGTTTCGGGCTTTTACAACTGTTTTCCCGATTTTGACTTTGAACCTACACAACAAGTCTCTAATGATTAAGTCATATAAAACATTCTGCCATGATCAACTCTCATTAAAACCTATAAGAAAACAGACCCCTCTTGTAGCCAGTTGGCATTTTCTCCCCTGAAAATGTGCCTTTCTGCCATTGCTTAGTAAAGACGGCTTGCTGATCCATTGAGGTCTGCTTCAGTTTCTGTTATTTTTGCTTACAATCAGCTACGGTGAGTTTCATCAGATTTGATTCACTGTGTTCCAAGTGCACTTGGCAGTCACACCATAGCAGTTGCAAGTTTTAAAAAATTTTATTTCAATCTTAATTACTAATATCTGTAACACTCTTATCATACATTGCACTTCAAATGGTGGTATTAGGTTTCAGAGGCTAGGAAAAGGGTTAAAGAGGCCACAAGATTTTTTTTTTTTACTTTTATCAAATGCTTATTATTTGTCAAATACTGTTATTTGCTCTATATGCACTACCTCTTTTAATCCTCATGGTTCTCTTTTTTTAATTGCTTTTATTTTTTAAATACACGACAGCAGAATGTATCACAATTCTTATTACACATATAGAACACAATTTTTCATATCTCTGCTTGTATATGAAGTATGTTCACACCAATTCATGTCTTCATACATGTACTTTGGATAATGATGTCCATCACATTCCACTATCATTGCTAACCCCCTTCCCCCTTCCTTCCCCTCCCACCCCTCTGCCCTATCTAGGGTTTGTCTATTCCTCCTATGTTCCCTTTCCCTACCCCACTATGAGTCAGTCACCTTATGTCAGAGAAAACATTCTGCCATTTGTTTTTTGGGATTGGCTAACTTCACTTAGCATTATCTTCTCCAAATGCATCCATTTACCTGCATATGCCATGATTTTATTCTCTTTTATTGCTGAGTAATATTCCATTGTGTATATATACCACATTTTTTTTATTCATTCATCTACTGAAGGGCATCTAAGTTGGCTCCATAGTTTAGCTATTGTGAATTGTGCTGCTATAAACATTGATGTGGCTGTGTCCCTGTAGTATGCTGTTTTTTAAGTCCTTTGGGTGTAGACAGAGGAGAGGGACAGCTGGGTCAAATGGGGGGTTCTTTATGAGATCTTTATATACCCTAGAGATTAGTGCTCTGTCTGATGTGTGAGGGGTAAAAATTTGCTCCCAGGATGTAGGTTCTCTATTCACCTCACAGATTGTTTCTTTTGCTGGGAAGAAACATTTTAGTTTGAGTCCATCCCATTTATTGATTCTTGGTTTTAATTCTTGCGCTATAGGAGTCTTATTAAGGAAGCTGGGGCCTAATCCCACATGATGAAGATTAGGGGCCACAAGATTTAAAGAGCAAAAGCCAAGAGTTGATAAAATGCAAAGAGTCACTGCAGGGGGTCAGCTAAGAGATTAACAACCCAGTCATGGAGCGTTCAGCAAAGGGACCAGATGGAATAGCAGAGATTGAAATAGGCAGCATTAAACAGCAACAAGGAATTGGGCTGTCTTCTGGGGACAGACTCTGAGAAGGTCATCACTGGTGCATCTCCTGAGTGGAGTCCTTGACAGTAGGTTAGGTGGTCCACAACAAGGTCATGGGTGGGTGTTGTCTTGCCAGAGTTTCCAGTGTCCCTCCTTTTTTGGGTCCTGAATGAAGTGGTTGCATTATCTGTTGGTCTAGTGTTTCTGATAAGCTCAAGTACCTGTTTTTTTTTTTTATATGGTTTTGATATGTCCATGAGTCTATGTGCCCCTGATTTAATTTGATAAGTTCACAGGTGATAATTTTTTTTTTTTTTTTGGTGCTGGGGATTGAACCCAGGGCCTTGGGCAGGCAAGGCAAGCACTCTACCACCTGGGCTATAGCTCTAGCCCAGTAATTTTTTTTTTTTAGCACAAGTAAGTTATTTATTAGTACTGGGCTGGGCCATTGGTGGTTATTCGTCTTGACAAGTTTTGTGTGTCCAACATCTGCTGGTTGTCTACTTGCATAGATAAAATTTATGCCAAGCCATTTTAATTTAGCTTTTGTAGTCAAAATGGAGTGACTCAGGGCAGAGTGCAGCCTGCTCTCTATACAACCCATGGGTCAATTCATATTCCAATATTACTTGACCTCCAAACAGCATCTGAAGGTCACTCCTTCCTTGATGGTCACATGGCTTCAGGACCCCACTCTCTTGGTTTCCTTATACCTCACTGGCCATGTCTTTTTGTAGTTCTTCTTTCTATTTCTCCCACCTCTAAATGCTGGCGTGCCCCAGGGCTTAGGCCTGCTTTTTTGGGTGGAGGGGTACTGAGGATTGAACTCAGGGGTACTCGAACACTGAGCCACATCCTCAGCCCTATTTTGTATTTTATTTAGAGACAGGGTCTCACTGAATTGCTTAGTGCCTTGCTTTTGCTGAGGCTGGCTTTGAACTTGTGATCCTCCTGCCTCAGCCTCCTGAGCCGCTGGGATTACAGGCATGCGCCACCGTGCCTGGCTCACAGGCCTGCTTTTTTCTCTGTCTGTTCTCATTACTTTGTTGATCTCATCCTGTGTTAAAATTTTAAATATCATCTCTATAATGGAAACTCTAAATTTACATATTCTGTTCAGACTTTTCTCTTGAACATCAGACTTGTATTTCTAGTTACCTTGCTTGGAAGTCAGATGGGCATCTCCAAGTTTTTCTTTGTCTGTTCATTTCCCAACAATGGTCTCAAACTCAGGATTTTTCTGCTTAAGCCTCCTGAGTAGCTGGAGTTACCGCCATCACATCCAGCTATCTCAGAGTTAATGTGTCCCAAACAGTATTCCTGATGTTACTAAATTGCTCTTCCTATACCTCTTTTAAATGGTGATTCTATTTTTTAAGCTGCTCAGGTCAAAAACTTTGAAGCTGTTCATGACTCTGTCTTCCCTTCATGGTTCACATAGGATCCATTAGCAAACTCGGTTGACTCTGCCATTCACATCTAGGAATGGCACTGTACGCCATCTCTGCGTTACCTTCCTTTTCAAGCCACCTTTATTTACCCCTGAATTATTATTATTTTTTCCATTTTTTATTGGTGCATTACAGTTGTACATAATGATGGGATTTTCTGTCACGTATTTGTACATGCACACATTATCCCACTGGATTTTTATAATAGTCTCTTTATTGTTCTCTCTGCTCTGTCCTGGTTTCCCACCCACTTGTTGGACTATTTTAAATACCATAGGAAGAATAATCCTTCTAGAATGTAAATCAGATTATGTCACATTTCTGCCCTTAATCCAATTTTTACTCTCTAGGGTAAAAATCAAAGTCATTACAACAACCTTGAAGCTTTCCTTATGCTTTTCTCCACATCCCCACTTACTTTTCTGTCTACCTAGCCCCTCTGGGACAGGAGTGACCAAATGTCCTTTCAGGACATTTCCTCAGGGTCTGTCACATCCTTTGGGATTTTGTACAAATGATACCTTTTCAAAGGGGCATTTTTTGAGTATCCTATTTATATTTTAATACCTTCCTATCAGCTAACATGTTCTCTACTTTTTGTTTTGTACTGGAGATTGAACCCAGGGTGCTTTACCACTGAGCTACATCCCAGCTTTTAAAATTTTTTAGTTTGAGACAGGGTCTTGCTAAATTGCTTGGGGCCTCATTAACTGGCTGAGGATGGCCTTAAACTTGAGATCCTCTTGCCTCGGCCTCCTGAGTCACTGGGATAACAGGTACGCTCTCTATTTCTAAAAACGATTTGTGTATTTGTTTATTTTCCCACTAGCCTGCAAGTTCCATAAAGGCAGAGAGTTTTGTCTGTTGTATTCAAGGTTGTTTGTACAACTCTTAAAACAATGCTTAGTATATAACAAGTGTTTGATAAATATTTGTTAAATGAATGAATGTCCTTGGATGTTCAGATGTTTCTGAAGCTTCTACCATATCTTATGGTATTTTTTTTCAAAGTGGTTGATCTGCATTGTTTTAAGCTATTTAACTAATAATATGTTGGACCAATTATTTTATGGGTGTCTGTTTCAAATATTTAAGGTCAAGTGGAAGGAAACGAGACTAGTTTGCGATTGTTGGGTTTTTATTTTTCCAGACAGAGTAACCATTGATGATATAGAGAGTGAACTTACCTAAAAGCAACCAAGGGAGGGGAACTTCTCTGTGGTGCTAAAGGGTTTTTATTTTTTTCCTTCAGTTTTTGTTAATGTGTAGAATTAATAGCAGTAGGAATAACAACAATAAGCTAGGTACTATTATTATTATAGGTGATAGAACTGAAAGTTGGGCCAGTTAGGTGATAGGTAGCCAGTTCTGTGTAGCCTCCTTTCATATTATACCATGTCGGTCTGAAGAACCAATAACTCACAGCAGAAGTTAGGGAACGTATCTTCTGTTATTAGGTTATAAACGACTGTGTTTTCCTTCTTGGGCACTGTATTATTCTGTCACTTTCTCAGATCACTGGTTCTTGGTGCTATGGCTTGAATGTATCCCTCAAAGTTCATGTTCATTGGGAACCTAATTCCCAATATTATGTGGAGATGTGTGGCATGATGATTAAGTCACCAGAGTTCCACTCTCATGAATGGATCAATGCCATTATCATGAAAGTGTTATATAAAAGAGTTTGATTCTGCCTCTCCTTCCCCCAGATCTTTCCTGTGCAACTCCAAATCTGTCTTCCCCTTCTACTTCTGTCTTCCACCATGAAATGACTGAAAAAAAAAAGCCTACTGGAACTGGGGGTCAAAAAAAGCTTCTATTGTTTATAAATTATGTAGCCTGTGGTATTGTGTTATAGCAGCACAAAATAGATTTAGACGTATGGAGGGTCAGCTGCCATATTGTGAGGATACTCAAGCAGCTTATGGAGGAGTCCATAGGGGGAGCAGAGTTCTGACTAACTGCCAGTGAAGTACTGAGACCTGCCTACAACCCATGAATGAACTCTAACTCTATTAGAGTGTCAAATGGTCATAGCCCTGACTGGTAGCTTGGCTGAAACTCTGTGAGAGATCAGAAACCCTAATCATTCAGCTAAACTGCTTCTGAATTCTTGATCCTTAGAAACTGTATGAGATAATAAATGATAATTGTTTTATGCTGCTAGATTTTGGCATGGTGTGTTATGCAGTCCCAGGTAACCAATCCAATATAAGTAACTTGGCTAAGACCATATTGTTGTTAAGTAGTGGAGCTAAAATTTAGATTTGAGTTTGTCAGATTTCAGGGCTTGAGCCCATGTCCACTGAGCTCCACTGCCATGAACTCAGCCACAGAATCTTCCCTGCTCACCCTAGGCCTGTTGAGAACTGTGCCTGAGTCTTGGGGCTTGCTATGGCCTATGGGACTGAGAATAGGGCTAAGAGGTGGCCCCATGACCTCTAAGGGCAGCTTTTGCTCATTCTCTGCATGGGAAAATTTTGGTGGTCCTGGGGATTGAACTCAGGGCCTTGCACACACTAGTCAAGTGCTCTATCGCTGAACTACATTCCCACTCCTTATGTGGGAAAATTTTATGTATTTTAAGTTCCTTTGATTATTTCTATAAGCATTTATGGAAAACACAGTTAAGGTATGGGTTTTCCCCTGCAACATAAGAAAATGTTCAGCCTTCAGGAGTCACTAAACTCCACCATAAAGGGCCAGGTAATAGATATTTCAGGGTTTGTTGGAATAATATAGTTTTTTAAAAATATTTTTATTAGTTGTTGATGGACCTTTATTTTACTTATTCATTTACATGCAGTGCTGAGAATTGAACCCAGTGCCTCATACATTCTAGGCAGGTGCTCCACCATTAAGCAACAACCCCAGTCCCCAGAATAATGTAGTTTTAAAGAATGGTGTCTTGACCCAATTTTGAGGCTCTGGATAGAGAACAGTCAGTTTCTTTTTTGAAGCAGTTGAAAAGTCCACACCCCAAACCATTTTACTTCTCACACTCTGAGCTTCTAGGGATACGGCCATTCTAATTGCCCCAGGAACAGATACCAGATAACCAGTAACAGGCCCTAAGCCTCAGAGCTCCCTGAAATTATTCGAACTGGTCAATCCTAAATCTGATTGCCCAAACCAACCTGTTCCTTCCGAGGAATCTCTGATTCCTTGCTCACAGTTGCTCACAGTTGCCCTTCTCCTCTGCTCCCTGCATGGTGTGCTGTGTTCTCCCCCAGGGACTGTGAGTAACAAAACTGTAAGGTTATTTCTTGTTTCTCCCTTGATTTGCCTCTGGTTTTTACCATACCTCACCTGAGGTAATACAATTACAACAGTGGGTCATACAATTTGGGTCACAGGGACTCCACTTTATTGTCATAGTGTCGAAACAGCCATAAAAAAAAGACAATATAAGGATGAGTGGATGTGATGGTATTCCAATAAAACTTTATTTATAAAAACGAATTTTAAAAAAATGAGCCATGATTTACTGACCCCTTCTCTAGAACATATTCACAGATGTAGATTTTTTTGATGAATAGAAAACGTTAAAAAATTTAATATGTATTAATCAATAAATCACTGCAAACAGATGGTTGATGCTGGAAGATCCTTGTAAGAGCTCCAAAGCCACTTGGTCATACTCTGATTGTTTTGGCCCTGGGGCCTACATTGTAGCCCATCATTATAATATTATAGTTTATTTTATTTATTTATTTATTTAGGTACCTGGGATTGAACTCAGGGGTACTTAACCACTGAGCCACATCACCAGACTTTTTTTTTGTATTTTATTTAGAGACAGTGTCTCTCTGAGTTGCTCAGTACCTTGCTAAATTGCCAAGGCTGGCTTTGAACTTGCGATCCTCCTGTCCCAGCCTCCCAAGCTGCTGGGATTTCAGGTGCATGCCACGGTGCCCGGCTCAGTTTATATGATTCTACTTATTTATTTATTTAGTTTTTAAACCTTTTAAAAAATATTTATTATTTATTTTTTAGTTGGACACATTATCTTTATTTCATTATGTGGTGCTGAGGATCGAACCCAGGGCCTCACACGTGCTAGGCGAGTGCTCTACTGCTGAGCCCCAGCCCCAGCCCTCAGTTTATATGATTTTAAAATGACAGTAGCAAAAATGGAATCAGTGCTGTGTACCAGGCACATGTAAGATTCTTTACACTCATTGTCACTATTAATTCTCCTAAGGACAACTGTATCTCTCCATTTTGCAGATGATAACACTGAGGCTTAGAGAAGCCCAAGAGAATGCATTTGGTAAGCACTAGAGGCATCAATCAGTCTGGGTAGTCTGAATGAAAAGCTCATGTTCCTTACTCGGTTATGCAATTACAGTTCTGTGCTGCCCTTATTTCCTGTAAAGCTTGTTAAAGCCATCCTTTAAAAAAATGTCTATTCGCTTCAGTTACAATTATTTAATTCACTATTTCTCTTGCTAAATAACTTTTAATTTTAGGTATTCCCCAAAAGGATAGATACTTGTTTTTGGTAATTGGATGTGGTACACAGTGACAGGATTGATTTTTGCATTCATTTTAGTTCATAATAGAATATATTAGTTTAGTTGGAATTGTTAATTTCCCCTTGGGGAGAATCAAGTGCCTGAGGCACTGATTGATAAATCAATAAATCTTTAGTGAGTCTGGTAAATCAACTGTCACCCATATGTCAACCTTTTCTCCAGAGTATAGATTTTACCCAGGACAAAGTTGTTTGTTCCTATCATTTTCTCTCTCTAAATTGTAATACACTAAGATATTTAAACAAATCCCTAAGATTGCAAGCTCCCCCACCCCTCTTTTCCTTTTTTAAAAAATTTTTATAGCAATAGGGATCATGTTTTTTTCCTAGCGATCTTAGGGAAAGAACTCAGTTGTTTGCATATTTGCATTTCAACCCTTAACCTCTCCGGAGGACAAATGGCTGTCTGACTATTAAGCCCACAGGCAGAGCACCGGGACTGTGGATTAAGCCTCTGAATGCTGACTAGTTTTGCCCAGCCTTCCCAGCGTGTGTGAAGAATGTGTTTGTAGCTGGGAGGCAAACAGAACATCCAAAGCCGAGCAAGAATTTTGAAAAATAGTTGTCTTATGTATAAATTTATTTTGCTCTTAGTGTTTTATTCTTGCCTGTTTCATTATTCCTCGTTTCTACTTTCTTTGAAAATAGCTTAGTTTTGTTTGATATTCTCATGAGCGAAGTTTTGGTCACTTGTTGTCGAATGCTGCAGTTTTGATTTTTCAATGTTCTTTGTTTCTTTGCCATTTAAAAACCAAGCCATTGATGAGTGGCTCAGATATTTTTTCCCCCCTGGTAGAGAAGGCCTGGTGATTTCTGTGTGGCCTTTGCTCTTCACAAATCAGGGCCTGGTTGGAAGCATTGAGAGGCGACAGCTCAGGTTGGTAGCGCTTATAATAGGAACAACAAGGCTTTGGGCTGTGGATTTATTTCTCTAACAATTTTAAGTTATTATTGTGCTTAGTTTTAGGGCAAAACAAATGTATTCTCTTAACTGGCTCTTTATTCTTTTAGCAAAGAAGCATATGTTGTAGAAGTGTGAATGATATTTGGGTAGGAAAACCAAACTAATTGGATGAATTGGCACGTTGATTTCAGGAGTCTCCAGGAGTAATTTATCAAGAGTCTCTTTTTTATGTAAGGCAATGTCAGTGGGAAAGGCAAAGCCTGAGCCACGAACGATGAAGGAAAATCCTGTCCCTGCTTTCAGGAGCTTAAGATTCTGGATGGAGTGAAGCGTGCCAGAGAATTTGCTCATTGGTGAAAGAAGCCAGTTTGAGAAACCATAGACCAGGTACCATTGGATGAGAACCTTAAATGATGGGTTGCATTTTAACAAGGTAGCAATGTTTGTCATGGCTGTAAAATCACAGGAGAAAAATGTGTGTGTGTGTGTGTGTGTGTGTGCGCCTGTCTCTTTGGTGAATGCTTAGCTATTTACTTTGGCCAGCATACATGGGAGATGATTTTTTAAAACCAATTTAAATTTAAAACTCATAACTCATTAGATCTTTAGGAGAATAACAACCTATATTTTTCTTTGACATGCAATAAAATTAGATCCTTGTCTACAGGGATGATGATGAAATTTATTATAATGTCAAATGTATTATTAGCTATTTTGTAAATAAAAAATGTGACCAACACACAATTTTTTAATTAAAAAATTTTTAAAATTGTTGATACATCTTTATTTTATGTATTTGTTTATCTGTGGTGCTGAGAGTCGAACCCAGTGCCTCACACATGCCAGGCAAGTGTGTTACTGCTGAGCCCCAGCCCCCCAACACACAATTTTTAATTCTTAAAAAATAGTTACAATAATGCTGCCCCCTGGGTCAGCATCCTGGTGTAGTGAAATTCCATTACACAGTCCAGGCTTTCTAAATTTTTATTAATTGTTTGCCTGTATTTTTAGACTGGAAATTTAACACCTCGTCTAGTCAAACATCAGTATTAGCAGCAAATGGTTTTAGATGTTTTGTGTTTTGTGTGGTTTTTTTTTTTTGAGAGGTACCTTCAACTTACCGTTTGAAAATATTTCAATTATAGTACTTAAAAAATATTTTGTTTTAGTCCTAGTTGGACACAATACCTTTATTTTATTTTTATGTGGTGCTGATGATCGAACCCAGTGCCCTGCACATGCTAGGCAAGCACTCTACTGCTGAGCCAAAACCCCAGCTCCTCAATTATAGTTTTAAGAAATGAATGACGTTAAATTGCCTTTCTATTAAAATTCTGCTAATTGGGATTTTTTTGGTTATGCTGCATTATTAGAAGATACAGTAAATCACAGTGCATACTATGTTTATTTTTGTATGGTTTTGAGTCAAAAATTAATATTACTTTGAATATAATCTTTGTGGACATTCTTCTGTGTTTACATCAGAGTGACCAAGGAAATTGACTAAGATTGAGTTCAAAAACAGGTTGAAATATGTTGTTTGTAAATGAAATAGATTAGGATTCAAAGGAAGAAAACTTTTCTATTGGTTTGACAGGTCTTTTTTTTTTTTTACCCCGACCCCTTCCGCCCGCACAGCCCGCCCCTTGACAGGTCTTATTTAGTAATATTTTTGAGAAATTATTAGTAGGAGTAGAATTGTAGCACATCTCTGGGTTAGTATACCCATGGATCACTGGGGGAATTGTAGAGTAATGAGTTCCTTGCTGATTTTGTTTTTGTTTTTGCTCTTGACTTTTGGATTATTTTTTTAAAAAATGATTTTATTATCCTCCCCACGATGGTTACCTTAATATTCAGAATTATTTGAAAATTTATCAAAGTATCATGTTAATCAAGGCCTTTACAATCCACCTGAATAATGTAATTACCTTTGAATATTCTCCATTTATTTTCCCATTATGACCTATCTGTTACTATTGTTGTCTTAGTTTTTATCTTACTCCAATTTTTATTTTTATTTTTTGTGGTGCTGGAATGGAACCTAGGGCCTTGTGCATTCGAGGCTAGTGCTCTGCCATTGAGCCACACCCCCTACCCCAAGGCATTTTTACTGTTATCTTATGAGGTCAATGTTTGCTCATATTTACTGCTTATTTTTTAATATTTATATTTTAGTTGTAGTTGGAAACAATACCTTTATTTTACTTATTTATTTTTATGTGGTGTTGGGTATTGAACCCAGGGTCTTGCATGTGCTAGGTGAGTGCTCTACCACTGAGCCACAACCCCAGCCGCTTACTGTTTATTTTGTTCTTCACTTATTCTTACATTTCTGATGTTCCATGCAGAATAATTTTCTTTATATCCAAAATATACATTTTAAATTTTTTTTAAAAAATGTTGTTTTAATTAGTTATACATGAAAGTAGAATGCATTTATGTACTTTGATAATATATTTTAAAATTTTTATTGGTTCACTGATCATGAAATCTGTTTCTATTTGCCTAGATGCATTTCAACTTTATTATTTATTTTGATTTTGGCATAATTTCAGACTTACAGAAAAGTTTAAGAATAATAAAAAGAACTCTCAATACATTTTACCCATATTATCCAAATATAACATTAATATGCTATTAATACATTGAGTTTACTTCTCATTGTCTGGATAGATTCTCTCTCTCCAATGCAATGTTACTCTTTTTAATCAATAAGTATGTTCTAGGGAATGCATTGAACCTATGTAAATTATATGTTATTCAAACTTTTGCTTATTAGGTTTAGCCTGCTGATTATTCTTGCCTGAATTGGTTATTATTGTTGTACTTATCACATGGAGTTTTCTAATTCCATCATCCTTTTTTTGTTGTTGTTGTTGGTACTGGAGATTGAATTCAAGGGCACTAAACAACTGAGCCACATCCCATCCCTATTTTGTATTTTATTTAAAGACAGGATCTCACTGAGTTGCTTAGCGCCTTGCTTTTGCTGAAGCTGGCTTTGAACTCGTGATCCTCCTGCCTCAGCCTCCAGAGCCACTGGGATTACAGGCGTGTGACACCACACTGACTCCATCATTCTTTCTGTGTTTTTTTTTTGTTGTTGTTGTTGCATTTCTGCTGTCATCTGTCTATCATCTACCCCAGTGTGTGGATTCATGGAATCCTTCTGCTATGGTTTGGATATGGTTTGTCTTCCAAAGTGCTGGACGCTTAGTCCAGTGTTGAGGTGGCAGAACCTCTAGGAGGCGAGGCCTAGTATAAGGTAACGGGGTGATGGGGTGCTCACCTTCATGAATGTATAGTAGGAGTGGCTTGTGTGTCTTGTTACTGAATTAGTTCTTACTAGGGTGGGTTGTTACAAAGCAAGGCCATATATATGTACTCACACATATATGTAGATATATATGTATATATATTTGAGGCCAGCATGGGCAACTTAGCAATATTCTGCTTCAAAATAAAAATAAAATTATACGTGTGTGTGTGCACCTATTAGGTGATAACTTTCTATTCTTTCCTCCCCACAGACCCTGTATTTCTGTCTCTATGAAACTGTATGTGGATGTATTTCATATATTGCATAAGTACAATATCAGTCCTTTTCATTAGTGCATTTTGATTATACAGAATAATGGGTTTCATTGGGGACATATTCATACATGCAAATAACATACTTTGATCATATCCACCAATATTTGTCTTTTTATGTCTGCCCTGGTTCCTGCAGCATGTTTTCAGGGTTCAGACATGTTGGAGCATGTATCAGGACTTTATTATTTTTTTTAATGTCTGAATATTATTTAACCAGATGTATCAACTATGTTTGTTTATCCATTCATCATCTGTTGATGGACATTTGGTTTGTTTCTACCTTTTGGTCCCTATTTTCGTCTAAGAGTTTTATAGTTATATCTCTGATCCATTTTGAGTAAATTTTTTTTTTGTTTACAGATGTAAGGTAAGGTTCTAATTTTACTTTGTGGATGTGAATACCCAGTTTTCTCAGCACTATTTGTTGAAAAGACTGTTTTCTTCAATGCATGGTCTTGACACCTTTGTTGAGAATCAGTTGATCATGTATGATTTATTTCTGTTTTGATTACTGTAGCTTTGAGGTAAAATTTGAAATCAAAGTATGAGTTTTCTCACTTTGTTTTCCTTTTTAAAAGATTATTTTGGCTGTTGAGGGTTCCTGGGGGTGGATGTTTCTGTTTCTACAAAAAACATGATTGTGATTTTGACAGAAATTATATTGAATCAGTGGACCTCATTGGATAGTATTGGAATCTTTGCTGGGTGAATTGGTGCACATCTGTAATCTTAGTTACTCAGGATGCTGAGACAGGAGGATCACGAGTTTGAGGCCAGCATGGGCAACTTAGCAAGATCCTACTTCAAAATAAAAATAAAAATGGCTGGGGAGATAGCTTAGTGGTAGAGCTCCCCTGAGTTCAATTCTCATTATTAAAGAAACAAAAACCAAAACATAATATTCAGTCTCTTGATCCATGAACACCAAATGTCTTTATTTATTTATTTTTCAAATATATATATATATACACACACACACACACGTGTGTGTGCGCATATCTGTGTGTGTGTGTGTGTGTGTATATATATATATATACATATATATATATATATACATATATATATATATATAGTTGTAGATGGACACAATACTTTTATTTTGTTTATTTATTTTATGTGGTGCTGAGGATTGAACCCAGTGTCTCACAGGTGAGGCAAGCGCTCTATCACTGAGCCACAACCTCAACCCCACCAAATGTCTTTATTTATTCCTATTTTCTTTAATTTCTTTCAGTAGTGTTGTTTTAGTCTTCAGTGTACAAATCCTTCATTTCCTTATTTAAATTTATTCCTAGGTAGTTTATTCTTTTTTTTAAAGAGAATTTTAATATTTATTTTTCAGTTTTCGGTGGACACAACATCTTTGTTTGTATGTGGTGCTGAGGATCGAACCTGGGCCGCACGCAGGCCAGGCGAGCACGCTACTGCTTGAGCCACATCCCCAGCCCAGTAGTTTATTCTTGTTAATGCTATTGTAAATGAAGATTTCTTAATTTTCCTTTCAAATTATTTATTTCTATTTCATAGAAGGGCAACTGTTTTTTTGCATATTGACTTGTATATCCTGCAACTTTGTTAAATTTTATTATTAACACTAACAAGTTTCAGGGGAATATTAAGGTTTTCTAAATATAAGATCATGTCATCAATGAACAGAGATAATTTTACTTCTTCCTTTCAATTTAAATGCCTTTTATTTCTTTTTCTTGCTTAATCACTCTGGCTGGAACATCTGGTACTGGGTTGAATTGAAGGGACAAAAATGGGGCATCCTTATTTTGTTCTTGATCTTGGAGGGAAAATTTTGGGTTTTTCGTCATTGAATTGCGATAATAGCTGAGTTTTATTTATTTTTTTTGTGGGTGTTAACATGTTGAGGATGTTTCCTTGTACTCTTATTTTCTTGTCCACCCCACCACCACCCCCACTCCCTGACCCTGGGGATTGAACCCAGGGATGTTTTACCATTGAGCCATACCCCCAGCCCTTTTTATTTCTATTTTTTACTTTGAAACAGAGTCTTATTCAATTGTGAGATTGATCTTGAAGTTGTGATCTTCCTGCCTCAGCCTCTTGAGTAGCTGGGATTATACACCTGTGTATTGATTATTTTTATCATTCATCAATTAAGAGGATCATGTGAGTTATTTCTCTTCATTCTACTTGTATGGTGTAATTCATTAAATTTTTGTATGTTGAGCTGTCTTTGTACTCCGGCAATAAATTCCACTTGGCTATACAATATAATCCTGAACTCAATTTGTTGGTATTTTTTGAGGATTTTTGGGGGGGATATGTGTCAACATCCTGAAGGAATATTGGTCTGTAGTTTTATTTTCTTATGTATTTGTCTAGCTTGGTATCAGGCTGATGTCCTTCTCTTCAATATTTTGGAAAAGTTTAGCAGAATTGATGTTAGTTTAATTTGTTTTTACAGTACTAGGGATTTTGAACTCAGTACTTCACATATGCTAGGCAAGCACCATATCCTGAGCTAGATCTCCAACCTTTTAAATTTTTTATTTGAAGAGAGGGTCTCATTAAGTTGCTTGATCTGGCCTTGAACTTGCAATCCTTCTTGCTTTAGTCGCCTGAGTAATTGGAATTACAGGCATGTGCCACCTTGCCAGGCATTTAATTTAATTTTTTACTGGGACTGCTTTAAGCTTATGTTAATTTAGGGAAACTGACCTTTTTATGATGTTTAATCATCATTTACAAGAACAAGTATGTCTTTCCATTTGTTCAGGTCTGCCTCTGTATCTTTCATGCATGTTTTATAAATTTCCTCATGTAATTTTTGAATATTTCCTAATTTATTCCTAAGTATATTATCATCTTTATTGTTACTATAAATGGAGTTTTCTTTATTTTTCATCTTTATTCTTGAAGAGGATTTTTTTTTCCTGGGTATATAATGTTAGTTTTCTTGAGCACACTGATAATTTTTTGCGGTCTCTTGGAATCCACATTTTTTTCTGTTGAAATATCAACAGTCAGCTAGCTATTGCTCCTCTATAGGTAATGTCTCCTTTTCTGGTTCTTTTGTAGATATTTTCCCATCCATCTTTGCATCTTTGACCATCTGCAGTTTCTTTGTGATGTGTCTTAGTGTGGATTTTTTTTTAAAATTGTGGTAAAAGACATAACTTTTATCATAATCACCATTGAAGTGATTAAGTGTTAAGGACATTCACAGTCTATGCAGCCAAACTCCCGAACTCTTTTGATCTTGCAAAACTGAAACTTTACACCCCTTAAACAATTTCCCATCCCCTCTCTCCAACTCCTGCCAATCGCTATTCTACTTCCTCTATTAATTGGACTCATGTATGTTCTTCATATAAGTGAAATCATACATTATTCATATTTTGTGACTGACTTATTTTACTTAGCACAATATCTTTAAGGTTCAATGTTGTAGCATATGTTGGCATTTCCTCCTTTTTTAAGACGGAAGATATCCCATTGTATGTATAGGTCACATTTTCCATTCATCCATTGATGGACACTTAGGTTGCTTCCACCTTTTAGCTGTTGTGACTAATGCTGCTGTGATCATGGATGTATAAATGTCTCTTGAGATACTGCTTTCAATTTTTTCAGGTATATATCTATGAAGTGGAATTACTAGATTGTATGATAATCCTATTTTTAATTTCTTGAGGAACCACCATGCTATTTTCTACAGGGGCTGCACTATTTTACATTTTACAAGGTACATAATTATTGAATTAACAAAATCTAAAGCTCATCAGACACCTTGGGGATCTTGAATTGCCTCTGCTAATGACACCTGTCACATCTGATCTGAAAACCACAAAAAAGCTATAACTTCATCTGTCCACTTGAGTGCTGGGCCATACAGTGTTCTATACTGGGTTTCTTTTTAAAATAAATACTTGCTTTAAAAATAACTTCATCTACTTTATATCCTCCAAAATGTTTTCAAATTTTAAAAATGTCAAATGGTATCTTCTTTGTTTTAATGTTGCATATAATTTATTCATTTGTATGTTTTTCTTTCATATTTTAATGGGATATTCATGTGGCATATGATTCATTCTCATGAGTCAGAAGTTCCTTTGGGGTATTTATATTAATTGCACTTTTAAAAATAATAAATAAATACTCAAAAAAGTAGTTTTAATTCAGATGTTAAATGCTATGACTATGTTTAAAAATATTTTTGCCATTTAAATAATGTACCCTTAAATGAGGATGCTTATTACTATTATGAATATTATGTAAATATGACTGATAGTAATTTCAGCATTTCTAATATTCATGAATTTTAGAGGTATGTTTTGAATGCTTTCTGTTTGTAACAACAATCTTAGAAATTGCCAATCTTATTCAATTTTTTAATTCAAACCAAAGGTAGAAATACAGTCTATGTGACAACTCTCGAATACATGATTTAAAAATGTGAATACATATGTAAAGAACTGAAACACAAATAACAATACTTACCTCTAATACATATAATACAATCTAGTATTTTCTATCTTAATGCTTTCTATTCTTCTGTAGAAAAATGGAGACCCTTTATACTGATTTTATGGTCTATTCATAAGATTACTACCTGCAATTCAAAAACCACTGTGATAAATGATGAATTTGAAGTGGATAACTAGCAGTGTAAATACAGGAGGATTTAAACTAGTGATATTATTTGTGTGTTCTCAAAAAGAAGTGCTGATGCTGGGTGTATTGGAGCACTCTTGTGATCCCAACAGTTTAGGAGATTGAGACATAATGATTGCAAGTTCAAAGCCAGCCTCAGCAACTTAGGAAGACCCTGTCTCAAAAAAATAAAAAAGGGTTGGGGATGTTGCTCAGTGGTTAAGCACCTTTTAGTATCAATCCCTGATTAAAAAAAAAAAAAAAAAAAGTCCTAAAGAAGTCCTGAATTGTAGTGGTGCTGACTTTCTTTGGAGAGACTACTCTTACCACCACCAGTTTCAAGCTTTTCATGTTTTAATGGTTGAACTCACAAAATTCCTGGCATTGAAAAATGCTTTGTTGTGAGTAGATACAAATGTGTTTCCAGTTCACCAATGGGCTAAAATCTCTGATGTCATATTTTTTTTCCTGAAAATCGGAGGAATGTCCATAGGCAATATAACAATATTGGCACAATAGGTAATACAGTTTAAAAGTCTATAGAGAGCGGATGTGAAGTGGCTTAGCACAAGTAAAACTCAGTTGTGAGGTCATCCTAAGTCCTTTGGACTTTAACATTCATTATGTTCCTCCACAGCTATCTGCAGTTTCCTAAGGGAATCCTTTCTAGAGATCAAGGCATACTAATTTGTTTAGCAATCACAGAGTAATCTTTGCTCACAGTAATTCATAGACACTTTTAATTAAGAAAAAGTACATCAAGTCAAGCTTTTGTCATGGGATATTTTTGTTTTATTGAAACTAACTTTGTATGATTAAAAATTTTTCTTTTTTTTTTTGTACTGGGGATTGAATCCAGGGGTGTTTTACTGTGAGATACATTCCCAGTCCTTTTTTATTTTTTAATTTTTAAATTTTGAAACAGGGTCTTGCTAAGTTACCCAGGCTGGCCCGTAACTTGTGATAATCCTCCTGCTTCAGCCTATAGAATTGCTGAGATTATAGCAGTGCACCACTGCTCCTGCCAGAAAAATTAATTTTAAGTGCCCATGTTTGTCATATTAGAATTTGGATATGCATGCCCCCTTTAAAAAAGCATATATAATGCAAAAAGTTAACTTTACTGTTATTTTATTTATTTATTTTTAAATTTAGCTACCAGGGGCTTGAGGCGTAGCTCAGCAGTAGAACATGTACTTACCATGCAAAAGGCCCTGGGTTCAGTCCCTGGCAGCACCTCCTTCCAAGAAATTTAACTACCAGAAAACTTAAAGTTGCACACAAGCTTACATTATATTTTTATCAGACAACACTAGTCTAAAGGATATATTTTAGACAAAAGTAATGCAATTCTAGGTAAAAGTCTGAGATAAAAGAATAAATGAAGAGCAAAGAAAATAACAAATGTGTGATTAAACCTGGGCAAACTATGGTACAAAACAATAATAATGGCTTTGGGGCTAAAATAAAAAAAATACACGAGAACAGTAACCTGTAAATCTGTGGCAGGGTGATTTGGATAAAAATGATCTGAAGTCCTGTGTTGTTCTGGACTTGCCCAAGTTAACATTGAATAAGTTAATTGTATTTAAAATTCTAGAGTTACCTTAAAAAAAAAAGAACAGAGGGTACACCAGTAGAGGAAGAGAATGGAATGAAAAACTAGAAAACAGACCCTGAAGAAATGTAAGAGAAATTTAATTTCAGATTGTGGAAATAAATCTCTCTACACACAAAACTACAATAAGTATTAATGGAGTAAATATTCCAATTGAAGGACAAAGATCATCTGAAGTAGACCTTAAAAATCATTTTAAAAATTAGCCATTTATAGGAAGCACACCTAAAGCCTAAATATGTAGAACAGTCGAAAATAAAAGTATGATAAACTTATATGTGGCAAATACCAAAGGAAAGATGAGTGGAAGGAAAAATAGATATTAAGGCAAAAAAAAAATCACTAGAAATAGGACAGATCATTACCTAAATGATAGTATACAGTATCTATCCTGCCACAGCTCCCCCACCCCCAGCTAACATTATGTTTTTGTGGTTTATTTAACTGTTATATTTTTCTTTTAGGTGTTTAACATTTCCCATTGGGATACTAAGAAGATCTCAAATTCTACCCAGGAATTTGTGGAAGGTGGAATGCTTATACTGACATATTGGCACAATTGGATCTGAAATTTACTTATTATTCCCAAAATCAACATTAAAAGTGTCCTGTGAAGGAGAAGAGGTTGGGTTTGGTCTGGAGCAAACAATAGTGAGGATGGTTGGCAGTGGTTGTGGTGTTTATTATGCTTAGGAATCTGAGCTTCCCTGTCAATGACCCAGGAAGAGCGCCTAGTCTTCCTTACAGGCATACCTGCATGTGTGCAAAAGGGAGAGAGAGAAGGCTTGGAAGCTGTCAGTGCCCAAGCATCAATTCTATCATAGAGTGATAATTTATTTCTTTTTAACTAGAGTATAACATCCTATCATGTGAAAACATTATGTATCAATTCTTCTACTGGGAACAATGAAATATTTTACTTTTTCACTATTAAGAGTTCTGCAAAGAACATCTCTTTACAGAACCTTGGTAAGAGATTTCCTCAGGGAGAAGACAGGGTGAAGAATTGCTGTATCTAAAGGTGTTCTGGTCTTCAGGTTTACCAGGCATTGCCAGATTGTTCTTCAATGCAATTGTAACATTTTATGCTCCCAAGTCTTGGAGGGGTAGCCTTTGCACTTTGTTCTAAGGTTGGTGGGAGGTCATGAGAAGACTTAGGCAGGATCAGTTTGTAAAGTAGTGACTCTGGCTGCTTTGTGAGGACCTGGGGTTGTTGAATAAGAATGGGAGGAGACAACAGTTATGAGGCTATTGTAATAGGCCAAGTGAGAGTCGTAGTGTCTGGGAGGAAGGAGGTGGTACAGATAGAGATGGTGATAAAAGGTGGGATTCAAGATATGCTTTGGATAGAGGTCTCAGAACTTGAGGATGAATTGAAGGTGGACTGTGACAGATGACTCTTAGTTTTAGCCTCTCTAGTGAAATGAGGAAGACTGGACACCCAGTAGATTGGAGTGCTCAAGAGTTATTTTGGCCATAGTTTGAAATACCTATTAGACATGCAAGTAGAAATATGGGATCAGCAACTTGCTATGCATGTGTGGAGCTCAGGGGCTGGAGAGATACAGAGTATGGGTGGGTGTTTAAAGGTACAGGTCTGGATGAGATTCCCTGGGTGTATAGAAAAGAACAGAGATCTTCTCTGGGGAGCTCCAATTTATTGTTAGGAAGTTGAAGGTGAAGAAGATCCAGCTAGGGCAACTGAGAGCTAGCAGCCAGTGGAAACAAACAAAACTAGGAGAGATGATGAGGCAGCCGCTGCGTGAAGATATTTTAAAGAGGGGAACAATCATTATGTGAGATGCTGCTGGAAGACGGAGATGAGCTCTGCTTAAAAGACCCAAATCATCGGACCCTTTTGATTTTCCTGTATATGAACACCTTAATTTTTGTCCCCAGCATTTGTTAATATTCTTCAGAGGAGGGGAGGAGGATCAAAACCCACCCTGCAAGCTCCATCCTATTCTAAGTATATCATTAGACCTAGAATGAAAAAAGATTCAGAATGAGAAAGTGCTAGAGGCCTCGTATCTGTTGGTAGCCATTTAACCTACCCCATAGTGGCATCCTGGTGTCAAGCAGCTGTGTGTATTTAAAAAAAAGCCCATCTGAATGCTCCAGAGGGCTTTTTATATCATGAGTTAGAACTGTCTGGAAGATCTGATTGGCCCAGTTCCACAAGAGACTTCCAATAGGTTTTAAAGCCTTCTGTCTCATTTCTTTGTGCATTTGCTATTAGTTCAATAAATAATAAATAGAGGAATTACCTAGTCACTAATTTGCTTTTTTTATCAAGTGGAATTCATGTTTTAATATATTGCCATTTTTTTCTATTATTGAACATGTGCTATAATAGGCCTGTAATTCTAAAACTATTTTTATGGTAGTATTTGTTTCTTTATCCGTACATATGTTCTTCAGCTATAGTTGTTGTCAGGATGTTTGTTCATTTGTTATTCTTGTGGATGTCTTCTAGTAAGATGTTTGCTTTCTTCCTGCATTATTTCCTTTAAAAATTAATATTTATGGGCTGGGGTTGTGGCTCAGTGGTAGAGCGCTCGCCTAGCACGTGCGAGGCGCTGGGTTTGATCCTCAATGCCACATAAAAATAAATAAAATAAAGGTATATGTCCAACTACAACTAAAAATATATTTTAAAAAATTTATATTTATTTTTCTCTGATCATGAGAGTAATAAATGATGCCATTTTAAGATTCCTAAATCTTTGCTTTTTATTTTTCTTCTTAAAGAGTAATGTTGTTTTTAACCATTGTCATCTTGTTGGTTAGTGTTGCCTATTAATAGTTACCTGTATTTTCAGGAACTGTTGAGCCATATAAAATTGCTGATATTTGACCACTTTTGGTTTTAGAAATGCTGATTTCAAATGGTTTTAAAAATCTATTAGTTTTTTTTTTGCATTAGTAATAATTCTAAAACTTGCTTATTTAGTCTTCTAATTAAATTCCTGGCTTTAGTTGTCCCAGATTAGTATAATAAAAGCTTAGATAGTTTGCTAAAAACTGATTTCATGTGCTCTTTTTGTTCCCCCCTCAAAGCATTGCTTTCTTGATTTAGCATCTTTTCCTTCAAATTTTTGGAACCGGAGGCCACACATCATAGTTTTAGCTTTTCCTGCACAATGTTCTACAGTTGCCACAGTGCACACGGAGACAGCCATGGAGGTCCACTTTTGGAAAAGAGGTGCATTTGGATATGAACATTGAAGTTACATTAGGTTGGAAACAGCCTGTGGGTGTTAGCAGGTAACTTTACATTTACCAAATCTCTGGCCGGCCTTGGCCTGGGAGAGGACACTTGCTGGCTGCTCTTCCTGCTTCCTTCTTATGTCCCTTCTTCCCCATCCAGGATGATGGCTTGCCTGTTCCACCCTCTGCTCTCCCTTCTCTGATCTTTCTGTTGCCACCTTACTTTATAGGCTCCTGCTATATTGGGGGAATAATAATAATAATAATAATAAATAATAAAATGACTTCTATTTACAGAGGATTTTGTCCTAGGCACTACTTTCTACATTTTAAACTTCCCAATAATCCAATGGTCATAATAGGTGCAATTATAGCACCCATTTTACAGGTGAGACAGGTCTGGCTACATAATTTTTAGAGCCTAGAGCAAAATGAAAATGGGATCTCCTTTATTTAAAGCTGATTAAGAATTTCAAGTCAGACCCCTTTAAAGTGCTGGGCTGCGTGAAACTACACAGGTTGCCCATCTATGAAACCAGTTCCAAGGTGAGGAACCTGAGGCGAGTGAAGGCCAATTGAGGTTCTCACACTTAGAACATGGTGAACTTGCATTCAGTCCAGGGCAGCAGACCCCCAAGGCCAACCTGTCTAACTGCTTTGCTGCACCTGATGGGTCTCTGGTCTTGCTGTGCTCCATCCAACCAAAAGAATGATCTTTTTAAGATCTAAGTCTGACCACATTGCTTTCCTGTGGAAAACTCTTCTATATTACTTTATTTATTTATTTAGTACTCCCGATTGAACCCAGGGACGCTGGGTTCAATAACTAATACAATATAAATGCTATGTAAATCATTGCTACACCATATTGTTCAAGGAATACAGATAAAAAGAAAGTCTGTATGTATTCAATAGGGAGGAAATTTTAGTTTTTACTATTTTTGATCCACATTTGGTTGAATCCACGGTTTTAGAATTCACAGATGTGAAATGTGCAGATCTGGAAGGCTGAGCATATATAGTACACATAGGGGCAAGATTTGAGAAAGTGGAGACTGACCAGGAGAACTAGATTCTATGCTAAGGACTTTAGACTTTATTTAAAGGTAGCAACATAGCTGAGTGCAGTGGCACATGTTAGGTCGGTGGCAGCGACTTGGTGGCGACTTAGTGGCAACTTAGAACAAAGCAGCCCGCGCTGCTTTGAACATCAATCAGATGCCGGCCGAAACACCTGTCAATCAGCCAGATCTCCTGACTAACGCCTGTCAATCAACAGGACCCCCTGGCCAATCCTGGAGTTCAGCCAACTCCCCTGACCAACTCCAAGGGGGCAAGGGACCCTAGAGACACCTTTTCCTGTCCCAAGCCCTTCCCTTCCTGCTGTAAGCCCCATAAAAGTCCAGTCCGGTCGAGCTTCCACTGGGTTTCTCCTCAGACCCTTCCCCTGTCCCCTCTGTGGGTCTGATCGAGTTCCGCCCGGGAGTGATATCTCAATAAAGCCTGTTCAGCGGCCCTTTTAAATCTGCCAACTTTGGTTGCTGCCTGCCCAGCCTGATCTGACAGCACACACCTGTAATCCCAGCAGCTTGGGAGGCTGAAGTAGGATGATCACAAATTCAAAGTCAGCCTCAGCAACCTAGCAAGGTCCTAAGCAAATTGGCAAGAACTTATCTCAAAATGAAATATTTTTAAAAAGGACTGGGGTTATGGCTCAATGGTTGAGCGCCCCTGGGTTCAATCCCCAAGACCAAAAAAAAAAAAAAAAAAAAAGGTATAAGGGAAGAGGTGCATGGGTTATATTATATGCAAATATCATGTCATTTTATATAAGGGACTAGAGTATCTTTGGATTTTGTAATCTGTGGGAAAGTCTGGAGCCAATTCCTCTGTGGATTCTGAGGGATAATTGTATATGCTTTGGTCACCCTGATCTGCTTAAAGATCTCAAATATGCTATACTCTTTCATGCCACCTTGGTTTTCCATGTGTTAGGTTCATCACCTGGCATCCACCCATCCAAGCAACCTAGCATATTCCTTCTTGATTATGCAGCATGATATTTCTTCCTGTCTGAAGCTCCTTGGAGTCACTCTGCTGGAGTTGATGTCTTGCTCCTCTGTGCATCAATATCTTTAAATCATGCCTATTTAAGTGGTTGCTGCTGTATGTGGCAGTCATTTTTTTATTTTTTCATATCTGTCTCTCCTACAAAACTGAGCTTTACTTGGGCAGAAACAGTGCACCTTATTAGTTTTGTGTCTCCTGTACCTACTCCAGGGCTTGATATAGAGTATATGTTAAATCAATGCTGCTGTGTTAGCTGAAGTTTGGGATCAGCCTAAGTAGGGATATGATAAAGGCTGAAGGCATTGACTGTTTTTAAAAATTTGTTCTTTTTAGTTATACAAGACAGAACGTATCTTGACATATCATACGTACATGGAGTATATCTTTCCATTCTTGTGATTGTACATGATGTAGAGTTATACTGGTTGTGTATATATATATAAACACAGGAAAGTTATGTCTGATTCATTTTACTGTCTTTCCAATTCCCATCCCCCGCTTTCCTTTATTCCCCTTTGTGTAATCCAGTGAACTTCTATTCTTCCTCCCCCACCCCCGGAATTGTGCGTTAGCATCTGCTTATCAGAGAAAACATTTGGCCTTTGGTTTTTTGGGACTGGCTTATTTCACTTAGCATGATTGTCTCCAGTTCCATCCATTTACTGGCAAATGCCATAATTTCATTTTTCTTTATAGCTGAATAATATTGCACTATGTATATATACCACATTTTCTTTATCCATCCATCTGTTGAAGAACACATAGGTTGGTTCCATAGCTTAGCTATTGTGAATTAATCTGCTGTAAACATTGATGTGGCTGTGTCACTGTAGTAAGCTCATTTTAAGTCCTTTGGATATAAGTCATTGACTGTTGATGATAGACCCCAAGTCCCACTGATTAACTGCCTGAAAATATGAAGTTAGATGGGTAACTCTAATAGGTTCCTGTTTGTGCTCACTCAGGAGAAAGTGAGCAGGAAGGTCCATGCCTTTTTCTTCTGTGAGGTCCTACCAGATCATGGCATATGAGCCTGTCAGTACCTGGGGTGGTCCCCTGGAGAGACTGCTAGAAACCCCTCTCCCCTGATGTCACCTTGAGGGAAGAGTACATTGTAGTTGTTTAAATGTGGAAGGAAATTATTTTCTTCCCCCTTCCAGGTAATTAGCACTTCAGATTTCAACTTTGTGCAATGGATTGTATTAGAACCTAAATAGAAATTACAAATGCAGCAGATTTGCTAAATAAAACTAAGTAATTAGAAGTCTAAGAAGTATTTTTAAGATTCTTTTTTTGTTGTTGTTTAGTAGGTATGATTTTTATTTCTTCGTCTGCTAAAATTATTGTATGTATGAGCTCTGATGACTTGAACATAAGCACAGGCGTGGATCCTACGGTCAGAGAAAAGATGACATCATTTCTCTTTAACAATGTTGTATATGGGCTCTTTTGTGATCTCTTCCCCAGAATATTCCTTCCCTTTCCATCAGCTTCTTTTGTTGGAAAGCATTCTCTTGAAAAGGTGTTTACTTGTAAAATAAATCACTGCTTATGTAGAAGGCTCTTCCCAACTTTTTTGGAGTTTTGGTTCTGAAGATTCTTTCTCTAGTTCCTGAGAAGAGATGGAGACATCTGCCTTTCTCCCTTTGCCACTGTGGTTCATGGACTGACTAGTCCCCAGAGTCTCTGGCTCTGCTGTGTGTCCCGCACATTGAGAATCGTGCTCTGGAAGATCATGACTGTCGATGCTGCTATCGTGCCTACTGCTGTTATTACTCTTATTATTACCATTTCTTCTACAATTATCATTCATGGGAGTAATCACAAGTGCATTCTCAAGATCTCCATCAATTCACGACAGACCCAAGGGGACTCAGTGGTGCCGATGTCAGATTTAACAAGTAATAGAGGATGCCCATTTACATTGGAATTTTAGATAAATAACAAATAATTTTAAGTATGTTTAGTTAAAATATGTTGTTGTTGTTGTTGTTGTTGTTATTACCAGGGATTGAACTCAGAGGCACTTAACCACTGAGCCACATCCTCAGCCCTATTTTGTAGTTTATTTAGAGACAGGGTCTTAGTGAGTTGTATAGGGCCTTGCTAAGGCTGGCTTTGAACTTGTGATCCTCCTGCCTCAGTCTCAAACCGCTGGGATTACAGGTGTGTGCCGTGGTGTCCAGCTAAAAATTTTAAGTTTAAGTGTACAATATTGGGAACTGACTTATATTATTTAGTTTTTAATTGTCCTATCTGTCCGTTTCCTTCTGACTGAACCGTTCTTGTCTTTGATGACATCCACACTTTGGAAGGTAATGGACCTGTTCATTTGTAGAATGCCTTTCTGGTTGTATTTATTTGATGCCATCTCATATTTAGATTCAAGTTGTGCATTAATATTACAAAAGTGAATCTATGTTTTTCTCCATGTATCCTATCAGGTGTCATAGAATTTTGATTTGTCCCCTCACTGTGATCACTTGATTAAGGTGGTACTTGCCTGGCTTTTCTACTGTAAAGTTACTCTTTTTCCTATAATCAGCATTTTGTGGCAAGGTACTTTGAAACTATAAAGTACCATATCAAACTTCTAATTAATTCATTAATTATGTCAGATTCCAGGTTTCCAATTTTATTTGGTAGCTTATTCTTCATTACTATCATTATTTATTTTGTTGTTCAAACTGTCTCTGACTTGGCCAATGAGAGCCTCTTTAACTTCACTCTGTGGTCCGTTTGCATGTCCCCATAATCATTGAAAATTTCCTTGCCTTCTATAACAATGAGCTATTCTGGGCATATCTTAAGCTTGCTTTGGACCTGGACTAAGTTTTCTTAAGGAGACTTGGCTTGCTCTTTCTTTCTTTTTTATTTTTTTATTTTTGGTACTGGAGATTGAACCCACAGTTGCTTACCATTGTTATGGTCCCCCAAAAGCTCACATGTGAGACAATGCAAGAAGGTTCAGAGGAGAAATGATTTGGTTGCAAGAGCCTTAACCCAATCAGTGACTTAATCACCTGATGGGACTGAGTGTAACTAAAAGCAGGTGGGGTGTGGCTGGAGGAGGTGGGGTACTGGGGGGTGTGGCTTTGGGGTACATATTTTGTATCTGGCGAGTGAAGTTTCTCTCTCTGCTTCCAAATCACCATGTGAGCCGATTTCTTCTGCCACACTCTTCCACCATGATGTTTTGCTTCACCTTGAACTACAAGGAATGGAGCCAACCTCCTATGGACTAAGATCTCTGAAGCAATGAGCCCTCAAATAAACTTTTCTTCCTCTACAATTGTTCTGGTTGGGTCCTTTTAGTTACAGCAGCGAAAAACAACCACTGAGCCACATCCCCAGTCCTTTTTATTTTTTATTTTAAGACAGGGTCTTACTAAGTTTCTTAGAGTCTCACTAAGTGGCTGAAGCCAGCTTCCATCTTGTGATCCTCCTGCCTCAGCCTCCTGAGTTGCTGGGATTACAGGCGAGACTTGTTTATTTTTCAAATGTGGAATGATATTTAGAAACTTAGGCCTGTGTGCTAGGCGTGCTCATCAATATTGTCATATAGTTTTTCCTAAGTTTATGCAATGAAAAGTCAAGAGATATGTGTATATAACATACTATACATATACACATTTGTGTCTACAACCATCTTCTATCCATCCATCCATCCTCCATCCTTCCATCCATTTATTTATCATCTTCCATTTTCCTTACCCATCCATCTAACCTAATCTAACTTAATCAAATGTCATCTATCGGATCTATGAGTCACACCTATACCTCCAATTCCAGTTTGGTACCCCAGAGTTCATTCCAGTTTTTCCACGTTTGTGTCCCTTTTCTCTGGGAGTGAGAAACCCACTTCCTATTATCTTTACTATATGGACTTATTTGCTCAACGGCCCCCTGTATATAGCAAATCTCCCATCTTCCCCGCCACCTCCACCCAGTGCATAGCTGACCTTCTCATTCTGCTTGGGATCTCACTCCCTGGGCTGCGAGCCCCCTACGTGGCTGTGCTTCTTATCTCACTTAGACATCTACCTCCTGTGTCAGTCTGTCCTTCTCACGCCCTCACCTTCCTCGGCCTCTGACTCCCTGCGCAGGGACCTTGCCATCCTTCCTCCACACACAGTGAGGCCTCCTTTTCCTGCTTGGGAGAATCTCAGACTATCCTTCTCAATCTGCCCAGGCTCTTACTTCCTCTGTCAGGCTGATCCCGTGTGGACACTTTGCATCCCTCTGAGGGCTGATACCCCATTCCAGGCCACTCCTTTTGTGTGGATGCCTGTCTCTTCCTGCTCAGGCCCTGGAAGGCCACCTGCTCTGGGAACACTTTTCCCTACTCACTTGAGTCAAGGTTTTCCACTTCCAGCCCTCTGACTGCTCCTACCCTCCCCTCTTCCCCCCCCCCCGATGCTGACCACCTTGCTTTCCCCTACCTGATGTCCGAATGAGGACTGAACTCTTCAGGAAGAAGAGAAGGAAGTGGGGGAAGAGGAAGAAGGAAGAGCTTATCTGATATCTGTGGCACCTAAGAGTTAGTCCAGGAATTCATGCTTGAAAGTTATGCAGGTTATAATCATTGGGGGTCATTTTCTTTCCTTAAGGAGCTCAAGTATGATATTCCTCTATCTTCTGACATTGAGGGTCTCCATTGAAAAGTCTGAGGCCAAGCTGGTCTTCTTTTCTTTAAGGGAAAGTATTGGGGAGTGGAACTTATCTAATTATGTTATATGCATGTGAGAATATGCCACAACGAAACTCACTGCTCTGTGTAATTAATATGCACCAACAAAAAGTCACTTTGTCTTTTTCTTGAATGCCCAAAGAATTCTTTGTAGTTCCATCATTTTATAAATTATGTCTCAGCATTGAGCATTCTGAGTTGATTTTCAGAGATGTGTGGGGTGCCCTGCAAATCCTAAGGGTCAAACTTTCTTTTATTTCACAAAAGATATTAAAATTATAGTTCTTTCAAAAGAACTTTAAAAGTATTTTTCATTTCCTTCTCTTTTCTTTCTTGGTGGACATTGACCCTTTTTGCTTACTTTTTAGTGTTTACCATTTACCATTTTTTTTCCAGAATGCTTTTTCTCTCTCTTTATTTGTTTTATTCTCTTTTTGCTATAACTTCCATCGATTGTTTATGAGCTCTGTAAACTCTTTTCATATCTGCCTATTGTCTGGCCAAACTTAATCTCTGAGTTTTCCTAGTTCTGGTTTATGTTACATTCTTTGTGCCCTGTCTTCTACTATTTTCTTATTTTCTGCAACACATTTTGAAATGTTGGTTTACTATTTTCAAATGCTTCACAGTCAAAAATTTCTGGTGAATATGTATCTTCTGAAAATATGTTATTTGGATCATTTTTCTTTCTTTTTTACATTTTTGAAGGGTGATTGACTGACCATAGTCTTTTTGTTGCTGAAGTCATATTTTTAGGGGGAAGTTTCTCTGTAGGGGGTGGGGGAGGGGTCCTAATGTCTTTTTCTTTTTTCTGCTTTTCCCACAGAATTGTAGAGAATATGGTCATTGTGCAGTCATCTCTTCAGTGCTGTGTGATATTTGCTTCCTTCCGTCTTCTCCTTCACTGGTAGAACATTCTCTCTTTTTTGGCCCCGTGCCCTGCTCTCGTCGACTTGGGCTCTAACGTCGACTTGGGCTCTATTAGCTCAGCTGTTTCTACTCCATGTTGGGTGGCCCCCTCCTGGAAGGGAGCCCCACTGGGTGTTCCTGAGGGTCCCTGTGGTCAGCTACCACGTACCTTTCAACCTTCCTGCAGTAGCCTCAGGCTCCCTGGTGAGTGGACCCTTCCAGTTCATGGTATGGGCCTGGCTGGGTGGTGGCTGGAAGCCCCCGCTTTTGGGACTATTAGTTCTCAAAGTCTCTTGGTTCTCAGCATTTAGGAACCTGCTTTCCCTCCTGCTTCTGGCCCACTGTTGTTCCCTTGTTGCTCTATGGTTTGGTTCCGTCCAGTTGTTTTACAACATTGTTGGAGATTCTTTGTGACCTACTGCAGTCGATGATGGTGTCTGTGGATTTTGTCTTGATCTCTCTCTTTTACAAGGGGATTTGGGGAAATTACAAAATGGGGCTGTCATGACTTCCATCTCACTTTCCTTTATCTCTTTCTTTTCCCCTTCATTTTCATAGTTTAAACCCCATTCATCACAATGCACTTTTTGATTGGGGCTTAAAGAATGCTCCAGGGCCCCATTCTATATAGAAATGACTCATCTCATTCTCCAGGGATGGATTCTGGGCTCTTATCCATGCTGGAAGTGTTGGTAGAACAGAAAGTCAGATAAGGCAATAATGAGTCTTAGCTTTCTTATGAGGAAAGGAAAAGCAAATAGGATTTTCAGAATGTGATAGAAACAGCACATCAATTTTGTGTGTTTTGTTTTGTTTGGGGGTTATCATATGGCAGCATTTACTACTAAAAAACCTGATTCAAGGCCTGATGATGTAGTTCAAGGACACATGCTAGCATGTGGAGGCCCAGGTTCAACTCCCAGCCTGGAAAGGTGTGTGGGGAAAGGCCCATAGGCCAAAGAGTGCTGCATACTTAATTTAAAACAACAAACATTCTGTTTTTTTTTCTTTATGTTTCACTTTATACACTTAAAACTATATATTAGTTTTGTTATATTAACTATGATAATTTTAGTAGTGTCATGATCTGTAATTTTCTGATACACAGGTTCTGTTCTGGGCTTGAGTTTAGAAGTATCTTTAGAGTTAATATTAGCCATAATTTTGTATTTGGGTGGGGACTGTTGTCAGAGTCTGTTTCAAACCCTTCAATTTACTTGTCAACTGTCATTTTCTTGGCTATAGTTGTAATAAGTATTCTCAGATATCTTTAAGAAATTTTTAATGTCTTGTAAAATATAATGTACAATACTTGTATTATTTGCTGTACATTATGATTTCTTCTAGTAAAACATGAATTTAATCTCCAAAATTGTGTTCACTGTATATAACTCATTAAATTTTTTATTTTTTATTTTTTGGTGCTGGGGAGTGAACTCAAGGGCACTAGAACACTGAGCCACATCCCCAGCCCTATTTTGTATTTTATTTAGGGACAGGGTCTCACTGAGTTGCTTAGTGCCTTGCTTTTGCTGAGGCTGGCTTTGAACTTGCAATCCTGTTGCCTCAGACTGCTGAGCCGCTGGGATTACAGGTGTGTGCCACTGCGCCTGCCTAACTCATTAAATTTTGATATATCTCAATTATGTGGGAGGAAAAAGCAAATCAGAAGTAGGAGAAAGTAGGTAACTTGAGTAGAAGCTAGAAAAAAAGAGCATTTAGTCAAATGCATCTGACCAAGTAGAATTTATATCAGTAATGTAAGCTTAGTTTACTACTTGAAAACCAATCAATGTACCTAATTATGTTGGCCAACTACAGGAGAAAAACCAGTTCATCATCTCTTTAAACACTAATAGGCATTTGATAACTTTCTAAACCAATTCAAGATAAAAATTAGCAGAAAACTAAGGTTAGAAACTAACTTTTTAAAATCAATCCACAAGGGCTGGGCATGGTAGTGCATGCCTGTAATCTCAATGATTTGAGAGGCTGAGGCAGGAGGATCATAAATTCAAACCAATCTCAGCACCTTAGCAAGGCCCTGAGCAAATTTAGCAAGACCTTGCCTCAAAAATAAATAAATAAATAAACAAATAAATAGAAGAAAATAAAAATAATAAATAATGGTGATGTGGTTCTGTGATTAAGTGTTCCTGGGTCCGATCCCAATGCCCCCCCCCAAAAAAAAAAATCTCATAAGGGACATTGAGCATCATACTTAAGTATGAAATATTGAAAGGTTTTCTCCTAAGATTGGGAAAAGGATGAAGCTATCTTTTCTTATTCCTGTTTGTCCACAGCTGAATGGCCCTAGAGAGACCGGCCAATATCAAAATCCAACCAACCAGCCAAATGAAAAAAAAAAAACCCTACCAAAAACAACAATAAAAAGAAAGAAATGTTAAAATAAAGATCATACAAGAAGCGACACTGCCTTAATTCACAGGTGGTTATTCATGTAGAACATCCTAAGTACCTCTGAAATCTTACAAGAATCAGCAAACAAATTTAACAAGCATGTAGACTCTGTTTTAAAAAAGCAATTATTTTTTCTGTAATTTGTGTTTTCAGCAGAACAGGGGAGGCCAAGCCTGATGATAGGAGCTGTGAGAGAGCAGAGGCTTTGGTTCTAGGGAAGATGCAGTAGGCACAACACCCACTTGTCCTCCACCAAACCCAACTGACAACCCCTGCGCAGAATGTGTCCAGCAGTTACCTGAGAAATCCAAAAGGCAAATGGTTTCAGGCTCCTTTGGGAAGGAAACTAGAACACTAAAGTCCAACTAGTGGAGAGTTCTGTGGGTGTTTTTTCTCTTATATGTTCCAACCTGAGCTCTGTAATTGCACACTAGAACAGACAAATGTGAAGGAGAGGCCTCTACTTTTTGCTTAAAGGGCAGAAGGGAGCCTAAAATCTCCCCTGATTTGGTGAAGAACATAAACTTACAGCTTCAAGAAGCATGGTGACCCCCAAATTAGAAAAACTCAATGAGTTCTACACCCAGATATATCATAACAAAACTTCTAAGAAGCAGAGAAAGAAAATCATGAAAGCAGCCAGATAATAACAATTTTATATTTGTGCAGTGGTTAATTTTACATCCACTTGGCTGGCTACTGTGCTGAGATGTTTGGTCTAACATTATTCTCAATGTTTCTGCGAGGATACTTTTGAATGAAATGAACATTTAAATTTGTGGATTAAAGCAGATCATTCTTTGTAACATAGGTGGGCTTCTTCTAATCAGTCGAAGGCCTGAATGGAACAAGAAGATTGACCTCCTCCAAGCAAGAAGGAATTCAAGGTGTGTGGTTTTGGTTCCTGAACTGCAGCATTGGCTCTTTCTTGGATCACCAGCCTCATGACCTTTGAACTTCAACTGTAACATCAGGTCTTCTCTGGGGCTCCAGCCTGCTAGCCCACCCTGCATTATTATTATTATTTTGAGTCACTTTTGTCATTTATATTTTTCCACCTTTTTTAAACTGGTGCATTATAGTTTTGCATTTTGATGGGATTTGTTGTTATGTATTCAATATTTGTAATATAACAATATAATTTGGTAACATCACTCCCCAGCACTTTCCCCCACCTCCCCCACCTCTGATCCCTTGGTCCCTTTCTCTACTGATCTCCCTTTGATTTTCATGGGATCTACCCTCACCTTTGTTTTCCTTTTTTCTCTCTAGCTTCCTGATATGAAAGAAAACATAAGCCCCTTGAAGTTTGACTTATTTTGTTTAACATGATGGTCTTTAGTTCCATCTGTTTTCCTGCAAGTGCCATACTTTTATTTTTCTTTATGGTTGAATAAAACTCCATTGTGCATGGATACCACATTTTCTTTATTCATTCATTTGTTGATAGACACCTCGGCTGGTTTCATAGTTTGACTGTTGTGAATTGTGCTGATGTAAACATGGAAATGCACGTATCCCTGTTCTAAGATGCATTTAATTCTTCAGGATAAATACCAAAAAGTGGGATACTGGGTAACAAGGTGGTTCCATGCCTAGTCTTTTGAGGAGCCTACATGCTGATTTCCATAGTGGTTTACTGATTTATGGTCCCACCAACAATGCAAAAGTGTTCCTGAAGTGGCACCCCCTTTCTCCACAGAAAAGCCCTCTTCACCATGGCTGATTTTAGGACTGTCAGCAAAAGAGTCTCTGCAAAAGAATCCAATGTAGATAAACTTCCTATTTTCATATCGCCCTGTTTTACTTGGCCACTGGTCGGGAAGATATCAGTACTCTAGGTGCTGAACACCCCCTTACTAGTTTTTCACAAACATATCCAGTATGGTACTTTGTAGAAATGTGCAAACAAGGCCTCTGGCCTTGAGCTGGGGTTTCACAGAGATGCCTACATTTTTAAGATAAATTACAACTGGGCTCCATGGTAACAGCTGGCAGGGGGAGGAAAGAAAGGGGAGAAGAAGCTCTCCCCTTCTCAGGTGTTGATCTTGAAGGGTTAACTTGCCCAGAACAGTGAAAGAAAAAGCTGCTTTTATGTGAACTTCTGCAGACTGGGAACTTCTGAGCTCCTCCCCTTACATGCTGGGTATAAAATTCTGAAACTCCCTGAACTTGGGGTTCAGGGAGTTAATTGATTACAGCAAAAGCTGTGCCCTCTAAACCTGGCTGCAGCCAAATAAAACTGTTTTCTGCTATCTTTGGTGCCTTGCCTCGTCTGTCCCTACAACATTCCTTTTCCTCCACAACCTCTCCAGCATTTATTATTGCTTGTATTCTTGATGACTGCCATTCTGACTCCACCCTGCACGTTTCGGACTTCCCAGATTCCATAATCACAGGAGCCAATTGCTTAAAACAGGTCTCTTTCTGTGTGTGCTAGTGAGTGTGTGTGTGCATGTGTCTGCACACACGTCCTATTCACTTTGTTTCTCTGCAGAACCCCAACTAACACAAGAGAGCAAACAATGACTGTGAATTTATCATCAGCTACCATAGAGGCCAAAAGGCAGTGGAAAAAAAACTTTTTTTTTAAATGTTGAAAAAAAACCAAAAAAGTGTTAATCCAGAATTTCCTATCTGAGGAAAGTGCCCTTCGCCAGTGAAGGTGAAATAAAGTCACTCTCAGATGAAGGAAAACTAAGAGAATTTGTCATCCGCGGGTCTGCTCTGATGAAATGCTGAAAAAAATTCTTTAGGCAGAAGGCAAGTGAAACCAGAGGGAAAATTGGGACTTTAGGAATAAGAAAAAGTAACACAGATGGAAGGTGTTCGAATAAATACAGCAGGTAATTTCCCTCCCTTTAAATTCTTTAAAATATGTAGGGTGAGTGAAAGCAACATGAGAGCATCATCGGGTGGGACTTAGTGCATTTAGATGCAATAGCAGTTACCATGGAAATAAGGGTAAAGGGTCCTGTTTGGGAATATGATTCTCCATCTTGCACATTGGTAGAGGATGATGCCACTGAAAATAACAGAGAAAGAACACCCCAAACCCTCTCACCCACCACAGTACTGCCCAAAGTCATCAGAATCAACTTTTCAGACCCGTGGCTGAACCTCAGCCAAACAGTGAATTTTGTGGTGGCTTAATTTTCTCTCTTACCATCTTTCTTCTTCACTCCATGGTCTTGAAGACCCAAAGCTTGCCAATGTGGTGAAAAACAGCAGGCCGGCAGCCCCGGGAGAAGGCGGATGGTATTGAAGCTCCTTTAAAAATCCTTTATCAGAGAATTCTTTTTTTTTTTTTTTTGATGGTGCTGGGGATTGAACCCAGGGTCTTATGCATTTGAGGCAAGCATTCTACCAGCTGAGCTATATCCCCAGCCCTTTTTTTCAGAGAATTCTATGATTTGACCTATCTGGTGGTTCTCTGGAAGTCCCACTCACAAGGCTGTCTTTATTTGACCTGATTGTAGCCCAGGGCAAGCAGCTATTTCCTGGAGGGTATTTGTGGAAAGCATTCAGTGGCAAATGTTGAACAATGCAGTAGCATGAGGTGGTTAGGTAACAGATGAGGCAAATAATATATTACTCAAAAGTCATAAAAGGAAAAGATGGAGAATGATAAATTCCTAGGGGTCTTTGAAAAGCTCCAACATTTTCCTGGGAATTTAGAAAGTCATGAACATTCATAGGGCTGTGTGTATGCCCAGGGCTGTGCACATGTTCAGAAAAGACCCCAGAAGGCCCAAGTTCTTCTCTTTGACTAACTTTGAGCTTTTTGTAAAGAAACAAGGCTAAGGCAGAGTTGTAAATCATCTCATTCAGTCTTACTGAAGTTGTGCCTCAACATTCACACAGAGCCCCTCAGCAACTCTGGGTGACTTTATGGTGTTCGGGGATTTAAAGAAATCTCTGTCTAATCATTAGAAAACCACAAAGCTAACTGAGCAGTGATTTCAGTGAATACAGACTTTACAGTTCAGAAGAGTCACCTAACAAACAGCAGCAAACCCTGTATCATATTATTTTAAAAGTCCAATTTTCAACAAATATATGAACATTCAAAGAAAAAAAGAAAGCACAGACTATGTTGTGGTGTAAACTGATCAATAAAATCAGTAAGAGTGTAAGTTATAGGTTATAGATTAGTAAAAAATACAGATTATAGATATAAGATTTTGATAAGTGAGATAAGACAATTATAAAGCAAGAATTGTCATAGACAGGCCTAAGACTCCATTCTGTGTCTTCTATAAAGAAAAACTATTGTATGACCCATTTCTGAAAAACAGAAAATGAAAACTGTCTTCTTATAAAAAATTGTTTTGGGGCTAGGGTTGTGGCTCAGGGGTAGAGCGCTCGCCTCGCACGTGTGAGGCCCTGGGTTCGAGCCTCAGCACCACATAAAAATAAATAAATAAATAAAATAAAGTCATTGTGTCCAACTACAACTACAAAAATAAATATTAAAAAATTGTTTTTCTGTACTTTGTACCCCACAGAATGTACCCAACTCAGGACATGGTGGTGGCCGTCCGTGGTGAGCTACATTCTGGGTTTGAATACATTTATGGGTCTACATGACTTTGAAATAGATTATCATCCCCGCTCAGCTGAAACTAAGGATACGGTTGTCTAACACTTGCTCAGACCTGAGATGCGGTTAACTAAATTGTAAGCTAACTGCTTTTATTAGCTTCTGTAACTTGCTTGCTTGAATGATGCTGAGAAAAGCCCCTGAGTTGTGGTTTTTGTTCTTAAATTCCCAAGAAGCCAGGAAATTGCTGTTCTCCCAGAGAGCATCAGTCTCTACAGGTGGGTGACAGTCCCTGGCCAGGTAAATAAAGCTCTCTTTTGTTTGAATTCGGACTTAGAGTGTTTTCTGAGGCAGCTCCCCATTATTTGGGAAAAAAAAACAATAGGAATTGTCCCGGGGGAAACTTGGACATTAGACTCATTATACAAGACTTCAAACCAATTATTTTAAAAATATGCAAAGAATGAAAAGAAACTATAAGAAAACTAAAGGAAGATGTCAAAATAATGTCTAATCAAATAGAGAGTATCAATAAAAAGACAGAAATAATAAAAAGAACCAAGTAGATTCTGGAATTGAGAAGTAAAATCCCCCAAATTAAAAATTCACTAGAGCTTGGAGTGGTAGAGCACATTTGTAGTCCCAAGGACTTGGGAAACTGAGGCAGGAGGATTGTAAGTATGAGGCCTGTCTCAGCAACTTAGCAAGGCCCTAAGCAACTTAGTGAGACCCTATCTCAAAACCAAAAAAAAAAAAGTGTTGGGGATGTGGCTCAGTGGTAAAGTACCTTTAGGTTGAATCTGCAGTGCATGCACATGTGTGGACACACACACACACACATACACACACACATTCACTAGAATGGCACATTTGAAGAGTAGAAGGAAGAATCAGTGAATTTAAAAATAAGATAATTGAGATTATCCGAGAACAGAAAGAAAAGAAGATAAATAAATCTGAGTATATTCCCAGAGACACGTGGAGTACCATCAAGCATATGTATTATGAAATTCCAGGAGAGAAGATAAAGAAAAAGACAGGAAGGTCATCTGAAGAAATAATAGCAGAACAGTTCTAAAACTAGATGAAAAACCTCAAATCTGCATATCCAAGGAACTCAACAAACTTCAAATACAATAAATTCAAAGAGAACCACATCTAGATACATTATCATTAAACTGTCAAATTCCATGTTTCAAAAATTAAAAAAAAGGCCAGGCTCAGTGTTGCACCACTGTAATCCCATTAGCTTAGGAGAGTGAGTCAGGAGGACTGCAAGTTCAAAGCCAGCCTCAGCAACTTAGCAAGGCCATAATAAACTTAGTGAGATCCTGTCTCAAAATAAAAAATGTCTGGGAATGTAATTCAGTTGTAAAGCACCTTTTGGTTCAATCCCTGGTACAAAAGAGAGAGAGAGAGAGAGAGAGAGAGAGAGAGAGAGAGAGAGAGAGAGAGAGAGAGAGAATCTTGAAGGCATCAAG
>NW_026000205.1:12521366-12543220 GCF_001458135.2 Marmota marmota marmota
AAAAAGAGAGAGAGAGAGAGAGAGAGAGAGAGAGAGAGAGAGAGAGAGAGAGAAAGAGAGAGAATCTTGAAGGCATCAAGAGAGAAGTGATTCATCACATACAAGAGAGCCTTAGTAAGGTTAACAGCTGATTTTTCATCAGAAACCATAGAGTCCAGAAGGCAAGCATTGATATATTCAAAGGGCTAAAAGAAAGAGTTTGTCATTCCAGAATTCTTTAAGCAGCAATATTTGCTTTTCAAAAATAAGAAGTATTCATGACATTGCCAGATAAACAAAAACTGAGCATTTTACACATGAAGCTAGTGACACGCCCTACAGACAATACTAAAGGGAGTACTTCATGCTAACATGAAAGGCACTAGACAGTAACTTAGATCCACAGGATGAATAAAGAGCACCAGTAAAGATAACCATAAGCATATATAGAAGGCAGAGAGTTACAAAGTATTGTTTGCAACTTCTTTTACCTATTTGATTAATAAGACAACTGCATAAAGCAATAATTACAAATCTGTACTGATGAGCATATAATATCTAAAGATAATTTTTATGATAATAATAGCACAAAGGAGGTTATGAAGCTGTATGGGAGAAAACTTCTGAATATTATTGAAATAAATTGACATTCTGATATTATTGAAATTAAATTGGCATTATTCTGAACTAGGTTGTTATTCATTAAGATATTAACTGTAATCCATTAAGAAAATAACTAGAAATACAGACATATAATAAAAAGTGATAAGGGAATTAAAATGATACAATGGAAAATATATACATAAAAGAAGGTAGTAACAACAAACAGAATAATGAAAACGACATAAAACAAAACAAAAAATGGTAAATGTAAGTTTTAACTTATCAATAATTGTATTAAATATTAAAAAAATATTTTTTGAAATTGTTGCTAGACCTTTATTTTTTTATTCATATGTGGTGCTGTATGAATAAAAAATATATTTTTTTATTCAAGTATGAATTAAAAAAATTTTTTTTAAATTCATATTTGAACCCAGTGCCTCACACATACCAGGAACTGCACTACCACTGAGCCCCAGCCCCAGCCCTAATTGTATTAAATATTAAATGATTAAACAATTGCAATCATACAATATTCATTCTAAGAATGCTATGAAAATTTAAGTAAGAACCATAACCCCACTAAAAACCAAAAACACTATCCAAAGAGCTCTAGTAAACCCCACTAGATACATTAAAATGGAATACTACACATATTCAAATAATTGAAAGCAAGTAGGAAAGGCGACTAGAGGAGTGAAAAACTGGGAAAAATAGAAAACAAAATTTAGGCCTTAATACAAAGGTATCATAGTAAATGATCTGCACACACTAAGAGTCAGATTGTCCAAATGGTCTAAAAAGCATTGATTATATGCTATTTACAAGAGCTTACCTTCAATACAATGATATAGATATGCTAAGAATAAGATACTAGAAAAAGATAACTATGCAAATACTAATCAAAATCAAGTTGGAAGGCTAAGGGTATAGCTTAGTGATAGAGTGCTTGCCTAGCAAAGCAAGGCCTTAGGTTCAAACCCCAGCACTCTAAACAAACAAACAAACAAAAAACCAACAAAACAAAACAAAAAAAAAAAACCCCAAGCTAGAGTGGCTATATAAAAATCAGTCAAAGTAGTCTCCAGACAAAGTAGTCTTCAGAGGGAGGAAAATTACTAAAGATGATGTACATAAATTTAAAGGAGGAGGGGAAGTGTTGGGGAGTAATATTGGCCAAACCATATTATTATATTGTGTGCATGTATGAATATGTAACAACAAATCCCATCATTATACACAACTGTAATGCACCAATAAAAAGGGTGGAAAGAAAAAAATGATAATAAATAAATACATTTTTAAAAAAAGAAAAAATGTATATGCATCCATCAACAGAGATTTGAAGTGCATGGAGCAAAAACTGATAGATTGTAGAGGAGAAACTCCATATTATAGTTGGAGACTTCAGCACTTTTCCCTTAGTAATTTGTAACAAATAGGCAGAAATTCAACAAGTGTATGGAAGAAGCAATCAATAGGAAAATGTATTAACTAAGATACACCTATCTTGTGTTATAAAACAAATCCCCCCCAAATTTTTTCAAAATTAAAATAATATCAAATGTGTTCTCTGACTTGATTTAGGAAAAAATGGGGAAATTACAGATGGTGATTAGAGACAAGTTATATTAGCTTTCTGATGATGCATAGCAATATTACTGCAAACTTAGGGGCTTCAAACAGCACACATTTATTACCTTAACTTCTTATAGATCAGGAGTTCAGACAAAGTGTAGCTAAGTCTTCTGCTTAGGTTCTGATGAGACTGGGATGAAGGTGTCACCCTGGACTGGGTTCTCATCTGGAAGTTTTGGGGAGGGATGCACTTCCCACTCCTGTGGTTGTTGGCAATATTCTGTTACCTTATGTGTGTGTGTGTGTCCACACATCTTTATTTATCTTGTATAAAACCTATACATTCTGTTTTTTCTGGCTGTTGGCTAGAAGTGTCCTCAACTAATTCACCTCCAGTTTTTTGTCACTTAGGGTTCTCACAACATGGCCATTTATTTCCTCACAGGCAGCAAGGGAAAGACTTCCAAGAGTGAATCTATTCCTTCCAAAGTTGAATCTATTTTTTTGGTACCAGGGATTGAACTCAGGGTGCTTAACCACTGAACCACAATCCTCAGCCCTTTTTTTGTATTTTATTTAGAGACAGGGTCTCACTTAGTTGCTTAGAGCCTCACTAAATTGCTGAGGCTGGCTTTGAACTTGCAATCCTCAGGCCTACAGATGGTCCTCCACTTGCTGTGGCTCAATTTAGGATGACTCAACTTTACAATGGTGCAAAAATGATACACATTCAGTAAAAGTATGCTTCAAATTTTGAATTTTGATTTTTCCCCAGCGAGTGATTTTCAATGACACTCTTGTCAAGCTGGATAGTAGCAGTGATGATTCCTGCAATCATGAGGAGGAACAACTGAGACCCCAGAGGGTATCGTGTTGCCCAATTGTAGACTAATGTCTGTGTTCTGAGCATGTTTAAGGTAGGCTGGGCTAAGCTCTGTTGTTAGGTGTGTTAAATGCATTTTCGATTTTTGATATTTTCAACTTATGATGGGTTTTTCAGAAGATAACCTCATAGTAGGTCAAGGAACATTAGTAACTCCCTGTGATTCGTGGCTCTGCTTGTGGGCTCTTGGTTCTGTCTCTTGAGTCATCCAGGTCAGCCTTACCTTGTCATGAAAGATACACTTGCAGCTGAGCAGTTCAGTCAGCCTGCTTCTGGTGATTAGCATTTGGGGAGGGGGCGGGGTCCTACTGCTTCATTTTCTTGTTTATTCTTCCCCCCTCTAAGTTCCTGCTTCTAGTGATATTGCTGATTTACTTTTCTCAAGAATTTTGTGGGCTTTCTTATAGATTTCATTGAGATGCGTTCCATTTGTAGTAACTCTTCCCTTTTTGAGAAAAGCCCCCCACCCTGTACCTGGGGCTCCACCTAGAGGTTTGAGGGATGCTTTCCTTTAGCTCTTATAGGCTCTGTGGTTTTATTGAGAGGCTATATCATGTCCACTTTCAATCTCTTCAAAGGGAAATCTGTGAGACTGAATACTCTGACTTTGGATCTTTCTGAGGTTTTAGAAAAAGATTGTAAGTCGTACCTTCAGCTTCTTCTCTAGAGTGGGTGGATGTCATTTGGTATTATTTGCTATTTGGAAAGGCTAAGAATTTTCAAAATAATAGAATCTGGTCCCTCTTTGTTTAGCAGTTCCTTTACCCATTCAGTCCCAGGTGTTTGATTCTATGAATGTAATAAATATTCAAATATTATTTCAATGTTACCATAATGGTACATTGATTGTTCAATTTAAGCTTTTATAAGTGTTCCATACCTGGGACTACAGGATGAAATGGGTTGATTTCTCTCCCTTTTCTCACATTTTACTATAAGCATCACAAAAGAAATCAGGGAGCTACCTTTAATACTTGGTTCAGAAATTTCCTTAGCTAGATAACTGGTTCACTTACAAGTTCAGCTTTCCACGTAACTGCAGGAGAAAATTTAACTAAGAATTCTTCTATCACATAACAAGAATTCTGCCCCCCCTTTTTAATCTTTTATTTCCTTCTGAGGAGATACTAACCCATGTCCTCTAAATGTCCTCTAAATTCAGATTTCCTCTTCTTTAGTGCTGGGGATCCAATCCAGGGCCTCGTGCAAGCTACGTGAGTACTCTGCCAATGAGCTAAATTTCCAGCCCCCCAAATTCAGAGTTCTATTAGCAATCTGTTGAAGGCAATTTAGGCTTTTTTCTTTGATTCTTATCAAAATTATTCTAGTCTTTACCACCACCATATTCTTTTTTTTTTTTTTTTTGGGAGTATACTTTATTTATTTATTTATTTTTTATTGTGGGTTGTTTCAAAACATTACAAATTTCTTGACATATCATATTCGACACTTTGATTCAAGTGGGTTATGAACTCCCACCTTCACCCCATACACAGATTGCAGAATCACATCAGTTACACATCCATTGATTTACAAATTGCCATCCTAGTGTCTGTTGTGCTCCGCTGCCTTTCCCATCCTCCACCCTCCCCCCTCCCCACCTCTCCCCTCCCCAACCACCACCATATTCTAAAACCTCCACCATAATTTTAGATATTTGTTACAGTAGCACCAGGTGCCAAAATTTAAATATAAAATACAGACATCGGTCTAGAAGAAAGAAACCCCCCAAATGATCTATTGGGGTAGGGGAGAAAAAAAATCTTACAGACTATCAGCAGACTATCTTCTATTTTTATTCTTTTTAATGCCACCTTTTGATATATATTTTATAATGTACACAATATATCAGCAAAATATTCTAAATAAATTATAAATAGTAATATATATCTATTTGAAAAGCATGCTAGCAAGTTTTTAACTGACAAGATATCAGTTAAAAGGTTAGTGAAGTGACTTTCTAATCTCATAAGTCTGTATTTGGGGAAATTCTATCAAATTTCTACAGTGATTTTTTTAAAGTGAGCATTTAAAACTAATTTTCTGCTCAAGACCTCACATTTATGAGGAGGTATGACAGATCAACTCCAAAGTTCTATATGATTAAAAAATGTTTTTTCCTTTCTTTTATGGTTTAAAAATTATCTTTGCAAAACTCTCCTGTTAAAGCAAAATATATAGTAATGATAATTTCAATGCTTATTAATTTTCTCTAGTCATGGTAATCCTATTTTACTATAAATAAATGTGATATGTAGGGCTGGGGTTGTGGCGCAGTGGTAGAGCGCTTGCCTAGCATGTGTGAGACCCTTGGTTCAATCATCAGCACCACATAAAAATATAAATAAAATGAAGATACTGTGTTAAAAAATGTGATATGTAATTCAGTTTAATTTGCTTGACTTTAACTTAAATACTGTACCATTTTATTTTTTCATATTTGGGCACCTTACTGATTTACAGCTTAGCCTACTTTGAAAAAAAATTCAGGTCCAATAAGCTCTGAACTGAAGCAATCTTCATGAGAAGAGTTTGATAGTCTTTTCTTTAATAATGTTCAAATGTTTTTAGACTCAACCATGATACCATTTTATTTGTAATTCTAAGCTATTCTCCGGACCTCAGGAATCCCGCAGTAGATATTGCCACTGAGACATACCTGGAGATGCCCTATCGATTGTGTGGCAATGTGTTTGTCTGAGATGGTGACACAAATTTTTCAGTCTCCTGAAATCCATGTTTCACAGTCTTCAGCTTTTGAGTGGTTTTGCCTACAGAAAGGCCCTGGTGCAGTGCCCCCTGCTGGTGAATGGCAGCTGAGCGTTTGCATCATGTCAGTGATGGACAGACTGGGTCCTTTTGCTGACATGGAGCCGGGGGTGATGCTGAGCCTGCCAGGTCATTTTAGATCAGGTCATTAAAGTAACAGAAGGTCGAATCAATAGAAAACGAGCAGCTCACATTTTCCTCCACATTTTTTAGACATGTGATGATTTTCTATAGTTCAGTTTGGCTGATAAAATATGAACACTTCACATAAAATGTTTGTATTTCAGACTCTGTCTTAGTTCATTTAACAAGCCATTTTGCCCTAATTCTCAGGCACTGTATTTTTGTTCCATTGGGAAACCTAACTTGAGCTTTGGCAGTGAACAATTTAAACATGAAATATTTTAGGAGTGTTAATTTTGTTAAACAATTAGAAAAGCACTTTAAACAAAAAAATCCCTTTTCTCTTTTATTTCCGTGATATGAATTAGCACTCATTTGGGCAGGTTTCTAAGTGATGATGATCATGTTAAAGAAAATTAATTAAAACGAAGGACCAGATTAGTATTTCGATTATTATTTTAACTTTGGCCTCTGGTGAAGGTGATTGCCTCATAATGAATAATTATCCATTTAATTTTGCTCCATGTAGTAGGTGGGTTTAACTATACATTTGTGGTAAGTGCCATATTTCACCACATAGTCATCACAGATTTTATGCCAATTTTTTTTTTTTGCAAAAAAGTGGGGTGCAACCTTATGGAGCAGTACTTTTTAAAAAATTGTGCTGAGATTACTTAGAAATCATTTATTACTAAGTTGTCTTTGGTGCAAAGTTAGGATGCATGGAATACTCATGAATTTATGTTAAAACTGAATAGTCCAAATCAAAGCACATCATTTCTGGGTGTCTATTTAAAAAACATCCAGCCTGAAAAAAAAAGTTAACACATTATTTGGTTTTGATTTGTGCAGTAGACTTGAATCATTCCACTTGAGAAAATTTACTACAGTGTTGCTAAGTATGGCCTTAAAATTTAACCTTTGTTCCAAGATTTTGTGCAGCTCTCATTGAGTCTCAAGGCCACACATATAAAATGCCTTTACCCCTTGGTACCACAGAGCTCTAAAGAAAACACAAAAACAGGCTGTGGGGGTGCAAATCTGTAATCCCAATGACTTGAGTGGCGAAGGCAAGTTCAAGGCCAGTCTTGGCAATTTAAGAGATCCTCAGCAATAATTTTTTAAAAATTTATTTTGAAACCGAGTCTCACTAAATTGCTGAGGCTGACCTCAAACTTGGAATCCTCCTGCCTCAGCCTCCCTAGTCGCTGGGATTATAGGCATAGGCCACCACATCAGGTTTAGACCCTGACTCAAAATAAAAAGGGGTGGGGATGTAGCTCGGTGATACAGCGTCCCTGGGTTCAATCCTGATACCAAAACAAAACAAAACAACAATAAGAACAAAAACAAATGATGCAAGTTGGTTTTCAGAAATATATTAAGAATTTGTGAAATGCGGTTTCAGAAACTCTAGGTTCGCAGCTCTGAGTTTGCAAGACCAATGTGTGTCCCTCCCCACTGATAAAGACCTTGCTGCTCTATTTACCTTTTAAGCAGCGTGAGGAACGGAGTTGTACCATGCGATGATGACAGGATAAAAGGTTATAAGCCAGTTTTTGCACTGGGGTGGCGGGGGTGGGGTGCACGACGACAGGGTGCGACGATTGTGCAGTGGCGATCATTACGCGGTATGTCACCCCGGTGATTTTGGGGTAGCTTTTAATTCAGGACGGTAGTACACACACCCGGATCTTAGCGTGTTAGGCTCGTGAACAGGGAGCTGGTTTACTTGCCACTTCCAGTGAGGTAGGAAGAGTGAAGCAGGTGCATCGCTCTGTGGAAAGAGTCCGGTGGTCCTCCCTCCTCTGCCGGGAATGCCTTCCAGGGTCTTGAGGATAGTACGGAACCCTAGATAGACCATGTTTTTTTCATATATATATATGAAAAGAATTATCTTACAGAACATTACATATATGTTTAATTTAAAAATTGGGCACAGAGATCAACAGCAATAACTAATACTAAAATGGAACCATCATAACAATAGACTGTAATAAAAGTTATTTAAAGCTATGAATTGTTTACTTCAGGAATTTTCCATTTAATATTTTTGGACACTAATTGAGGATGGGTGGAAACTATGGAGAACAAAACCTGGAAGGGTACTATACTGGGAATAGATCTTAAGGAGGCCCTTGTTGACTTGCGGGGGGAAAGTTTTGGTGGCGAGATGGGGACAAAAGTCTGATTAGAGGGGGTTTATAAGACAATGGGGTTTTCCTCTATTATATCTGCTTCTCTTCCCCCACCTCTGCCTTTTCTTTCCCTTCCTGAACAAATCAGTTTAAAAGCCATTAGAGGCCTAGGGAGGTACCTCAGAGATAAAGCATATGCTTAGCATGTGCCGGGCCCTGGGTTCCATCCCTAGCACCACCATCACCAAAAAAAAAAAAAAAAAATCGTTATAGGTAAGCATCTATACAGTTAGAGAAAGCCCCAGCATCACAGAGTATGGGAAGAGCATGTCCATGAGGTGGTGGTGGTGATTGCCTGGCATGGGCAATTGGAATGGACCAGGCAAGGTATGGTGGTCTGACACACTGGGACCTGAGTGGGATGAAGATTGACCCAGCTTGGGGTGTCAGAGCATTGGAGGGTGCAAAGGATTCGTGTGCAATGATGGTCCAGTACAGCCTTTCTCAGCCTGAGTGCAATAAAGAAGTTGTCAACTGGGCATGGTGACACACGCCTGTAATCCCAGCAGCTTGGGAGGCTGAGACAGGAGGATCGAAAGTCCAAAGCCAACCTCAGCAATTTAGCAAAGCCTTAAGCAACTCAGTGAGACCCTGTCTCTAAGTAAAATATATATTAAAAAATAAAAAGGGCTAGGGATGTGGCTCAGTGGTTGAGTATACCTGGGTTCTATCCCTGATACTAGATATATACATAATTTGTTCACATAGTAGGGCAGACTGCTTGGAGCCTCACTGGGTGAGAGGGATGTGTACCTGAGGTATCAGAATTTTAGCAAGGTGAGGGAGATATCTGCATAGGACAGCAGCCTTCCATGGGGTGTCGAGTGAGTCCTCAGCAAAGTGAAGAGGACATCTTCACCAGGGTGGACAGCCTGGTGTGGGTGTCAGATCCCAGGTAAAATGAAGGTGCATGCTTGTGAAGAGGGTGGAAGGGCCCTGTGACATGCAGTGTCAGAACTTGAGTGGCAGAAAGATGGCTGGGGCAGGAGGTTATGAGCTGAACTGAATGAATTCGGAGCATCATATTCCAGAAAGTAAGCTCGGGCTCCAATAATTATGGAGACATAGGCACCATCTTGAAGTGGTTTTCATTGGCTTAAACGGAGACAATAGAAGTTTCAGATTGACAGGAATAATGAAGAAAATAGAAATTCATGCGTCACGTTGGTACGGAATGAATAAATTGAAAGCAAGACGGGGAACAGGATGTTTATATAGTCTCAAAGTAACTCTCAACAAAATTCATAAAATTATAAAGGAAGAAAGAAGTAACTTTGTAGCAGAGAAGTACAGAAGATTCCCCCTTAATCTAGTGACCAAATGGAACATCATCAGAAAAGGGACAATCAAAATAAAGTACTACTTGATAAGATTTAATAAGAAGATCATAGCATCACTTATATCCAAGATGCATAACATAAATCTGAAGTGCCAAACCCAAATTGACAGATACGGTACAATGTAAATGACCAGCAATCTTCATGAAAATCAGTGGGAGACTTCCTAAGGAAGTTCCTAATCTAAAGACCTGATCCAAACTGCAGGAGATTGTATTTATTTATTTATTTAGGTGGTGCTGGGGATTGAACCCAGGGCCCTGAGCATGTCAGACAAGTGCTGTACCACTGAGCTACATCTGTAGCCCAGGAGACCGAATGACAACTAAATACAGTATGTGATTCTGAACTGATTCCTTGTGTTACAAAGGATTTCACTGGACAAAACTTGCATGAGGGGGTAATTCTGATTTTGATGCCTAGCTGTGGTTTTCCATGAGAATATCCTTGTTCGTAGCAACTGTATACCTAAGGATTCACGTGTGACAAAGCATTGGGTTGGCAACTCCTTTGATATGGCTTAAGATAAATCAGTTGTGTGTGTGTGTCGTTTTTTTTTTCACTTTGAGATTGTGCACCAAAACCCCAACAACAACAGCAGAAGAAAAGAAATAGAGACAATGAGGACTGATAACTTTTTCTGTGAGTTTTATTATAAACAACAGCAAAGAAATGGGAGAAAAGCTGGGGAGGAGAATGATGGGTAAAAGCCTCAAAGGTAAGAGGGAGGCGTAGGTCCCTGCCTCGTGGTGCATGCAGGGACATTTGACTCCATTACCCTTCCGTGGTATTCGCACTGGTATTCTGTCACATCTGCTGCCTGGCCTCTTCCCTCCACTGTCCACACTCCATCCCCACATTTTTGTCATTTAAGACTCACCTCACTGGCCCAAATCCCCCGGGAAGACAACATCCCTCTCTGCTCTGATGGCCCCTGGGTGCGTATCTCCACCTCACTTACTATGTTGGGTTGCAATACCACTTCCCTCTGTCCCAGCATGCACTTGCTTTCTCTTTGTACTTCAAACCATTATACCTGGAAACTGAGTGCCCGAGAGACAGCTGATACCTAGCAGTAAGGAAGGAGCTTAAGGGCTCCCAGGCTTTGGAGCCATTTTTGAGAACCACCACTTATTTGCTGGGAGGCCTTGAGCACATTACTTAACCTCTCTGTGCTTTCTTTTTCACCTGTAAAATGGGAATATTAAATGAACTTACCTCATAACACTGTTGTGAGGACTAAATGCGATAACACCTGTTAGATAGTAACAGTTCCAAGCAGGTTCTAAGCGCTCAATAAATGGTGCTATCATTATTAGGACATAGTAGATATTGACACATTGTTATGGAAAGAATAAATGAGTAAAGGAAAGAATAAAGAGTGATGTAAAAGACCCAGAACATACGCCAGCCTGCTTTTCAGCACCTCTCTGCCAGGCCTCTGGTGAATTGCACAAGTTCTTCGAGCCCATGTGCATAAGAGAGGCATGAAGACAAAGGCTGGTTTGCTGGGGGTGCCTGGTACCTGGGTGGAGTCACCTGGGCAGCTTAATAAAACATGTTCACGACTGGCCCTGTCCTTGAGGAGTCTGTCCCTGAGGTCATACATAGTCCCAACATGAACATTTCTGGGAAGTCCCCCAGGTGGGACCTTCTCCTAATCAGGACTGACTGGTCTCTAGGGTTCCTTCGACCTCTGAAGTCCTTTGATTCTGTGATTATCTCTCTTACTACCCTTCTGGATTTGGTGCAGGACGGTGAAACATCTGAAACTACTTTTTTTTTTTTTGGTGGGGGGGGCAATCAAAGCTTTAGGAAGGATTAAATAGATGGCATTTTACTTAATCATGAAGGAATTACATTTTCTTATGAAGCAATTTTTCTTAAATCATTTATTTGGGTTCCATATGTGCACATTATAGTGAAAGAATGTTTTAAGACTTTTGATTTAAATGGATGAGGATTCCACCCTACTTATGGGGTAGAATGCTCACGGGACAGTTGTGATTTTCTTTTCCCCCCCGCAGTGGGGTGGTAACTTTCTTTAAAAGACACACTTCCTTGGGGGTCTGGCCAGGAGGACATACTTGGCTTGGAGAAAATTGCCAGCATGACTGGACACTCTTCAGTCAACTCTGTCAACCTCTTTGTGACAGGAGACTGGGGTACCTTGCTAATGCACCAAGGAGAGCACACATTCTTGTGTGCAGAAATGAGTATAGTATGACTATTTTTTTTATTTTGCAATTATAAAAATGATTCAGAAGTAAAAAAAACAGATGCAATACATGTGTTTACTTTTGGTCCTGCCTGAAACCCTTCCAAAACGAGTAAGGGGATTTTTTTTTTTTTTAAGAAATAGTCCACAAGGACAAAAAGAACAAGGAAGAAGAAAATAGCAACAACATTTTGGAAGCTATAAAACACACAGATGAGAGGGAACTGGTTGAGCAGACAGAACAAAGCTCTATTCTCAGCTTTCTGGGGGAAAGGTAAGAGGAATCCAAATTTATGTGATAAAATCCCAAAAAAGGTTTGGGAAGAGGAGGACTGAAACCGAACGTGGGCCTCAAATCGGAGAATCATGAAAAGCTGCCTCGGGGCCACTTAGCACCCCCCCCCCATCCTTCTTTGCTTCTCTATCCTGGAGGGACAGTCCCCCTTCCAGGCCAGTAGAGGACAGCGGCCTTGTTCACTCTGGAGGTAGAACCTTGTTCACAAGGACTTGAGCACCAGGTTCATAATCTCCCTCCCCAGCCTTGCAACTGTCCCTGTGGTCTTCACTGTGACCATAGGCCGCCTGTCCAGCACTTTGACCCTGTGGCCCTATTGACCTTCACATCTCACTTCAGCCTTATTCAGACACCGTGTCCTTCTCCTTAAGATGTCCCCGCCATACCTGCTCCTTAACTGGGTCCTCCAGGCCCTGGACTGCTCTGCTGTTTCCTCGTCCTTCCTCCCCATAGCCTCCCCCTAAAAGTTCCTGGAAATAGAAAAGGCTGGCATTTGACTTCCTGTATTGTATCTTCCTCACTGTGGGCCTCAGGGCCAACCAAGCCTTGATGGTGGAGGGGATCTAAGAGGGAAGGGGTCGGAGGGAGCAATCCAAATCTGATTTGCTGCCTGTGAGACCACTCTGGCTCTCCCCACGTATTCCCAGTGTTCTAAGACAGCCTCCCCGTGTCCTGCCCCTTCTGTTCTCGTCAGCCTCGTCCGAGACTTCCATGGTTTTTGATCGAGCTCATGTGTTTCACTGGAGTGGATTCATGACACCTCCCCTCCCTGCCCCAATCCTACACATTTCCGGAAGCAATTCTTATTTGGGTGGTCTCAGATATCTTCTGTTGTGTTCGCTGTATCCTATTTATCCCGTGTTTAAAATGCTGGTCAACCTACTAGTGAGTCCTGACTGATAATTTGAAAAACACTGCTGAAGACCATTCCTTCTTTTTCTTGTATATTCCACTTTTCTTCTATAAGATGAGCCCTTCTCAAAGACCAGTAGAGTATGGGATGGGGGAGGGAGGAAGAGAGAGGAGGGTGTAGAACTGGGGATTGAATTGGAGCAAATTATATTATTGCATTTATGAATATGTCCAAATAAACCCAACAATTATATATAACTATAATGCACTTTAAAAAAAAAAGAAGATGGCCCCTTCTCAGATCACCACCCACCTTCAAAGCTACATCCTGGAAAGAGTTGTTTGCACACCTTGTTCCCAGGCCTCTTGCAGCCCTTGCTCTGGTCACAAATGACAACTTTGTCATTCACTTTGAGGTTGGCGTTCAGACCTCTCCTTCCAGGTTCTTTCTGCAGCATTTAGCTCAGCCAATGCTCGCTAGGCCCCTTGGCACCCCCATCTCTCCCCTGCCTGGGAGTCCTCCCTCTGTTCCTTGACAGGCCCCTCTGCCCTGCTCTTGACCTTCACCTTCTCTCTAGGAGGTCCTCAATCTTTCCCACGTGGTCAGCTGAGTAGCATCTCTGCCTGACTCTCTGAGCTCCTGACCACTCTGTGAAGATCCTTGGATCTGCTTTTTGGCCACTTACAAACCCCCTCCCAGAATTCTGTGCCAAACACCCACAGGTCAGTTACCTTCCTGGGGTCACCCCACTGGCCCTGGTTTCTCAGTTCATGTTACTCCTAGGGATCTGTGCATCCTGGATGTGCTCCTCTGTTAGGAGAAGGACATGGAATAATCAGTCCTCTCTCCCCTTCCCTTTCATTATCTCTGCTCCTTTGCTAACACAGAGCCCTTCTCTAACATGTTCCGTATTCTTTTATTATGTGCTTGGTGCTGTTTCCGAGTCTCGTTCTAATTTTCCCTGGAGGGCAGCCTTCATTACTGCAGCTGATGAGCACCGAGCAGGGAATGTGGGCGGCCGATTCCTTGTTTCCGAGCCCTACTCTTCAAGGGGCCCCTTAGTGGGTGATCGTACAGCTGCCGACGGCCACGGGTTGTTTCTTAACCGCATTACTCTTCTCAGGGGACTCCTGTGTTTATTCCTTGCTCTTTCTCTACGGTTTTCTCTCTGATCGGGGAGGGTCTGACGCATGAAGGTTCTCGGGAGTCTAGATTCTATTAGGTCTTTCATGAAGTACTTTTTATGATTTCGAGTGTAGAAAAAAAAATCTCTTTAAATACCATAAATGAAAGAAGATAGCAGAAGACGGTGAAAGGATTTGATGTGTCTATGTTCATTGAATTAATCCGTGGCCTCTTGCTCTACAGTATATTCTAATGTTCTGTTGATTTTTGTAAATCTCAAAATGGAAAAGCCCCCAGAGATAATCGAGCAGGGTGTCTTCTTCAGAAGAGGCCCAGGGTGGTCAGCAGCCAAATCTCAGGGTGGTCAAGAGCTGGGTGTGAGGACACGATTTGTTCCTGGCAGAGAATCTGATTAAAGTCTTTGTCTTCTAATGTGGGGCTTCCTTGTACCTTGCCTCTTATCTCTGTGTCCACCATGTCCTTTCTGAATTTCTTTCCTTCTTTTTTCTTTCTGTTACAAGGGATTGAACCTAGGGGTGCTTAACCACTGAGCCACATCCCCAGCCTTTTTTATATTTTATGGAGAGACAAGGTGCTGCTAAATTGCTTAGGGCCCCGTTAAGTTGCTGAGGCTGGCTTCGAACTTGAGATCCTCCTGCCTCAGCCTCTAGAGTTGTTGGGAGTATAGGAGTGTGCCACCATGCTTGGCATTTCTCTATTTCTACAAATATATAAGCTTATATAGACACCCGTATTCTTCTTTAATCATTTTGGGGAGATAGGAAATCATCTTGCTTAGTGACATTTTTTGGCAAGATGACTTTGGCTTTAACACATTTTAATTCAAACTTATTTCTTTAACTGAATTTTTATTAAATTATTTCACATGAATGGATTGTCTTTTTAAAAATTTAACATGTGTTGAACAAATAGCATGCAGACAACCTGTGGATGTTTTTATGTTTATTGCTATGATGAATGAAAGAATGTGGCATTGAAATCCCAAAGCCTTTGGGACTCTTCATCCCATTAGTCATAGATTTCTGCAGACCAGAGTGTGCTCTCGAATCTTTTGAAATGTAGGAACCAATTCTGTGTGAGACAATAATACCAGTTTTTCATATTATCTTCTTTGATGCCTTTTTAGAGAATGCAGCACACTTTGGTATTTTGAATTTCCTTTAGATAAATGTTTCTTAGTATAGTACAACTATAGTGGCCATCAGCTGTTTTTTTTTTTTAACTTTTCTTTTGGAGAATTGATATTCTAGACTGGGTGTCAGAGATCTTTTTCTGTAAACACCCATTAGTAAATATTTTAGACTTGGTGGATCATATGGTCTCAATCACTCAACTCTGACATTTTAATAAAAAAGCAGTGTCATAAAATAAAAATTTCAGCCAGGCACCATGATACATATCTGTAATCCCAGCTACTTGGGAGGCTGAGGCAGGAGGGTCACAAGTTTGAGGCCAACCTGGGCAACTTAGCAAGATCCTGTCTAAAAATTAAATAAAAACAAAAAGGGATGGGGGTGTAGCTCAGTGGCAGAGCACTTGCCTGGTACACATGAGTTAAATCCTCAGTATTGTCAAATAAACAAACAATAAAAAGAAACCCAAATTTCATCAAATTGATTTAAATGATCTTTTGGGATTTTATTTGTAAATTATGAACCAGGCAGCAGTACCAGAAAGGTGGACATGGTAGAACAGGCAGTGTGTGGAAGGTAGCTTGAGAGGGAACATAGAAATAGCATTGAACAAAAACATAAATTGGTTATATCAGGCTACTAATGTTGCCAGGGTTAAAGCAGAGGGGACTTCCGTATCACGCCTACTTACACTGAATGGGCCTTTTTTGACTATTTGCTGGGAATCTCCTGACAGAGGTTATCACTGGTGCTTGAAGAAAATTTTCTTTAGGAAAGAATGATCTGTTTGGGGATTTTCCTGCTTCCTTAAAGTTTCAATTGATCATATGGCACTTAGCATGAGTGACTCCATTTTGGTCTGGTCTGTTGGGCCTAGTGCGGGAACTCAGTTCAAACCTCTTACAAATTTTTCAGCAGTCACAGATGACTGTACATGAAGCAAGGTCATAGAAGGAAAACTACCTTCACAAAATCAAAGCAGTCTGCAGGCCATGCTTTGCCAACTCCTTCCTCCAAACTGCTGCGGAGCATCTTCAAGCACCAGTGTTAACCTCAGTGAGCACTTTTCTTCTCCAAGGAGTTGAACAAGTTTCGATCAGACTAACAATAGCATTTGTGTTCCCACTTCTGTGCCTTGTCTGGAGTTGGTCTCTCAGTGGGAGATGCTGTCTCCTCTCTCTTCCATCCGTCTAAATGTTATCTAGAAAACCTTCCCACCCAACCTCATCTCCCTTTCTGGATTCTGTGGCAGGCTGCTTTGCGGGCCTTGTGTGATTATGTGTTTAGCTAAGAGACTGTCTAAGAGACTGTGGTGCCGAGCACTGCGCTTTGTACACAGTGAGTTCTCAGGAGCCCAGCTCCTCCACTGACCCAGGAGGAGCCCTCCTTTGTAGGGGGTAGTAGGACACAGATGTAATCAATTTAGCAAGACCCAGAGTTGTTTCTCATGGCTCTAAATTCTCAGAAAGGAGACTGGATCTGTTAGAGAAGTGGGGTTAAGAAATCATGGGAAGTTCAGGGAGGAACCAAACACAGCATCCAATAGAAGCACAAAGTGCTACAGAAGACATGTCAATCAGCCCTCCGAGCAGAAGTGGCTAAAAACATTTTATATACTGAAAATAAAGCCACCACCCCTGAGTGATGGGAATTTGAACAAGCTGTTTAACTTACTCAATTTTCTCATCTGGACAATGGGGATGGTAATGGTACCTACTCTATAAGGCTGATAGGGGCATTGAATGAATGTCAAGGACATAGGGCAGGATGTAGAACCCAGGCTACAGCCAGTAGATATTGGCTCTTGCCATTTGACATTGGTGGGGATGCTGCCAGAACTCAAGCCCAGGGAGGACTTAGTACTCTGAGGAACTAAGTAGAAGATCACAGACTGAAAGGATGACTATCAAGGCCTTCAATCAACACCTTAAATGTCCAGTTACCAAAAGATAGCCATTCTTCCGACATTTCTGAATGAAATTTCAGTTTAAGTAAAATATTTTGAGTTGGTTCTATGTGCTATGTCCTGAGTATTCAGAGATGACTAAGGTGTGAACACTTATGTTAGGGTCTTAAAAGTCACCGTTATCATCTGAATGTGGTTTGTCCCACCAAAACTCATGCTGAGGCTTAATTCCCCATGAAGTGGTTATGAGGGAGATAATTAGGTCATGGGGCACCACCCTTGGAAGATATTATGGAAGATATTATGGCAGTTCTTACAGGATCAGGTTAGTTCTTAAGAGTGTGTTGTTAAAAAAGAGTAAGTTTGGCCCCTGCTCAGTCTCTTGCTTCCTCTCTAACCCTTGATACTCCTCCTTCCTCACACATGCTGCTGCCATGTGATGCTATCTGCCATGTTGTGATGCAGCCAGAGAGACCTCACCAGACACTGGACTTTTCGGTCAGCAGAATCATGAGTCAAATAAATCTATTAACAAAATACCATTCTCAGGTGTTTTGTTATAGTATCACAAAACAGAGTAGGACATATATTTCCATTATAGGGTAAATGCAAGGTAGATAAACAGTATTGTAAGGATATTATCCTGATTGAAGAGGATACTAAAGAACAACATATTAGACATTAAAAACCTACATTAAGCTACAGAGAATCAGCTATGAATCATTGATTCATTGGAAAAAAAGTGGCTTCTCATTTGGTCTTGAGAGAAACTGGCTGTTAAAGGAGGACACACAGCAGATGCCGTCGAACAGGAGAAATCACTCTTCATCTGCTTGGCAAGGCTGGGGAGCATCGGAACTTGGTCTGTATCAGTCTGCAGCAGACCTCACTAAATGCTCTGAAGACAGAGAAAATTTTGGAGTGAAAGTGCAGGTCACACATGATTTGGGAAAAGTGAATCTCCCATCAGAATGGGAGTCGGTTTGCTCTCTGTTGAGGTGATTTATAATGTATTCTTACACATCCTGAACTGCATGTGAAATGAAAAAACAATCTGGTGTCAATGGGCTCTGCACATTTTCTTACAGAAAGTGATTCAGTACATTGTAATGAAAGGCAGAACATTGGATTCAAACGTTCTCTTTTCTAGGGTAAGCACTTCAGGGGTCCTGTTTTAGACACTTCCTGTTCATGCCCCTCATTTTCTAGACATCACTACTGCAATGACCATTTCCATACAAGTGAAACCTGTCAACACCTCTGTCCATCCTCTTGCTTCCTGGGGCCTCTGACTCGGGCTTGTGAGATGCCCATGGGTGTCTGGTCACAATCCCACCTGGGCAACTTGGAAGGACAGGAGAGACAATACCCCCAGGGAAACCCTTAGCTCCTGGGGAATGGGGACCAGTGGGGAAACACCACTCCTTTCTCCCCTGCGTTGTTGGTGGTGGTTATAAGACACGGTCCAGCATGCTCCTCCAGTGAGCCCATGGGATGAAACCACCTGCCTCTAAGATGGTGGCCAACTTATCTGCACATCTGCTACCTGTGATCACAAAAGAACGCATGCTGTCGACTCTGCTTTGTGCAAACCCAGCTCAAGATGGACCACTTGTGAACTTCTCTCACATTGTTGGTGTCTTTTTATCCTTTATATCCTTTATTCTTGTCCATGTGTTGCAGGTTGAGTCCTCTCTACTGCAGGAAGTGGTCCTCCCTAGGGTTGTGCCCCCAGTTTGGATTGTGAATATTTACAGAGGAATTGTGGAGTTAGAGTTGGGAGAGAACCCTTTTTAAAAAAATTTTTTTTTTTTTTAGTTGTCAATGGACCTTTAAATTATTTTATTTATTTTTATGTGGTGCTGAGAATTGAACCCAGGGCCTCACACATGCTAGGCAAACACCCTATCACTGTGCCACAACCCCAACTTTGGAGAGGCCTTTTATTTGTTTATTTATTTATTCTAATTAGTTATACATGACAGCAGAATGCATTTTGATCCATAGTACACAATGGAGCACAATTTTTCACTTCTCTAGTTGTACACAAAATAGAGTCACACCATTCCTGTCATCATACATGTCCCTAGGGTAATAATGTCCATCTCATTCCACCATCTTTCTTACCTCTATGCCTCCTCCCTTCCCCTCCCTCCCCTTTGCCCTATCCAAAGTTTGTCCATTCCTCCCTGCCCCTCCCCTATTATGGATTCATATTTACTTATCAGAGAAAACATTTGGCCTTTGGTTTTTTGGGATTGGTTTACTTCATTTAACATGACATTCTCCAACTCCACCCATTTACCTGCAAATGCCATGATTTTATTCTCTCTCTCTCTCTCTCTCTCTCTCTCTCTCTCGGAGCTGGGGATTGAACCCAGAGCCTTGTACATGTGAGGCAAGCACTCTACCAACTTAGCTACATCCCCAGCCCTTTATTATCTTTTAATACTGAGTCATATTCCATTGTGTGTATATACCTTTCTTTGACAAGAAAATTCAGCATTCAGCATTGAGGGTGGTGTTCTTCCTATGTCATCCCCAACTCCTATTTTGAGATGGAAAGCTGAATCGGAACCCACCCCTTCTTGGCTATGCACTGGTTCCTTGCCTCATACTCCAGATCTCAACTCTGCCTTTTTGGTGGAATATGACTACAAGGGAATAAAATTCATATCTTTTTAATATTTAAAAGGTATTATTCTCATTATCTAGGCAATGGAATTAAGGCATAAAGGAAAAATAAATGTCAGCCTCTTACAGTCTATGTAGTAAATAAGGGCATGAAAAAAAAAACACACATTGAGTGTTTGATTAAAATTGGTGGAACAGTTTTGGGGTACCTATTATAATACCTAGAGATTTTAGTTTACCCCCAATTTCTCATAGTTAGATGAATGTATAAACAAAAGCATGAGGTAGACCTGTTCTGCTAGCTGGTGTTCGTATTAGCTCTTTGAATTGATCCTATTAAATTACAAATAATAATTAGGGATTCTGAGAAGATGGTGGCAGGGTTTTCTACTCTCTCCAAATTTACAAATAGAAATAGATGGGAAACCGAAACTTGTGGATGATTTTACAGCAAAACTAAACTAGTGACAAGGTATTCCAAGGAACCCCCAAATAATAATGGGCAAAGACAAAACAATGGCAGCTACAAGATCTTCAGAGTATCAGCATCTACGTGGAGAAACGCAGAGAGAACTATTGGGGCACTAGACAGACTTAAGAACAGGAGCACCCCAAAGAGCAGATAGATGTTAACTGGAAAGTGCAGTGGACCAGTGGAGATTTGCCCTTTCTTATCATGTGCGAGCACAAATTTTCTACTGTAAGGTTTGAAAGTCCTGGAGGACATTCCTATATGCTCTCTTAAAGTGTCCCTTCTGGGAGAGGGTCTCACAACGAGGAGCAAGACCTGGGAATGAAAATTAAGTTGAGCAGAGTGGGGACAATGGGGAATAATGGGGACAATAGAGAAAAATGCTGCAGGGGAATAGAGCCAGGAAATCTCAAAAAGCAGGTCTCCATATTTTGGAGGAAAGTCAGAGAAGTGGGGGCTCTGTGAAGTTAGGAAAGTTACCTGAGGCCCTCCTTCTTCTAAAATTTCAGGAAAATTGATTTTAATAAAAATGAACAAGCAATGGAGATGAAATTCCAAGTCATTTTTTTTTAAAGATCAAGGAGTAGAATAATATCTTTTCATACAATGAAAACACATATAAAAAGTGCCCCCTAAATAAACCAAAACTGGAACCTTCTATTTCAGGATAAGATAAAAGACACTATGAAAATTATAAGAGACATGGAAGAACAAAATTCATCAGAATTAGAAAAGCTGACAGAATGGAGGAAAAAGAGCTAAAAAGAATAATTTTAAACTGGGCATGGTGGGGTATCCTAGCACCTCAGGAGGCTGAGGCAGGAAGATCACGAGTTCAAAGGTAGCTTCAGCAACATAGCAGAGGCCCTAAGTAACTCAGTGAGACCCTGTCTCTAAAGAAAATATAAAAAGGGCTGGGGATGTGGCTCAGTGGTTGAGTGTCCCTGGGTTCAATCCCCAATACCAAAAAAAAAAAAAGAAAGAAAGAATAATTTTAGAAATAAAGATTACACAGGAAGGTATACATGCACATAAATAATAGAGAATGTCTTAACAATAGCTGAAGGGAGAAAAACATAAAAAATGAAGAGAAAGATATTGTAGAAGAAATGAGAAATATTGAAGATAGGCAAAGGAGATCCAACATATAAGTAATAAGAATCCTTGTAGAAGAAAACTAAGGCAAATAGAACAAACAATAAAAGCTATAATATTAGAAAGTTTTCCTAAAATTAAAAAAATTGAAGTTGCATATTAAAAAGCTCCCCATGGACCTGAGAATATTGATTCAAAATGTATAGCCCACAATGACCAACACTGAGACATCTTCTAGTAACTTAACTGGACTTGAAAGAAGAGTAATTCCTTTGATTATTTTAGCAAGAAGACCCAGTGACTTAGATGGGCAAAGTTTATTTAATTATTATCAGAGTTTTTTAATAGCACTACTTCATGCCAGTATGTGGTATGTTTAAGAGACTCAAGGGAGAACATGAACCAAGGGTATTTTATGCAGAAACATTAACTTTGAAGTGTGAAGATTATTACTATCATCAATTTGCAGAAAATAGTATTTCCATGAATTTTTCTTGATGAATCCACTAGACAAAGAGTTTCAGACCATCCAAAAGATTAGACACCAAAATGAGGACTGGTGGTAGGCATTAAACATACAGGCAATGTCTAGAACCTAGTCTAAAATGAAGACAAAAAAAAAAAAAAAAAAA